>NC_139248.1:31748398-32222543 GCF_977018435.1 Lepisma saccharinum | reverse complement strand
AATTGTTGTTACTTTGTACTGTGGACCCCTAGCAAAAGGTTATTTCCCACCCTGTATATATATATATATATATATATATATATATATATATATATATATATATATATATAATACAGGTGTCCATAAAGTCTCACCCCACCCTTGGTATTGTGAAAACGGCTGTAAATAGGAAGAAATGGCGAAACACGCATTCCATGATGTTCAGGGTGAAACGTTTTGAGGCCAACCATTCCCTACCCGGGGCCCCCCACAAGGGGGTAGGCTGGGGTCGACTCAATTTTTTCAAATAGCAAGGGGGATCGAAGAAAATGGTTTGAAAGGTCTTATCATAACAACAATAATACAGCAAATCCGGGGTCTCTACGTACGTACGTGTTACAACACGTACACCACTAAAAGTCAAATTGAGCTTACCTACTATTTACAGAAGACGTTCGAAATGAACCCCATTCACTTGTTTGAAGGAGAATGCAGACGGAGTATCGAACCAGACCAAGTAATCAGTGTTACTACCGCGATGAAGATTCAACAGGACCGTTCTGCTTGTGTTCTCGTAAGCAAACAGACCGGACCGCAAAAGTTCGAAGTCACTTTGAAATACTGGACGTAGAAGAGTTGTAGTGTCGTACACACTGTGTTCTACTAACGTGTTTCCTGTATCTTCCGTTACCGTGGTTCTGTTTGTGTGTGTGTATTGGTGGTTAAAGTGTTTGCAACGACGAGAAAAATGAATGGTGCCGGAAGGGCGCGTTCTGCCACAGACAAAGTGGAAATTATCTTTCTTTTCGGTGAATGTGGCAGAAACTACCGTGCCACTGCTAGACGATTTAACGAAATGTATCCCCAACGCACTAGTATTGACCATAAGTACGGTATGTTTCAGACCTTGTGAAAAAATTACGTGAAACGCAAAGCGTCAATGACAGACGACGTCCAGGACGACCTCACATCGATGAGGCAACAGTGTTGGAAGTTATAGGACGCGTGACTGTAAACCCTGAAACGTCTCTCAGACAAATTGAAAAAGCAAGCAACATTCCACGGAGTTCTATCAGTAAGGTGTTAAAATTACACAAATTTCATCCTTACAAAATGCACATAAAGCAAGAACTAGGAGATGATGATTTCGATAGACGAATTGAGTTTTGCGAAATTATGTGCGACCGGATTGCTAACAACGAGAACTTCTTACACAACATCTGTTTCAGTGACGAGAGTTCTTTTTTTCTAAATGGCTGTGTTAATAAATACAATGTTCGAGTATGAGCAGATGTTAATCCCCATGTTGTGAGGGAAGGCCATACGGAAAGACCTGAGAAGGTTAATGTGTGGGCAGGTATTTTAGGAAACCACATAATTGGACCCCTATTTCTTAATGGCAAATTAAACGGTAATCTGTACCTGCAAATTCTACGTGACACAGTGGATCCCTTGGTAACGGATCTTGTAGAAAACTCAGTAGATGTCAACGGTGTGCCTGAATTTGATACGGACAATATCGTTTTTCAGCAAGATGGATGTCCTGCACACTACAGCCGGGACGTACGTGAGTACTTAAACGAACATTATCCCAATAGGAGGATAGGTCGTCGTGGTACCATCGAATGGCCTGCGAGATCGCCTGATTTGTATCCGAACGATTTTTTTATTTGGGGACACCTTACATCTGTTGTGTACAAAACAGAACCTAGTAGTCTTGCTGATCTGCAACAAAGAATAATGGCAGCCTGTGGAGACATTTCAGCAGACACGTTCAGCAAAGTGCGACGTGCATTTCATACTCCTCTATTCTACTACAAAGAAGTGAATGCGGCTCATATTCTGTAAATAGTAGGTAAGCTCAATTTGACTTTTAGTGGTGTACATGTTGCAACATTTTGTAACACCCCCCCCCCCCCATTTGCCATCAGTTGATATTGAACATGTAACTACGTGCCTTCTTCACCATTTGACTTCAGTTGCGATTGTGCATGTCGGTCCTTCTCCTCCTGGTAGCACTCTCAGGAGGCGCGATGATATGCGGTTTAGTGTACGGATGCTTCCCATCTCTTGGAGGGGGGGATACGTATTTGTAGACACCGCTAGGATATCTCCGAATCATGCTACAGTGTACGAACATTTTTCCAGGTCCCACTGTTGTCTAGGATTACTACTGTAGGAGTTGGAGTCCTGTCCAATGCTGGTCATGTTCCACATTTGATTCCACGCCATTGTCAATTGGAGCTACGTAGAGACCCCGGATTTGCTGTATTATTGTTGTTATGATAAGACCTTTAAAACGACATATTCTTCGACCCCCCTTGCTATTTGAAAAAATTGAGTCGGGCCCAGCCTACCCCCTTGTGGGGGCCCGGGTAGGGAATGGTTGACCTAAAAACGTTTCCCCCTGAACATCATGGAATACGTGTTTCGCCATTTCTTCCTATTTACAGCCGTTTTCACAATACCCAGGGTGGGGTGAGACTTTATGGACACCCTGTTTATATGTATATGTATGTATATATATATATATATATATATATATATATATATATTATGTTTGGGGTTGCAAGGAACTCAATTCCGCAACGCAACTCAGATTTAAGTACAGAGTAGTTCAGTCCGATGAAGAAGGGGGGGATTTGGAGGACTGGGGTGGGGGCCTGTGGAATTTTGTTGTGAGTCTGTGCTCCGGTCGTATTTTTGTTGAGTCAATTGCTAACGCGAGGCTGCTAGACAAATATTTTGAAGCTAGGATTGTTCTCACGACGGTCGAGAATATCGGAAACCTGGCATCAGAAAGAGAGAAAGGGGGGGGGAGGAAGGATGGAGTGTTGCTAATTAAAGAGCAAAAGGGGGAGGGGGATAAAACCGCGCCGAGGGGGGAGGGGCGGATGGCTGTTTGAACATACAGCGCTCATCAGCTGGTAGCATCGGCAGGTTCCCACCCGATCAAAGCCCTTTGCCGTTCAACCACGTAATTGTCCAAGCAGTGTAAAACTCCAATTTGCGAGCCGAACACACAGGCACACACGGGGTTGGGTAGGGGGGAGGAGGGAGGGGGTGGAATTGTCAACATCTCGTCAAGGATCATCGGGAGAACAGAGAGAGCGCTTTTGGACTGAAGGAAGGGACAAGTCGAATGCTGTGGCAGTCGTCATTTTTTTAAACATTGTTCTGCTCCTATATGATTCTCTCATAAGGTTCTGAACACTAAGTTCTCTATTGGATTTGTATGTGTAAAGAACTTTGCTTTATTTCCTGTTATGAGGATTGATTGATTGTTTTGGAGCATTTTACTTCGCTTTTCTGCAACTTTTGGCTAACCGTGAAGATGAGGATGAGTGATGCTATGATCAAATTCATGAAGGGACACTCGCAAAGAACACCCATACCGGGATGGGATTCAAACCCGCGATCCCTGGCGTCGTAACGCGCTGTGCTAACCACTCCGCCACGGAGGTCAGCGAGTTGTTGTTGTGTGGAAAACTCAGGTTCGGTTTCAATAAGTGTTCCCAGGCTACTCCCCGATGGCCAGTGTCGCTTTGTAATCAAGTGGTCCCGGGTTCGATAACCGGTGGAGCTACATTGTGGTACGCTTTAAACTGTATGTCCAGTCCCGATGAGCCTTTCTGTGCATAAAGTGTACTTCAGAAGAAAAAAAATACATGCACAGAAAATTTTGCTTATTGTGTATGTTGTACAGTCACGAACATTTCTGGGTTGTAACGATTCTATTCAAAAATCAATGATATCGTTTCAACACAGAAGTGTCTGTACTATGAAACATGCTTCTGTACTATTCACGGAAACAAAATAGGTGTTTGTTGAAAAATTCGGCCATTCTAAACAAACTTTGTGGAAATTCGTAACAACGCATATCAATCTGATTTGTTACTTTGTTCAAGAATCTGTAATATAAAATAAAATTCAGTGTTCTCTTTTTAATCCGAACTTGCATAATTCGAAATACTTGGTAACTCGAACAGAAATGTATTCCTCCTTGAATTCATCTTTAATGACACATGTTTTTATTAATTCGAATTTTGGACAATTCGAATTTTTTCCTGTCCCCTCGGAGTTCGAATTAAAAAGAGTTCACTTGTATATCGATCTGTCAGTTTCTGATTTGTACAATGGAGTATATAATGGTTACGTATTGAACGCACAAAGGGAAAAATGTTTGTTTGAAATAACAAATAATAGTTTCCGGCAAGAATTTCTTGAAATGGACCGCCAAAACTAATGATTGTCCACCAAATGCATTTAATCATCGTGCAGATGTGTTTAAGAGTTATCAAAAACTTTCAGGCTATATTATCAAATTTTGTAAAATTTTGTTTACTGTGTTGACCAAAAAAGTTGAACCGAATCCGTTTTGTTAATACAAACAAATTCGCTTTTTCTGTGCAGCTACAACTTCTGTTATATTCCAATAAAATTATATTAATTGTAGGTAGGTAACGACAACAGATAAAGTTAGTTTCAAGAGATGAAACACTACCCGAATAATGTCCGTTAGTAGTCTGTAACCTAAGATTTTTCATATCTGTTAATAGTCTGTGAATCTCATCTCTTCTGCACAGCGTATAAGGTCGATTCGCATTTTTGTATAATCTTTTCGTTTCTGTGTTAAGTAAACATTCTTTTGAACTGTAACTTTCACTGCATATTTTATCCAAATGGAATAATATAACTATATTAGTATTACTGCTGTGTTAAGAGAATCGTGTTTCTGATCCATACGATGTTACAATTTCTGTAAAGTGGAACTCTACAAAACAAGTTTTACCAACGACAAAACCTGCTGTTTTCATGAGTATGCAATGTGGGCTGAAGGTGATTTCTTAACCTACAAATAACAAATTTCGGAAATTAACGTGAAATATATCCTGGTATCTATGAAAAGCAATTAAACAATTTTGTATACTTTTACGTTGGAAAGTTGCAAAATGGGCAGATGTCACTCAGGAACTTTAGTTCCTATACGGGTTTTTATCTGTTGTACGTACAAGGTTTAGAGAAAGAACACGGAAATGAAACCAATTTACGTACACGAAAATGAGAGATGGGTCTACAGCAGACCGGTATTTAACTTTCTCCATCAACCCTTAAGTTTTCAAAACCACAGTTCCTTGTTTAATTGACGAGACGTTTGGCATCTATAAGGACGAGGGGGGAGGGACGTTACTTGACTGTTGTTAATAATTTTTAAGCTATACGTATAATTCTCTGAATTTTAGTTTCAATTACCACTTGCCAGGCCCGTAGCCAGGATTTTATTTCGGGGGGCTCATCCCTAATCAGCACAGGTGTCGCCAGAAATATTTGTAGAGGGAGGCAGAGCACTAATAAAACTTGATTAGTAGAAATAATAGAAATACCACGGTTATAATTGTCATTTTACAATAACAACTATTATAATTTATTGAAAATAAGCCAATTTTAATCCAAATTTATCGTTATTATTATTACTTTATTATTATATAAATGGAGAGACGCTGCTCGATCCACCGTATGAGTGGATATCCAACACAACTGTTGTCCGTTATTTTTCTCACATTTTGAACAGTTAGTGTACTGAGATTCATAGTTATTGCATTTTGTTATTAACTTTTACACATTCCGTTAAAAAAGGGCTTCAAAAGTTAGGGGCAAAATTTTTCTCATAAGGTTTATATTGTATGACCTCTTACGAAGAAAAGTACACATTTTGAGAGATGTGGATCCATTTATTATTTGGATTAAATGGTAGAAAATAGAAATATAACCTGGTTTCTCTATTACACTAAACTTTTTTTTTATCTAATTTTTAATCCTGCTAACGAAGTAAAATTAATTACCACTATACACTATTTAAATTAGATATTTGTAGGATTTCGGAGAGGGGCTTCAGCCCCCTTAGCCCTCCCCCTGACTACGTGCCTGACAGTGGCTCTTTATTAGCATGCGATGTTAATTTGACATCGTCCGTTGTCAACTTATACTATACCGCGTTTGGTAGAACCTGATCCCTTTCCCGCGCTAGGGAGCGCTCGACAGTTTCGGTGCCAATGAGAAACGAGGAAAAAATCGTCTGCTGGGCAGCGAGGAGCGAATGGAAGCCAGAAGAGAGGCGCTTACGTAGACGCTGTTGCGACGTTGCGTATTTTAATTGGCTGCCTGGCTTTGACTTTCCCCAGCACCGAGAAAAGCCAGGGACCAACTAGCGCGGGAACCGGGACAGGTTGTAAGTAGATGGGATAACACTTACCGTCGGTCGCTATTTAATATTCGCAATTCATTTGCACGGGTGTTAATTAATTTGCACGTACTTAGAACTAATTTGCACGTACTTAGAATTCATTTGCAGGTACTTAGAGTACTTTACATTTATGTATTTGCATGTTTATAACTTTTTATGAATATATAATTATTTATTTTATGAAAAATATGTATATAGAAGGTAATTAGAGGTACTAAACGCTATGCATATGTTTTTATATTCATTACTGCAAAGTATGTAATGTATAAAATGTTAATATTAATGTTTATAATATTGAAAATAAGAGTTTATGGTTTATGAACCGCTATGAACGGTGGTAATGGGTGTAGGTACAGGTCCAATTACGATTTAGGACGGTCCCGGTACTCGAACCCGCGATATGTAATATTATTAATTAGTACTATGTAATAATGTATGTTATTATGGTATGAAACACGATGGTTTCACACGCTAGACAGAATACTGTCTCCGAATCTCGACTCGGCTGTGAAGGTAGACAGAGAGAATGAATTAATATTCCGCGCCGGTAGAGGAGAAAGGAATTTGGGGAGTGTGCGTTCAAGGTCAAATGACGTCAGAACGTCAGAACAAAGGAAGAACCTGATTGACCAATCAGAGAACGCGTCGGTAGGTTTTCAGAACCGGTTTTTTCAAGGTTAACCAGTACGCAAGAACAGGGGAAAGCTATGCAATACTGTAGGGCAGGGGAGGGATTCAATCAGACAACAAAGGATGTCTGAGAATGCGCAGCAAGGGTCAAATCTCTGAAGCTATGCGGTTTCCGCCGCCAATTAATATTCCGCTCAGGTTTGCCTCCAAGGCACAGGACGCTTTAGCGCAGGGTTTTTTTTATCTGTACTATGAAGAAGGGAGAGCTATTAGGGACGGGGCCTACAGTTTTCACCATTTGCTTTTATCACGGGGTAACGAACCTAGGACCCTTTGATTATTGATTTAGGTAGTAAATGTATGTTACTGTGTGCTATTTAATTAATTTTGAGTTTATTTTTTTACCAAACTTTGACTTTATGTCAAACATTTTCACAGCTTATTTTTATTTTTACAAAAATAACACTATTTGTACTATTCAGGCAACATTTTTTATTAAATTTTAGACTCGCAAAGACATTTTTTCAATTTTTAATTTATTATTTTACAACTTTATGTTAATTTTTTACCAAAATAACACTATTTATACTATTCAGGCAACATTTTATATTAAATTTTGGATTCACAAAGACATTTTTTTCAACTTTTAACTTATTAATTTACAACTTTATGTTAATTTTTTATCAAAATAACACTATTTATACTATTCAGGCAACATTTTTTATTAAATTTTGGACTCACAAAGACATTTTTTGAACTTTTAACTAATTATTTTACAACTTTATGTTAATTTTTTATCAAAATAACACTATTTATACTATTCAGGCAACATTTTTTCATTAATTTTTGATTCACAAAGACATTTTTTTCAACTTTTAACTTATTATTTTACAACTTTAGGCTTATTATTACTCAAATAACACAATTTAATCCAGTCAGGAAGGATTTGTTATTATATTTTGGATGCACAAAGAGAGGTTTTCAACTTTTTTATTGATTTTTTGCAGGGTATGTATTAATTTTTATTTATTTTGTTTTGTATCATATATACATTTACAAATTTTTAACTTAGAGTTTAGTATTTATTTAATTTTTTTCAAAAACACTAAAAAAAAGTACTTTTAGCTAAAATGTAAGGCACAGAATATATTATTATTATTATTAGGGTTTACTGATTTCCACTATGCTATTTTTGGTTCTGTATTTCTATATGTATTTATTTAGGGCAGGTTACGCCTGCCACGTAGGAAAGTTTGTTTATTTTAGAGTTTGCTGAGTATTTTGTTACTGCTATACTAGGTAAAAGTTTTCTAAATATACCAGATAGAGCTCTATATACTTTTGTTTTTGCTATTTTGGAGATGATGCGATCAGCACCACTCTCCATCTGCTTTTTATTTTATGTACCCAATATTATTTTGAGGTTTAGTGAGTTCTAGAGCCTATTTATGCAGGAGAGAGGACTTGAAAATTTTGATCTGAGACAACCCACAACTATTTGTCAGAGTATTTTAAAGGATATTTTATATTTATTATGTGCCACTAGAATATCAAAGCTTGCTTAATTTTTATGTCTGTAACGCATTTATTGTATTTCTAGCTAAGGCTTACTGGATAAAGTACACGAAATGTTTAACATTTCAACTATTTGCTATTATACGAGGGCAATTTTTTAGTGTAACGAAAATTATTGTGTGTCTATAAAGACTGAAATCCCTTTACCGATGGGTCCATAACTGGACGCTTACCAACATTGTTTCTTTTTTTAAAAAAATATATATAACCATTTATCAATATATTCTCAATTCACAGGACAAGACGAAGTTCACAGACGACTGACTATATGGACCATAGGTCCACTTGCTAAACTTTTTTTCTATGCTAGAAGAATAATTTAGCCTTATAGCCTTTTTCAAGGTATTTTTGAAGTATTAATGGTTTCTTGGATGCATCAACATTTGGGTTATTTCTATTTTCTTTGTTATACGAGGCCACAATCACTATCTGAACACTGAAATTCTCTGATTGAAACTAAAACCTTAGGCTGTAACTAGGGATTTAGTATGTATATCGACAATTTATAGGACAACACGAACCTTACAAAGGATTGTAGGTGATGTAGGCCCACACGCCAGAGCTTTGTTAACCTGCAAGAAGCATTTACAGCTAATGCTACGAGGAAATGAGGTTGATTTTTTACTGTTTCACAAGAATGCTATTTTTTATACACCCAATATTTGCTTTTCAAGTAACTACATGTACCAGAAGCACTTACAGGCCAACTCTAACTAGACTTCGACTTATTCTATATCAGGTGCTAAGTTTATAAAGAACTATGATTGTGTATATTTCTGAGGAAGTACGCAAAAGCAGATTACCTGATTAAAGTATCTGAAAAACATATTTTTCTATGCAAGTATATTTTTATTGACTGGATTATTTAACAGATCAAACAGGAAGACTGCAAAAATTCATTAAATGTAGTTCTATAGTATAGGTGGTTTCAGAGATATAAAAAGAACAAATATAAGATTTCGCTTTTTTTTTTTGCTTCTGAGGCTAATCGCGACGCTAAGGGTAAATGGCCAGGAAATGTAACGGAGGAGAAACACTCCCAAGAGTTATGGGCTGCATGTAAGTTAATACCACAGAGATATTACAGTAGGTGTAGGTTCTACCACCAGAACTTTTCTATTATAATAATACTGGTTATGCTGTACTGTTAGCTAAAGATGCTGATATTTGAGAAACTTAAAAGCTTATTTGCAAAATTTTAAGATAAATAATAATCTGTTAGACTGTAAACATATTTTATATCCATTCTGCTAAAGATCCGATGACAAAATTTAAAAATTGTAATCGCCCAGACAGGGACTCGAACCCTGGACAGATAGGTTAAAAGCCTAATGCTATACCAACTAAGCTATCTGGGCACAAGGTATTTTTTTCTTGAAAAGTTAGTTATGTTAAGAAATATATTGAAACATTTGAGAACACTTTTGGTCTGGTTCGACAGACAAGGAGACAACATTTCTAAATTTTTACAGACTGGGTGTATTTTTCCACTATAGAGGCCTTCACTATATGTAATTCGAAACGCTAAAGTTCAGCTAGCTTCCAAAATTGAGGTAAAGATTGTGTTTGGCGAGATTAACAAGTTACAATTATATCCAGTTACGGACAAATAAAGCTAAAACTCTCAGATTTACTGTACTATGTTGGTTTCTGTGTATTCCTCTTGCTGCTTGAATTTGACTTAGGTTGTTTGCTTTTTCTTAGATCTTTATTTGTTTATTTGTTCCGCATTTGTTATTTTTTTTAATTTTAATTACTTTAATTTTACATTAACTAATATATTTTACTTTAACAACAAAAGAATTTACTCTAGTATAAAAACTTCTACTAACAAAAATGCACTATTATAACATTTAATTTTAGAAAATTGTATTTTTAAAACTTTAACTTTGAAAAATTGAATTTTAACACACTTTGACTTTAACAATGTACTTTGAATTTCTTTATGTAAAATATCTAAGAAAAAGCAAACAACCTAAGTCAAATTCAAGCAGCAAGAGGAATACACAGAAACCAACATGGCATCCAGAAAGAGAAATCAATAGTCACACCCATAGCACAGTTTAAAAAACTACATAGCTGAAACCTTAGAGAAACATAAAACTGCAAACACAATATATCTAGATTTTTCCAAGGCATAGGATAGAGTAAAAAACATGGCTTGCTTATGGACAAACTCAACAACATAGGAATAAAATAGACAAGCAATCCTTTTTTCAGTAGAAAATTCCAATTACTCAAGTAAGCTACATCATACGTAGTACATAAGAAGAGCAAATTAACATCATCAGCAGTAAACCATCATGCAACTTCTACCTGCTGAAACAACTAAGTGAGTATAATTTATCAGAAAAATGCCTACATTTCAGCCTAATTTACCTCTACATTAATAATACTACCAGGATACTAAGGCTTCAAAAGTGAACACTAAAAATAATGTTCAGACTAAAGTATAGGGCATCTTGCAAAGGATTATTACTCCCTACATCTACAAGTTAACAACAATTATTCTAAATACTACGAACTTGGACAAAATATAGTCAAATACACAACACAAGAAGGAAAATAATTACAAGTAAAACAGCAGACACTCAATATCTAAAAACAATCATGTAAAAATATTCTACAACAAACTGCCTCATAACATAAAACTGCTAAGTCCCCAAAACATATACAAATACAATCAATAAAAACTACTTGAAAAGGGAAAACTGTCTGCAGTCTCACAGACTTGATGTAAAATAACAGCAAAACTTAGAAGCATGCACAGTCAATAGTGGTCAATTTGAATACAGTTCACATGCAAACTCTCATGAAAAGGTTCAAAACAGTCTCTCAGCTCAGTTCTCATCTATACTTGGACAACAAAATCCTGCAACAAATTCTCAGAAATCCTACCTTTCCTACCCTTGCTTGAATAGCTAAAGTGCAATCTTCATACTAAAATATTGAAAAAAGGCATATCTATGTACATAAAAGTGTGTACACATGTGTTTGTCTGTGTGTACTCTTAGATAAATTGATAAAAAAAAGCAATATAGTTATAAATCAAAGACTATACCTAATAATATTAATTTCAAAATAAGCTGATAGAAAAAAATATAATAACTACAGTATAAGCTAGGAACATAAATTGAGAGTATTTGAAAATAAGATCCTTAGGAAAATATTTGGGCCTAAAACAGATGAGGAGGCAGATGAATGGAGAAGATTACATAATTTAGAAGTACATAATTTGTATTCATGTCCAGATATTATTAGAATAATTAAATCAAGAAGACTTAGATGTGTAGAACATGTGGTACAAATGGGAGAGGAAAAAAATATACAGGATTCTTGTTGGGAAACCTGATGGTAAAAGACCAATAGGAAGACCAAAACAAAATATAGGGATAATGTAGAGATGGACCTAAAGGAAATTGGTAGGGATGGAAAGGAGTATATAGATCTTGCTTAGGACAGGAACAGATGAGAGGCATGTGTTGCTGCAGCCATGAACTTTCGGGTTTAAGAAGGCTAGAGAGTTAGTTAGTTATACATTAAATAAGCATAATATTTGAATTGTAAGTAGTGAATATAACAAATGTACAAAGCATTGTGCGAAAACTATGTCAACTTTCCATTATAAGCAGAAAATTAAACCAGTTTGCCTTAGAAATACATTTTAAGAATAGCACAAAATAGCATGCATAATAGAAAATTAAGAAAACTTTCTGATGCATAAAAGTACTGACTAGTGCTGAATGAATCAATTACTGTAAAATATTATTCTCTGATTCAAGTGATTTAACTGTAAACATTTATTTATTTATTTATTTATTTATTTATTTATTCCTTGTTTTGGATGGCGAAGTTAAGGCACAAGCCTTTTCTTCCACTTAACCATCTCTACATTACATTTTATAAATTGATTTTTATAGCTAACTGTATGATAAATATATAAAAAACTAAATATTTAAGATACCAAGAAATGAAATCTATAAAAAACTAAGAACATTGAGATACCAAAAAAAACACAAGAAAAAATAAAAGAGAAAGACGCAAAAAACATAAAAAATAAAGACAAAAATACATACACACTAAGTAAAAAAAATACACGTAAAACATAAACACACACGCAACAAACATAGTCAAATTACAGAAAAAGTCGGTGGGTGTTGGTCCTACCAGTTTACACGAAGGTTTAATTTTATTTTATTTCCCTGTTTTCAGTTCTGGTAAGTTGACTCCAGAAGATGATTTGTTAATTTTGATTTGAATTGGAGAAGAGAAGAAGAGTTTCTTATGTCGTTGGGGAGGTCGTTCCACGCTCTGGTAGCAGTGGCCGTTAAGGAATTTCCATAAAACGTTGTCTTGTGGGAGGGGATGGTGAGCAGAGAGTTGTCTCTCGAACGGGTGGCAAAGGTGTGTGCTGAACTTAGGGGTTGGAAACGAGAAAGTAGGTAGGACGGCTCTCGTGAGTTTACTATTTTGTAGAGCGCTGTAAGACCGTGAAAGCGGCGGCGAGTGGAAAGGTCGAACCAGCCTAGGTCCTTGAAAGCCGGGGTCAGGTGGTCAAAAAATTTGATATTATAAATGTAGCGCACACATGCATTTTGTATTCGCTGTAGACGTCTTGCTAGTTCACCGTTGAGGTCAATATATGTCAAGTCACAGTAGTCTATATGAGACAGAACTAAGGACTCCACGAGTGTTTTTTTTACTTCTTGTGGTAAAATATTTTTAAGGCGGTACAGCGAGTGTAATGCTGCGTAGGATTTTTTACATATGGCCTTCACATGGTCACTCCAAGTGAGGTTTTCGTCCACAACGACTCCCAGGTCTTTGACCGAAAGCGACAACGAAATGGGGTTTCCTTCGACAAGAATGTCATGGATGGAGGACTTCTCTGTTGTGGAAATGAGCTGACGTGAGCCAATTAAAATACATTTAGTTTTCTCAGCATTTACTCGCAGACCGTTTGCCTGAGACCACTTGCAGACGTTCATAATATCCTCGTTTAGGGCTTTGATGGCCATATTGATGCTTGTTTTAGGGAACGACAAATAACATTGGACGTCATCAGCGTACAGATGGTAATTAGTCGATTGAAAGTTTCCAGATATATCATTTACGTACATGGAGAACAGCAGCGGAGACAGGACGCTACCTTGGGGTACACCGCAATTCGTCGGCAGCCACGACGACTTATTGTCAGAAACGAATGTGCGTTGCTGTCGGGCTGCTAAATATGAGCGAGCCCAGTCAACAGCGGGTTGGGAAAAGTTGAAGTAAGATGACAATTTTGCCAGAAGGATATCGTGGTCTACGGTTTGGAAGGCTTTGCTGTAATCGAGGAGAACTAGCATTGTCAAATATCTCTTATCCATCGCCGACCTTACATCATCCACCACTTTAATGAGCGCTGTGCTGGTGCTGTGATGTGGGCGGAAACCGGACTGGAAGGGGTTTAACAATTTTTTCGATTGCACATAGTTAAAAATTTGCTCGTGAACGATGTTTTCAAATACTTTTGACAAAGTTCGGAGAATACTGATCGGTCGAAAATCTTCAGCTCTTACTGGGTTGGTGATTTTAGCCAGGGGGCGTATGTGAGCGAGTTTCCAAATGCTTGGGAATGTGCCAGTGTACAGGGATGTGTTGAAAATATCTGCAATTGCGGGTGAGATGTGGGTAGCGATATACTTTAACATGTTAATAGAAATTTCGTCTGCTCCGGTTGCATTGGATTTGATTTTATTAATTGTAGTTTGGACCTTTTCATGCGTTATAAAAGAGAAATCGAAACTATTGTTGTTGTTGCTTTTATGAACACTTATGGAGTCGATTGTACGTTTCTTAATTTCAGGATTTATACCTGATACGTTTTGGAAGTGGCCATTTAGTTCTTCTGTGGAGATGCCTACAATTTCATTACTATCATATTTTTTCCCAACGCCGAACATTTTAAGTTTATTCCACAGCGATTTCGGCTGCGATCTGTAGTTTAATAGTTGTCCCGCAAAGCAAAACTTTCTCCTTCGTATTTCCTGCGTGCACCGATTCCGAAGAATGCGGTATTCTTCGAAATAATCGTGTACTGATTCCAGGTTTGCTTTGAGTGTGGACTTATACCGCCTGTAAGCTGCATCCCTACGGGACATCAGCTGCAGAATCTCGGGGGTGATCCACGGGCTGGGAGGTCTCGAAACTCTTTTTCTTTTCACGGGCGCGTGCTTGTTGTAAATATGAAGGATGAGGGAGTTTAAGAGATTCACTTTCTCGTCAACTGTTTGAAAAGAGGACACGAGGTGCCATGGCATGTTTCCTGCTTCAATATTCAGGGCTCGAATATCAAGCCGTTTAAAATCTCTGAAGGAGATTACTTTTGGTTTATATTTATATGTTTTCAGAGAATAGGAAAGAAAAATAAGATCGTGCTTCGATATGCCTGGTACTGGAAATTGTCCGAAATTTAGAATTTTTAGTGGGTTGGTTGTTAATATATGGTCAATAAGCGTTTCACTTTGATGAGAACGATGTGTGGCTTTTAACGAACAGGCTGATAGGTTGAGAGACGATATGGTGTCTTTGTAATTTCGTACTTCCGGTTTGGAGGTCAAGAGGTCGAAATTTACGTCACCAAGGATAATACAATTTTCGTATATCGGTAAAAAATTAGATATTTCTTTTTCGAAATTTTCAAAATCAGTTTTCGGGGGTCGATACACTCCGCTGAGGAGGATTTTTTGGCTGTTTACATTTAGCTCAAGGATCAAATATTCCGAACTACTCGAGTATTCTCCTTGCGAACGAGAGAGGATTTTAACGGGAATGTTTTCTTTTACATATATTGCACAGCCTCCGCCTCTTTTGTTTATCCTGTCGCAACGATAAAGCCTGTATCCCTGCATGCTGACCAGGTGATCTGGGATCGATGAAACAAGCCAGCTCTCCGACACTAGAATTGCATCACAAGAAAGAGGGGCAAAAATAGTTAGGAATTCGTCGTAATGGGACAAAAGACTCTGACAGTTGACGTGCGCTGCGTGGAATGCCCTTGGGTGTTTGGCTAGCTCCTCCTTCAGTACCGTTACAGCAGGGTGGGAATGGGGAAGAGAAAGCGAGGGAGGGTCGGCAGAGGGTTGGACGCTGGACTGGACTTCCATTTGGCATAGCTTCATAAAATAGGCCGTGGTTGGGCTTAGTGTTGCCATATCTTTAAAATAGTTACAAAAACAACTAGGCTGGTCCGGGAGTGAAAATAAGATATGTTATTGGACTTACCAGTACTGAAACCAGGATTCTCTTGCTGCATGTATTGAAGTGGATGACCAAAATAAACTGGAGAACACCCGCATGTTACTTTTAACACTTGCACAGATTTGACATGAACGCACACACACTCGACATAAACACTTGAAATATGATTAAAATACACACACACACATAAACACATACACTTAAGTACGAAAACACAGAAGAACACACGGATGCAAACACAGTACATAAACTCAGAGATCCAGTACATTTGGTGGCGATTTATGAGATGTCTCTTTCGTTTCGCTTCCGTCGTTGCAGTTTGCTGCTTCACCTTAGCGCTGTAGGAGAGATTCGAACTCGCGAGCTGTGTTGATGCTTGTCCTGCCGTTGCTGCCCTGGATGATGATCCGGCCATCGGACGTCCAGCAGCTCCTCACCCCGAACGTCTCCTTGGCACGGCGGAGAAGTTGCTGCCTCGTTGCCGTCAGGGATTCTGTTATCAGGAGACCGCTTCCTTTGAGTTTCCTCTTGGCTCTCCACACGTGCTCCCGAGTTTGGTATCTCAGGAACTTCACGATGATCGGACGGTGCCCCTGCTGCACAACTTCGGCCGACGTACGAGTACGTTTGGGGCCCAACCTGTGTAGGCGATCCACATCGGAGGCACCGAGACTGATGCCAAGTTTCGTGGACAAAGTGTCCATGACAACCTTCATCGTATCTTCGGCTGGCGTTTCCGAGATGCCGTGGAGGAGGAGGCAGTTTCTTCTACTGTACTGCTCAGCGGCGTCTATTGCTTCCTCCTGAGACAGCATTCTGTTGTGAAAGCTGTCCATGTCCGAACGCAGCTCCAGTATCTGGCCTTTAAGCTCCTTTATATCTTGTTGGAGGAATTCCAAGATGGTGCTGCTTGGAGTTGTCTCTGCTGTGGCCGTTTTTTCCGTGGACTGAGGAGGTGGCAAGGACTTCAAAGCTTCCGACACTTTGGAGTCCAACTTGCTGATAGTTGCCTCCAAGAGGCTGCATCTCTTGTCCAGGCTGCTGCTGTTTTTCTTCTTGGAGGTCATTCTCGTCCGAAGGTAGCAACACTGAGTCGGAAGATCGTGGTCACCGCTTGAGAAGAGTGTTCCTGGGGAAAATGCGATGTCTTGTAATTGTAAAAAAGCTTATTTTTGTGGTTCCCCGCTTCCAATTTGAGAGAGTTTGTTGCTCACATGAGTCAATGGGGCTCTGGCTACAATTTAGTTCATAGCACAAAATCAGATGTTAAGTTTTGCCAGAGAAATGTGGAGGTGAAATTCCGCACGAAACTACACACAGCCGATCTCGTCCGCCATGTCCGCCACTTTTGTGTGTAAAATATAATTGTTAGTTGCACTGATAAGTACAAATATTAACTTTATACGCCTTCAAACACTCTAAATAACATAACTTTGATATATAAATTAGTAACAATTTGTTAAAAATTAAGTTAAAGTGTAGAATTGTTTTCTTAAATAAATATAAAGTAGTAAAAATGCTAAACAAATAATTCCTTCTTTTGCTATTTAAAGGATGTCAAACAGTGTAAACCAGTTGTTAGTGGCTAAATAACATAAAATTTGAAGGCAGTAACAATATTTTTTTAAAATACTGTTTTTTTACCTAACTTTGTGAATTAAATACTAGTACATTTTGTCAAATTATAAATAAAATATACCTATTTCTTTGGTATTAGTACTATAGTGAAGGAAAATGTTACTAAAACTTGGCTAGTACAGTAAATCTGAGAGTTTTAGCTTTATTTGTCCGTAACTGGATATAATTGTAACTTGTTAATCTCGCCAAACACAATCTTTACCTCAATTTTGGAAGCTAGCTGAACTTTAGCGTTTCGAATTACATATAGTGAAGGCCTCTATAGTGGAAAAATACACCCAGTCTGTAAAAATTTAGAAATGTTGTCTCCTTGTCTGTCGAACCAGACCAAAAGTGTTCTCAAATGTTTCAATATATTTCTTAACATAACTAACTTTTCAAGAAAAAAATACCTTGTGCCCAGATAGCTTAGTTGGTATAGCATTAGGCTTTTAACCTATCTGTCCAGGGTTCGAGTCCCTGTCTGGGCGATTACAATTTTTAAATTTTGTCATCGGATCTTTAGCAGAATGGATATAAAATATGTTTACAGTCTAACAGATTATTATTTATCTTAAAATTTTGCAAATAAGCTTTTAAGTTTCTCAAATATCAGCATCTTTAGCTAACAGTACAGCATAACCAGTATTATTATAATAGAAAAGTTCTGGTGGTAGAACCTACACCTACTGTAATATCTCTGTGGTATTAACTTACATGCAGCCCATAACTCTTGGGAGTGTTTCTCCTCCGTTACATTTCCTGGCCATTTACCCTTAGCGTCGCGATTAGCCTCAGAAGCAAAAAAAAAAAGCGAAATCTTATATTTGTTCTTTTTATATCTCTGAAACCACCTATACTATAGAACTACATTTAATGAATTTTTGCAGTCTTCCTGTTTGATCTGTTAAATAATCCAGTCAATAAAAATATACTTGCATAGAAAAATATGTTTTTCAGATACTTTAATCAGGTAATCTGCTTTTGCGTACTTCCTCAGAAATATACACAATCATAGTTCTTTATAAACTTAGCACCTGATATAGAATAAGTCGAAGTCTAGTTAGAGTTGGCCTGTAAGTGCTTCTGGTACATGTAGTTACTTGAAAAGCAAATATTGGGTGTATAAAAAATAGCATTCTTGTGAAACAGTAAAAAATCAACCTCATTTCCTCGTAGCATTAGCTGTAAATGCTTCTTGCAGGTTAACAAAGCTCTGGCGTGTGGGCCTACATCACCTACAATCCTTTGTAAGGTTCGTGTTGTCCTATAAATTGTCGATATACATACTAAATCCCTAGTTACAGCCTAAGGTTTTAGTTTCAATCAGAGAATTTCAGTGTTCAGATAGTGATTGTGGCCTCGTATAATAAAGAAAATAGAAATAACCCAAATGTTGATGCACCCAAGAAACCATTAATACTTCAAAAATACCTTGAAAAAGGCTATAAGGCTAAATTATTCTTCTAGCATAGAAAAAAAGTTTAGCAAGTGGACCTATGGTCCATATAGTCAGTCGTCTGTGAACTTCGTCTTGTCCTGTGAATTGAGAATATATTGATAAATGGTTATATATATTTTTTTAAAAAAAGAAACAATGTTGGTAAGCGTCCAGTTATGGACCCATCGGTAAAGGGATTTCAGTCTTTATAGACACACAATAATTTTCGTTACACTAAAAAATTGCCCTCGTATAATAGCAAATAGTTGAAATGTTAAACATTTCGTGTACTTTATCCAGTAAGCCTTAGCTAGAAATACAATAAATGCGTTACAGACATAAAAATTAAGCAAGCTTTGATATTCTAGTGGCACATAATAAATATAAAATATCCTTTAAAATACTCTGACAAATAGTTGTGGGTTGTCTGAGATCAAAATTTTCAAGTCCTCTCTCCTGCATAAATAGGCTCTAGAACTCACTAAGCCTCAAAATAATATTGGGTACATAAAATAAAAAGCAGATGGAGAGTGGTGCTGATCGCATCATCTCCAAAATAGCAAAAACAAAAGTATATAGAGCTCTATCTGGTATATTTAGAAAACTTTTACCTAGTATAGCAGTAACAAAATACTCAGCAAACTCTAAAATAAACAAACTTTCCTACGTGGCAGGCGTAACCTGCCCTAAATAAATACATATAGAAATACAGAACCAAAAATAGCATAGTGGAAATCAGTAAACCCTAATAATAATAATAATAATAATAATAATATATTCTGTGGCTTACATTTTAGCTAAAAGTACTTTTTTTTAGTGATTTTGAAAAAAATTAAATAAATACTAAACTCTAAGTTAAAAATTTGTAAATGTATATATGATACAAAACAAAATAAATAAAAATTAATACATACCCTGCAAAAAATCAATAAAAAAGTTGAAAACCTCTCTTTGTGCATCCAAAATATAATAACAAATCCTTCCTGACTGGATTAAATTGTGTTATTTGAGTAATAATAAGCCTAAAGTTGTAAAATAATAAGTTAAAAGTTGAAAAAAAAGTCTTTGTGAATCCAAAATTTAATATAAAATGTTGCCTGAATAGTATAAATAGTGTTATTTTGGTAAAAAAATTAACATAAAGTTGTAAAATAATAAATTAAAAATTGAAAAAATGTCTTTGCGAGTCTAAAATTTAATAAAAAATGTTGCCTGAATAGTACAAATAGTGTTATTTTTGTAAAAATAAAAATAAGCTGTGAAAATGTTTGACATAAAGTCAAAGTTTGGTAAAAAATAAACTCAAAATTAATTAAATAGCACACAGTAACATACATTTACTACCTAAATCAATAATCAAAGGGTCCTAGGTTCGTTACCCCGTGATAAAAGCAAATGGTGAAAACTGTAGGCCCCGTCCCTAATAGCTCTCCCTTCTTCATAATACAGATAAAAAAAACCCTGCGCTAAAGCGTCCTGTGCCTTGGAGGCAAACCTGAGCGGAATATTAATTGGCGGCGGAAACCGCATAGCTTCAGAGATTTGACCCTTGCTGCGCATTCTCAGACATCCTTTGTTGTCTGATTGAATCCCTCCCCTGCCCTACAGTATTGCATAGCTTTCCCCTGTTCTTGCGTACTGGTTAACCTTGAAAAAACCGGTTCTGAAAACCTACCGACGCGTTCTCTGATTGGTCAATCAGGTTCTTCCTTTGTTCTGACGTTCTGACGTCATGTGACCTTGAACGCACACTCCCCAAATTCCTTTCTCCTCTACCGGCGCGGAATATTAATTCATTCTCTCTGTCTACCTTCACAGCCGAGTCGAGATTCGGAGACAGTATTCTGTCTAGCGTGTGAAACCATCGTGTTTCATACCATAATAACATACATTATTACATAGTACTAATTAATAATATTACATATCGCGGGTTCGAGTACCGGGACCGTCCTAAATCGTAATTGGACCTGTACATACACCCATTACCACCGTTCATAGCGGTTCATAAACCATAAACTCTTATTTTCAATATTATAAACATTAATATTAACATTTTATACATTACATACTTTGCAGTAATGAATATAAAAACATATGCATAGCGTTTAGTACCTCTAATTACCTTCTATATACATATTTTTCATAAAATAAATAATTATATATTCATAAAAAGTTATAAACATGCAAATACATAAATGTAAAGTACTCTAAGTACCTGCAAATGAATTCTAAGTACGTGCAAATTAGTTCTAAGTACGTGCAAATTAATTAACACCCGTGCAAATGAATTGCGAATATTAAATAGCGACCGACGGTAAGTGTTATCCCATCTACTGTTGTAACAAACGCGGTATACATAGTGCAACACTACGTTTCGAGAGAGAAGTACCTCTTCTCTCACTTTCAGGTGTACAAATATATTTTTGTCGGTGGTGTGAATCGAACTTGTGACTAGGCTTGCTGTAAAAAAGGAAAGTAACTCAATATATAGCATTCCTAAACTCTCATGCGTAACGTCGCGCCAACATTGGCTAAGTTTTCCATTGACACTTGTAATCTCCTGGCCTTCCTGAATAGGCTTGCCAACTTCGAAGAATAAAATTCCAGATTTCTTTTCATCCTTCAAACTCTACTTGCGCAGAGACTTGTTTTCGTTCGCCTGCTCCAGAGATTACTAAGACAGAGTGTAATGCCCTGAATATCAGCTTTTACCTGCTTGTAATTTATTTATTTATTTATTATTACCTTCAACAGAGGTGTATCCTCCAATTACAGAAGGCGTACATCATCATAATAATACTAATAATAATGAATAGTAAATTACAAAATTACAATAAAACTACAATTACAATAGATATATGAAATCCAGTCACAAATTGTATTCATTACATAAAACATACAGAACAGTTTATAAATAAAATAATGAAAAAATAATAATCATAATCTTGAGTATAAATACATACAGTTACTATTATGTATTAACTATCACATATTCAAACTCTCAGAATTGACTCTCATGTTTTCTTGTGTCAAAAATGGCATTGAAAAATTTTGGAATGATTCATAATTTCATTATACATATCACAAATTCTATTAAATGGGCAACTCTTAAATTTTGGGTTTTTTGGAATTTTATGGATTCTTCCTTACATTAAACTGAAGTTGTCCAAGAAATAAACTATTATCTAGTATGCCGTTTACTGTTTTGTACAGGAACAATTGATCTAACAGTTTTCGCCTATTACTAAGAGTTTCGAAATTGAATTCCTGAAGTACGTCTTGGTAGGGCGTTGTCATTTGTTGTGGTCTATTATATTTTTTAAAATATAAATATCTTAGAAACCTTTTCTGATTTCTTTCGAGACTATTTTCATAAGATTTATAAACAGGGGACCATATAATAGACGCATACTCAAGTTTACTTCTCACTATACTTTTATATATGGTTTTAATACAGTCAATATCTCTAAAGTTCTTCGTACTTCTTATAACAAAACCTAGCCTTTTATACGCGTTATTAATCACAAGTGAGACATGTTGTTTAAAAGCCAGGTCAGAGTCAGATAATCTTAGTACCGTGAATACAAAATTGAATCAACTTGTTCAAAACAACAATTTGTAAGTAAACAAACCAAAATCAACAGATACACAGTGTCTTCTCAAGCCGTAATACGATAAGAGAATTCTTCAAAATGAAACACAATTTTTTTTTAACACCAAAAACTAAATTTAAAATTTAGCAATATACATAGTAACTATAGCCACTCAACACGCAGTCAACTTACTGACTTATCTGTTTCAGATATCGCGGTTAATCCACCATCGAAGTAACCATCTATTCGGTCTTTGTAAACAGTTTTAGGGGAATGTGGTGAAAATTTCTTGCTTGTTGCAAGTGGATAATGAAATCACTGCTGAGTCGCAAGCGTTGGTGCAGGTAGCTCTTAGTGGAAAGCCCCACAACGTCGTCAACGTCTCTACCATCTGCGGGGGCCTCTTTTTTTGTAGTTGGAGAGGGGTACAAGGCCATTTGCACCTTACAGCCTTGCACCGGAGAACCAACATAGCATAAGCAGCATGAAACAGTTCTCGGAATTAGTGAGAAATGTCTCACGCTAGTGTAGAAAGTTCGAAACCTGGATAAACATGGATATTTTATTGTGCTTCATCCTCATTGTCACGATTAACCTAGAGGGTTATAAAGCAGTGGCGTATTCTGAAACTTTGATTTGATTTACCGCAATAATTCTTATTCGTTGCATATGTTTATTATACATCACATCTAGATTAATTAAGTAGTATAATAGATGATACTACTGGGTCGATAAAGTATGAACCACCCTCAGGCAGATTTGGCTACACTTAAAACAAGCTCAACATGCCCATATGAGTTTTTTGCTCAAGTGTGGAACCCTGTCTAATCCAAGATTTTTGTAAAAATGCCCTCGGGAATTTCCTGTGAAAGTATGACACCCCTCAGATTGATTTGCCTACACTTATAAAAGGCACTTCTGTGAGATTGTTGTCCATAAATTTGTTAAAAATATGCCCCTCTTGATATTTTTTTGGCTACACTTAAAACTAGGCCAAACGTATTAACACACACACACACACACACACACACACACACACACACACACACACACACACACATATTTACTTCTAGTTTAAGTTCAATTGGGCACCAGGCTTAACTTGTATATCTAGTATTAAGATAATGTAATTCTTCTAGAATTGCTCTGTGACTCTCTCATTTCTTACATCATAAACATATGATTTTTCACCTATGAGAATAACACTACATATGGTGTCTTCAGGGAGTGTATCGTGGAATTCACAGATAATTTTAATGTTTGTCCTGTCATTAACCACAACTTGTTTCCTTTTTGAGGTGTTGATGACAACATGGGTCTCTGTGCTTTGAATTCATCTGGTGTGTAATACATGTCAGTATTGCCCGAGCCTGGCTGATATTTCTACAGCACTGATGAGCAGGGATTTGGAACTGCATGTAAAACAAGACAGGAAATTTGTTACACTGATGAGAAGATTCTATAGTAGTACAATTTAGACAGTTGAACGTCCTCTTGTGAGGAGCTGAAGTGAGGAGCAGTGTTGCCTGCTTTTTACTTGAAAAAATCACCAAGGTTTTTGTTTTTGGGTCTAAACTAACCTAAAGCAAGGAGCTGGCAACGTTGCTTGAGGTATTTTCTCGCAGTGTTGCCAACTCCTCACTCGAAAAAATCACCAAGGTTTTTGTTTTTGGGTCTAACCTAACCTAAAGCAAGGAGCTGGCAATTTTGCGTGAGGCTTGCCTTACAGTGCATAAAGCAAGGTTGCCAACCCGCTGGTACTTTGCCATAGCTTTTTACAAGAAAAAAAAAGAGAAAGGGAAGAGTTAAACAGCCGACAGCTTACCCACAGCTTTTTTTGCTCTAACCTAACCTAAAGCAAGGAGCTGGCATCTTTGCTTGTGCAATCAACCCGGTTGACCGCTCCTCAAGTAAAAATCAGCGCTGCCAACTTCTCACTCGAAAAAAATCACCAAGATTTTTGTTTTTGGGTCTAAACTAACCTAAAGCAAGGAGTTGGCAACTTTGCTTGTGCAATCAACCCGGTTGATTTTTCTCAAGTAAAAATCAGCGTTGCCAACTTCTCACTCGAAAAAAATCACCAAGATTTTTGTTTTTGGGTCTAAACTAACCTAAAGCAAGGAGGTGGCAACTTGCTTGAGGCTTGCGTTACAGCGCATAAAGCAATTTTTGCGAACCTGCATATACTAAACAAGGAGAGCCGGCACTGCCGTAAAAGAGAGAGAGAGAGATGGGTGGATGGCAACGCAGTATGTGTGTGCGTGTGTGCGTATAATATGTAGCATTATTAACTAGAGTGTGTTGGCAATTTACTTACAACTAAAAGAAAATAGAGATGCCAACGTTGGTGTAAGATGAAGAGAGAGAGAGAGACCCGTGGCTGACAACGGTAATGAGCGAATGCGCCACATCGTAATTTTCCAACTCCCGGGGGTCAACGTTTGTATATCGCGACTTTTGTAAACCTTTCTCTCTCTCGGGGGAACGACGTGCCGCGCACACGCACACACACACGCACGCACGCACGCACGCGCGCGCGCGTATGTATTGTGACGCAAACAAACAAACAAAATAATAATTGTTGTTTTTAGGATGCCTGGCCCCTATAACCTCGCCAGAGTGCGTGGTGCCCAACCAAAAATGTAAAAGTTTTCTAATGGCTGCGGTTATAGATTACCGCACCTCTGTAGAGTTTCACGTGTTTTTTTTTTTTCCCCAAACTTCCATGAAACCCTACGGAGGACCTCCGTAATGCATGCAACGTGTACTAACGACTCTAGTGTTATTTGATGTTGTGATATTTTTGGATATAGAGTTTTATTGTGAGATATAGATAAAAATAATTATGTTTATTATTAATATTTTCTTGATGAAGATGGAGAATGTATGTGTATGTGTTACAAATAAAGTTGCATGCTTTTTTCTAGTGTGTGTGTATGTGTTTTTGATGTTTCGACAGCATCTGAAACGACAAAAAAAAGAAATTTTATTGTTAATTTTCACGTGTAAAAACAACAACAATTTTTTTTGTGCAAATTTTCTGATTGTCTCTTGTGCTATAGTGCAAAAAGATATTGTAACTGATAACTAATGAAATTGACATTTGTAACTGATCTGAACTAGTGAAATTCGTATTGTGCCATTGTAACTGATTGTGCTAGTACAAAAAATTACTTATTGTGCAAGAAAAGATGTTAAAAACCTGTTAAAACTGCTCTGTGACTCTCTCGTTCTTCAGGTCGTAGGCGAAGGACTTCTCTGCAATCAGGATGACACTGCATAGGGTGTCCTCGGGCAAGGCATCGTGGAACTCGCAGACGACCTTGATGTTGGTTCGATCGTTGACCACAACCTTTTTTCTTTTAGATGTGTTGATGACGAACATCGGCCTGTGGATTTTGAATTCGCTGGGGGTGTAGTACATGTCCACACTTCCCTCGGTCACGCGTTTGTAAGCTGTGTACGCTTCGTAAAGTTTGAGGTAATCGTTTTTGATCACGTTGAGGTTGTAATTCTCGCGCGGGAACACTTCGTTCCTACCGTTCTTCAGATAAACGTTCTTGATCTTGCAGTCGTCGAATTTGCTGGAATCTTTTTCCTGGTTGTTATCGCGCCCGGTCTGAAAAAGCACTACGACGAAATCTGGCATGTCGAACTGTATGTTGTTGAACTGCGTCGTCACGTCGAATTCCATGTGACTTCCCGACGCCATCTTCTGCACGCACTGGTAACCGTGAAAGTGAATCGGCACTTGCGGACTTTTCAAGATCTCCGCTTTGTACTTGAGGGCGTAGTTCGTTTCGTATTCCACCACCGGCATTCTCAATTCCATGCTCCGGATGACGCACTTGGCTGCTTCGGGTAAAGTGTTGGCTATCGGCGTGGTGCCGTCCGGACCCAAAGTAGAGTATCGCATCAGTGCGTCGTTGTCGTTGGCCGCTCTTCGAAACGTGACGCGCAGTCCTCCCTTCCACATGATCTCCTTGTAGTCCGAGAAGAAACCAGGCAGCAGACGCATGGGGAAGAGCACCGTGTGACTTCTCGTCGATATTTTGGTCCCGGCTTCGAATCCTCCCGCTTGATAGTACGCTGCGTCCGTTTTGGATAATTTCAACGTTCCCACTGCCGTCGACGTGATGCCTGGATAATCTATTCTGTCGATGACGGTGTTGTGTTTCCTCACCTCCACCTGCGAGAACAGGTGAGGCACGAAGTTGTCCACGAGTATCAAGTTTGCTGCTGCGGGAAACGCGTCTCCGCTTTCCTTCTTCACCACGTCGAATTGAAGGTAGAGGTCCGCTCTGTGAGGATGAACGAACCCATCCCCTACGTCCACGTCGTATTCGATCTCCCTGTTCGCTTCGTTGAGATTGGCGAACGTGCGACGGTTGGGAGGGAAAGATTGCAATTCGTAACTTTCGATTTGCTCCATTTTACATGTATGGTTATTTATTACACGTTGATCTCCACGATGGCCGTCGTAGTGGCACCTGCGAAATCCACCACCTCTCCTTTCTCGTTCGTCACCACCAACTCTATGTCGTCTATGCGGTTGCGACATACTGGAAAATAGATCGGCGAAGAGGGCGTGTAGATGATCGGTTCCATGAACTCGGAACTGGGTTTGAACGTGGCGATGATTCCCGTCTGCTTGTGACTTCCTAACAATCCGTCCGAGGATTTCGTGATCATGCCTTCCGCCACGTTGCAGTGTACGTTCAGAGTCTCTATGGCCAAGAATTTAGGAATGTTGGTTGCCACGTGCTTGATGCCAGCTTCGAGTTTGGTGTCGTTCTCGAAACCTAAAAGTTCTCCCATGGTGCCCAGGTCCACGGTCTCCGTCGCGGATAAGATTTCCACTCTGTGCGTGACCGAATTTTGAGAAAGGTATGTGCCTTTGGGTAATTGAGCTTGCAAAGTGGAAAGATTGTATTGTCCTGGCGTGACGACGATGTGTTCGCTTCCGACGCTAATTTTGTTGTTGTGATGCGTAACATTGGGTATGAGGTACATGCTGTAGAATGCACGCAGAGCTATGGATTTAGGATAGACGATGTCGTCGTGCAGCGTGAGTTTCAAGATTGAAGATTCGCTCGTGAGATGGAACACGCCCATCCTAGTGATGCTGTTTGAGGTTCCACAATGCTTTCTGGAAATCTTCGATCGTAGGGTTATTTATTTTAGAGAGAAACGCGAGCACGGAGAGGCAGAGATGACCGCAGTTTACGTCTCCGAAATTTTGAATGCGTTCGTCGTTGTAGTATATGGAGGTTTTGTTTGTTTTCAGATAATAAACTAAATTTGTAGGTGGAACACCTCCGAAAGAATCGAAAACGAATGCTTTATCATTGTCGTTTTTGTGGTAACATATCCAATGCGTGCCTGGATTTTCTTGACCGTCCAAGTTGACTACTCCGCATTCTTTTCTTTTAACGCTTGAAGGTAACGAGTTGGACATGAAAACTCCTCTGAAGTGTTTGATTTGTAACGGTCCGATCAGAGATTCAATGTCTCGGTTGGTGAGTGCTTCTGTTTCTTTTTTTTAAACTTTTTCATTACGCCCTTCCCCTTCTTCTCCATGGCCAGGTTGTGACGTTTCTGTTCTTCCAATTCCGCCTTGTTCTTCTTCGAGTCGATGACGGTTTTCGCGATGGCGGCACTTCCGCCGGCCAAACTTCCAACGGCCCCCAATGCTGCCAGGATGGCCGGGATGCTGAATATGAAACCTCCGATCTTTTGCTGTTTCCGCGAACGCTGCAATCTTCTCAATTGAGGTGTGCTGAGCAGCAATTTCATTCCATGTCCTTTCGACAAGCAAGAACGTTTCTTCTCGCGTTGTTTCTTGGTGAGTAACCCATCGAGGGTACCTAGATTTTTTAGATTGGAGTATGGTATCTGGTACACGACACCCTTGGGCTTCATGTTGATGCTCTATGTGTTATTTTCACGGTATGTTATTTATATATATTCTGAGATTTTTTCTTGTGTAGTTTTTTACGGTATGTTATTTATATATTTTCAAGGCCTCGCAGTCGTTACACAAATTCTATTACATGCTTTGTTTTCTTGCCAAGAAGTTCCTTTGTCCCCTTGTACACAATTCGAGTTTTGTTCTCGATTAAAATAGATAGCTTCTCGTCGGATAACATGTTAGCGTATCGATCTGGTAAAAATAGACTGTATTGTGCGTTGAGCAACAGGCGTACCTTGGGACCATACTGGGTAGAAACGATTGAACCTGAAGTTTTCGTGTAAGGTTTGTCGACTTCCAATTCCTGAATTTTTACATACTCGACTGACAAATTTAGCATTTGTTTTAATGCTTGGAGATCACTTATTTTTTCAGTCGTCATATCAAAAAAAATTTCAAAGTGTTAGAGAGAAATTTAATTGTTTTTTCACGATGTGTGTTATTTATATATACCGAAGATTATTTATTTATATATCAAGTTTTTTGACACGTATATATATTATTATTTTTTAACAAGGAAGAAAGTCCGTGCTTCGGAAAACGCGATGATGTGCGTAATGATATCTTCCGTCTCCTGCATAGACTTGTACCAATCTACAGTGTACCGTCTTCTTCCCTGCATTGCCTCGTGCAATTCATCCGACCTATCGTTTAATTTCTCCCCTGCGGCCGAAAGCAGAATGTTGAGATCATCGCACCTCAGGCCGCTGATCTCCCGAAGATGGTCCTTGAGAACCATTTCACAAGGGATGCGAAATTCCGGCGTTGTTTTTGCTATGATGACAAGTTTATTAACATCTCCGTTAACTACCTTTTTGAATATTTTAGATAGTAGTTCGTGCGGCAAATCAGTTATGCAAGCCATGTTGTTTTTTTTACTGTATGTTATTTATATACCCCACCCCAATTTTTGTTTCGTGTTCATGGCGATGGTGGTGCCTAGTGCGGCGACCCGTTCACCCAACGATGCGTCTCTGCTCACGAACCTTTCGAAAGCTGCGTGCTCTAACTTTCTATCTGCTTCGTGACGTGCATCCAGATCCGTCTGCGTGGTGTTGTAGGCGATGTCGTGATTTTTGCATGCGGCGTCCAACGGATTCACACCCTTGTCTCCTCTCTCCAATCTTTTCTCGAGTTTGGTACCCGGTCCACAGTACTGGTAGCCAGGTAGATGCATCTCGAAAGGTAACTTGTTGATGATGTCGTTCACAAGTCCCTTTCCTTCGGCCACGTTCCAAAATTTCGGAGGCAGCGTGTTGATGATTTTGATCAGGTAACCTATGCCCTTGTCATCGTTCACGATGAAGTTGGAAAGTTTCGTGCTGATCATGTCCACGATGCCAACCTTCTCGTTGTAGAAATTACGGTTGCCTGCATTCTCTTCGCCGGCTATCACCAACAATCGGTCCACGAGCTTCCTAACGTCGTCCACCCAAACGAATTCTTTGGGTAACGTGTTGTAGCGTTTGACGCCGCTGCCCGTTTTGACCTGGTTCCAAATCGGTTTGATGAGATTCCTGTACTTCTCGCCGCTGCTCGATTTCACCCTATTCTGCGAGGCGTCGTTGTTCTGGTACAAGGCATCCGTCATGATCAGAATTTCCTTGTAACTCTGGTAATCTTCGTCGGTGTAATCTTTCGGCTGCTTTTTGGCGACGAGTTCCCACAGTCCCACCGTACCCGGATACCTGTTCCAACTATCCTTGTCGCCTAAATTGACTTTAATGTCGTTGCCTTCGAAGGTCACCTTCGATTTCCCAATCTTCCACACCACACCGCCGCCTTCGCTGGTTTCCATGCTGGGATACAATCCGAACACTTCATCCTTGTCGAATTTCCCCGTGCTCAGGTAGTCTCGTGCCAAAGGCCCCAACTCGATCTTATCCGAAGACGACGACGTGCTACCAATGGTTCGACGTCGTGTCGGTGCATCCTTCAGTTCGAACGGCGTCGAAGGAATGCTCGAAATAGGCGTGGGTACGGCGTAACTTTTAGCTGCGAGCGGTACGAGTTCATTAATCAAATTTTTATTTTGTTCCGTGACACTTTTAATTTCTTTACCTAGACTGCTGATGGCATCGATCACAGGTTGATCCTGACGTTTCTTCTCTTCGTAGAATCCGCGATTCTCGGATTTCCAACCTTTGAAGCGTTTCGCGAGGTAATCGCGAAGCTTGAGATTTTCGTCTTCGATTTTTCGTTTCGTCATGACGTTATTTATATACGTCGTTTCTCACAACGTTGCAACGTTTAGAAAGTCGTTGATTTTGTTTCTGTATTTTCCGTCGTTGGGTTTCCTCGTCATGTCGATCGTCACAAATCCGAAATCGTCACCGTTCCAGCAAGTAGAGCAGCAGCGTTCCGAAAATTGATTGTAGTTCATGTCTCCGCCTACGTAGTCATCGTACGCGTGCTTGAGGTTGGTGTGATCTTGGCGAAACAAACATATGAAATTAGCGTTGTCGCGCACTAACTGTTTTGGAATTTTGGAAAACGTTTGAGCTAGGTAAAAACAATCCATTCCTTTGTGACGACCTTGCGTGAAAAAATTGCGAATTTCATTTTGATTTTCCAGGATGGCGTCGTCGAACACAACTACTGAATTTTCACGACAATCGTCGAGTGGTTTTATTTCCGAGGCGAACGTTGCAATATCCAGACCATCGTACAGTTTCATCAGTTGCCGGTATTTGGATTGCTCCAAACTTTTCGAGAACACGTACAGGTGCCTGTTCTTCCAATCTAACCAATTCGGTGCGAGGAGAAAATTGTCCACGAGCAGTGTTGTTTTCCCACACCCCGAAGGACCTACGATCAGACAGCGGATGCTGTCGGGGAGCAACTCGCCGTTCTTTTTCTTCGTTTGACTTTGTGGATCCGGTAGACGCTTCACCACGTTCCACGTACTCACAAGATCACTTCGTCCGCGTCGATCCAACTCTTTTCCGGAAGTCCCAGCCATTTGACAAACAGTTTGTCACCTTTCCTACGCAATACTTTCTCGATGAGGTACGTGTCGGGGTGTTTCGTTTTAGAGAGTTCCTCTTCGTAAAATCTTCCTTTCAAAATCTCACCGCTACTATCTTTTATTATATACGTGTGTCGGTTTCCGGGTAGAACTCGAACCACCGTAAAGAGTTCCGTGCTCCAATTTTTTGTGAACCCCTTCTCGAAGGTGCGTTTGAATTTGCTGATCCTCACCCGGTCTCCAATTTTGAATTTAGCTTTCTTTGTCGTGGGTGTGTACTTTGGACAGTAAACGGTAGAAATTAAACGCTGCTCGTCGGACTTGGTAACGTCGGCTGGCTTCATGCCTATCGTTCTGTGCACCGTGTGATTATAGGTGTCGACGAGTTCCGGCAGGATGTCGACCCATTTGTAATTTCCCCGAAGCGTGAATCGTTTCCACATGTGTGTTTTCAAGGTTCGATTGAATCTTTCCACGATGCCGGCTTTGATGTGACTGAAGGTCGAATAATATCGAATCTTGTGTTTTTGAATAAACTTTTGGAATACGGAGTTGTAAAATTCTTTACCGTTGTCCGTTTGCAGAAACCGTGGTCGTCTGCCGCCGCTTTCGCGAAAAATTAATTTGAATGCTTCCGTGACGCACGTTCCCGTTTTCGCCTTCAAAGGCAGAGCCCATGCGAATTTCGAAAACGTGTCTATGACGGTGAGAAGGTACTTGTTGCCCTTGTTCAATTTATGTACGTTTTTCAAATTGCCGCTGCTCATCTCCACGAGGTCACTTTGCCAGAGGTCGTCGATGCCCTTGGTTACCACAGCCAAACGTTCGTAGTTGCGGCGTGCAGGTTTATGCAATTCTTCGACGATGGCTTGCCTAGACATTTTTTTTTTAGAGATTACGTTTCAAGAGAAGCACAAGCGTGATGGGATTCAAAGAGGGTGGCACTTCGCTCGTGTTTTGAACGATCAGCTTATCGCCGGCACTCACGTCGAAAACGGTGAGATCTTCGTCTTCGTGTATTTCATATATGTTGCGCGTTTCTTTCCAACGTGCCAGAGGAATGTTTCCTGCTTTCTGGACACCACGATTCGATATCAAAGTCATGGTGGGAACGCTAGCTTTTCTGCCGTGAGACCAGTACGAAAATTCGTTTATCTGAATCGTACCATCGAGGAGAAACTTGTAGTACGGATGATAAGGATGCAACATGTACAGTTTGTTACCTTCGACGAACGTGGAGATTCTCTGTTGATTGGGTACGCTGTTGATTTCGATGGCTTGCAGAGAATGCAGTTTAGCGAATTTAGTGTCGACGCCGAGCAGATTACTGTGAACTTGTCCGAGTTTATTTTCGATGGGCAGCAAATGCTCGATTATGGTATCTGTTACGGCAGAAAACGACGGTTTGATTTTCACTTCCACGTTCAACTGCTTGTAGTTTTCGTTGAGTTCTTGCAACTTGGCGCCGAAAGAAGCCAGCGTCGATTCCTGCGTGGATTCCAGCACTCCGACTTGATCTCTGATGTTGACGACGATGTTCTGAAGGTTCTCGACTTGATTCAATTTCGAGCTCTTCTCGGTAAGATCGTTCACGATGCTTCGCATCTCTGTAAACTGCGTGTGAAGGTCGGCGACGCTCTGCGAAGTGGGCAGCGTCGACACCAGCGAAGCAAGTTCGTCTCGAATCTGTTCCACGTTCGCCGTTTCCGTTTCTAGTCGTTTCAGCATTCGAGATATGTTTCTTTTCAAAGCGTGCAATTCTTTGGAGGTGGGGAGATTGGCCACTTTACTCTCGAGATCGCTCAACGAACTTTTGATGTCGCTCGATTCGGATAGTGCCGTCACCGCCGTTTTCAATTTTTCCAAATCTTCGCTCGAAGGCACGCTCGTCCGTAACGATTCCAAGTCACCCTGTATGTTGTCGAGTACGTGATGAAAATGAGCAAGATTGGATTCGACGTTCAAATTTTCTAAATATTCGATCTTCTGCTGAACCGTGCTTAACGTGTCTTGAATGCTCGTCAACGCTCTTGCCTCGGCGTGAATATTTTTAATTTCTTCGTTGATCAATTCCAAGGACGCCTGAAGCGTAGCGATGGTGGTTTGAATGTGTTCGAAATCTTGATAGGCCTCCAATTGAATTTTTATGTTCGCGACGCTTTTACCGATGACCTGCAGTTCGTCCGACGATGGTAGGTTCGTCATTGTATCTTCCAAAGTCTGCAACTTGGATTTAATTTCTTCCAACGTGCTGGTGAATTCTTCTTGTTATTTGGAAACAACGACATGCAAGCGTTCTGCGTCTATATCGTTCACGACGGTTTGAAGTTCAGAGAAATTCTTTTCTATTGCGGAAGTTCGTTCTTCGATTTCGAGTTTCAGTTTTTCCAAATCTTCATTTTTCGATTGAAATTGTTGTAATTTGGCCAAATCATTTTGAAGCGAATCCACGCTCAACTGTATATTTTGAACGCTGTCGTAAGAAGGTACGTCGACATAATTTTTTATGAGCGTTTTCAGTTCGGAATCGATTTTCAGAATGGGGTCGAGACATTGCGTTTGGAGCGTAGCGATTTCCGACTCTAAACTTTTGTTTAAGGTCTCCTGCAAAGCGATCAAATCGGTCCTCAACTTCTTAACTCGAATGTCCAACATGAGAATCTCTTCTGCGTGGTCTACACGCTTGGTGTTGCCGAAAATGTCGTTAGGCATTTTTGGTTAACGGTTATTTATAATAGGATAGACGATTCGTAATTCTACGAAGAGAGGAATAAGTTTGTCGTAATCTCCGAGGAGTTCCACGTAAAGATAATCTCCTGCGGAAACATCGTACGTAATGTTAGAAAGCATCTTGTCGTGCTTGATTCGAAAAATATTCTTGCCGGTAGAAATTTTGATTTCGCCTGCGTTCACCGGATTCACGGTGATTTGAAGTTTCCCGTCGATCGGAATTTCGTAGAAATGTAAATTGTTATTAAAAACATAAAACATCTTGCCCACATCGTCATTCAGTTTCGTCCAAATGCTGTTGAGGTGAATGATCAACAGACCGTTGAGTTTAGGTAACACGGAAGGTAAGACTTCATGATCTGGTATGGTTTCCATAATAATCTGTTTTTTGAAACCGAACAAATTCATTGGCATGCTGGTTATTTAAGAATACGGTCAAAGTTTCTTGTAATGACAAAGTGTTTTTTTTTTTTGTTTTTTTTTGTTTTGTTTTTATGAATCTTCTGTTGAAGATGGACATATGTTGCAGGTTTTGCTTTCTGCTAAGCGATAGTGCCCCCACGGCAATGTGTGAATACCACACTCGAGGACGCACCTCTTATCGTCGTTGGGATCCAGCGCAATTTTTCTAACTTTGTTTGTGGTCAACACATGGTCGACGCTCTGGATGCGCTGTTCTACTCTTAGAACCGACGACCTGGTCTTGAGGCAATCGACAAAATCCTCGAATGCGAGATGCTCCCGAACCACCTGTCTGCCGACACCCTTGGCCTTCTTGGTAACGCTGCCCTCGGCTTTGATGGCATAGGCCTTGGCGCGAAGACCCGCAAACTCGAGAATTACATCACCGTCCTTCTCGTCTTTGAGTTTGCCAGGCACTTTTTTGTTTCGGGGCAGGATGCCGTACTGGTTCGGCTGGGGATAGCCAGAGGTGTCGAAGAGGTTGACCAAAGCTGGTGCCCTGACTATATCCCCGTATGCATCGGCTGAGTGGACGTGGTACACCAAGCTGTCCGTATCCGTGTAGAGAAGCGAGATGTTGTGGCTATAATATGGACGTAATATGTCGTAGTACGTCTCGAACATGTGCAGCTTGCTCAGGTCTAATACTGAGGCGCCAACATAAATTGGCTTGTCGAGCTTCACCTCGCTCTTCCTCATATGCACCAGAGCAAGCTGTTCGTTATAAATCGTCCTCGATTTGAATAACGGGTTCGCTACGAGCCTGCGACATTGTGCTTCCCTCGTTACCAATTTTATGTCCATGTGATTCCGTACATTCTCCATAGTTTTGCCAAACACCGCATTATTCATTAACTTGAAGAAATCGCGATCAAAATCAGAAGTGGCGACTGTGCGATGTTCGGTGTTGAGCTCGATGTATGGCTTCAACCACGGAGAATGCTCGAACATCAAAACTCGATGTACTGTGTGGACGGTAACCCCTTGCTTCATCAACCACTGGAGGTTTTGGTAGTGCAGGACATAACGCTCTTTGGGCTCGAAGTCCATGACGAGCTTCTTCTGGTTGGAATCGGGTGGACACTTGAACTCGGGTGCAGGGGGAAGATCGCTGAACAAATCCTGCAGCTTCTCGGAGAACTCAAGGTCCACCTCGGCGAAGAACCCATGTTCCGAATCGTCGAAGCTTTCGACGTCGAAGTTGGAAGGGTCAGCCCACTCGAAGTTTTTAAAGGGGAGTGACTGCATCATGGAGTGTCCGTAGAGGTTATTGACGTCCGTGTACATGATGTAGCTGGACGGTCGTGAGGGGTCGTAGCCGGTGGCCATGTGGTGATTGTTGGCGTGCGAGTGTCGCTGCGACACCTGGACCATTCCACCCCGCACGGCACGTTCTACAAACAGCATCATGTCCACGTCCGAAAGAAGCTCCAGCTCGATCTTCGTCACCAGAAACATGGCCGACCATGCCAGTCCGGGGAGACTGTAAAAATAGGCAGGGTCCAGCTTGTAGATGGTCTTCGAAGTTGTACGGAACGTCTGGAACACGTCGGCGAGGAGCGTCACATCAAGTCTGAGGTAGGCGTCGTGGTAGTCCCCGAGAGTTCGACAGCCCAGCTCGCGCCACATGGACTGGGCATGGTGATATTCTTCGTCGGTTATGTTCGAGCCTCGCAGCTTGCTGTAGAAGTTTGCTCGAGGAGGTAGCGACGTCTCTGCGAACTTGGAAGGGTCTGTGACGTATTCGTAGGGGTAGACCCCCTTACGCCTGAAGAGACCTGCGTCCAAGTTCGGAAAATTCGCGGAGGTGATGAGCATTTGCTCGTCGCTAAGCTTCCCTGCGAGAGCATCGAGGCTGGCCGGGAGGAACCTCAGGGAGTCGAGGAAGCGAAGCTCGACGGTAGAGTGTGATCCTGAGATCGACACTCGTTTGCTCACACTGATGTAACGCTCCTCGTTCTGGGCCAGGACGCTGATTCCCTCGTTGTCGTACCCAAGATGCTTGACGAGGTGGTGGAAGTCGTATCCCGAGCCATTATGAAAAAACACAGGGATGAAGCGCGGGTCCCGGGCATTGAGGTTGCATCCGTTGCACCATGGACCAACATACATACCGTTAAAGTGATCATGGTGTTGAACTTTACGGTTGTTGGTGGTGTACTCCTTGACGCAGACAGGGCAAGCGATGGCCTCGTCGTGTCTACGCTGATCGTCGGGAGACAGTGGGAGCATAAACTTGGGGGCCAACAGTACCTTCCCTATCTCAATAGCCTCGACAACCATCCTCTCGAGGAAGTGTTTGGCTGCGTCGGGACCACGGTATACGTAGGGCTCGGGGGCGATATGCTGGTCACGTCGCACCACAACGTATGCGAAACTCGAAGCCTCGTGGAGTTGGTAAGGGGTGGTGGAGGAAACTTCGGGATCGGGATCGCAAGTGGACAGTGGTTTGAGGAAGGCCTCGAAATCCGCGATGATGATAGCGGGGTGCTCCACCATAGCACCGTGCATGCGGAAACGCTCCACGGTGCCAGGTTCGGGCAAGACTGCCACACCCGGCTCGTTGCCATTGCAGTAGATCTTGTGGCGAGCGAGCTTCTCTGCAGCGACGTTGGGACCTCTGATGTGCTGATAATCCTGCTGTTTTTGATTGTCAAAAGTTGACAGGCACCTTCGACAAACTTCTATGCTACCATCATGCTTGCTTTTTTGGCTCGACACCAACCGGGAGAGGGAACGGATGAGGGTGTAGTGGTGATGGGTCTCGTCCTTGATGAGCAGAAGGTGAATTTCCTGCGCACCATCGTCCTTTACGTCACTCACCCGGATGGGGTACACCGCATTTTCGTCAGTGAGACCATAAACGTTGATAGCCAACCGAGGGTTGTGTGTACGGGCCTCAAACTTTCGAATATCCGGGACCTCCACCGGGTAGTCGATCCCAACCATAGCATCTTCCAGTTCCGACTCGTAGGGCAGGTAGTGGTTAACTCGTTTTGGATTATTTTTTGGCTCAACTGGGTGCAACGCTGCAAGCACACACCATACAAAGCACTTGGCGTCACTGTTCTGAATGTTCAGGACAGCCTTCTTTCTCGCAATAGTAGATGGTAAGGCGACGTAGCTGGAGGCGGAGAGGGGCACGAACTTGCAAAGTTTGACGCACAGTTCGTGAGGCTCGCCGCACAGCGAACCCCCCGACCCCTTAGCTTGATGTTCTTCTTGTTTGGTCACCAGCTCATCGGCAAACTGGTTGTAGATGGCCTCGAGGTTGTCGACATCCGCCGGATGCAGCGTCTTCGCCTTGGTGTTGTGGCAGAAGCTGTAAATTTCGTCAGACGGCTTCTTGTACTGGCAACGTAGCGATGCGTAGAATTTGGTGGAGTGCGTTGCAAGCGCATCGTCGAGGATGGAAATAATTTCGGCTCGCACGTTCTCCAAAAAGCTACGCACGTCGCATGAGCCCTCCGAAGTGAGGACAAAATCTTCTAACAACCGCTCGAAAGCAGACTGGTTAGCTTTCGCCACAGGCTTGACGCGTTTGGCGGATGGTGGCGAGTCGGCTTCCGCTTTCCTCTTGGTCGAGCTGGTCGACGGTTGGGGAACAGGTGCTCCGACGACAACTTTGCATGATGTTATATGCCTCTTCAAATTATTAATAGTAATATGTATACCGCACCTGGGACATGGTTTTTTAGCGGTTACACGCTTACCAGGTGCGCAGGTACGACAGTGTCTTGCAAAATTTTGGCTTGATATGGCTATCTTGCACACAGGGCAACTTTTCTCAGATTGCATTTTGTTGAAAATATTTGTGGGGTATGTTATTATATATATAGTGGAGTGCCACAAAATAAATACTGTGCAATAATATACAATAGTGTTGGGTTTGGTGGGAGTGTGCTATTTATGCTACTTCTTGCTTCTTAATGAATCCTGTAAATAATTAAAAAAAATAATTAAGCTTGAGTATAGAAAACACAAAAATATTTATGTGTGCATAATTCTACCAAACAATTTTTTTTTTCTAACCCTCAGCCCTCTTGGCATATGAAGTATAAATTATAATTTCAGAAAACATAGTTATTTTCCGCTCGCCATTTTAAAAATCAAACCATAAGCATTATTTATGTTTATAGTATTCGTCGAGCGATAGCAGATAGAGCAAGAATCGTTTTCCTACAACCCATAGTTGATGAATTACAAAACATCTTAGAAATTACATCTTGAAATTTTAATCCAAAATAACTCGAAAACAGTAGGCAGTAGTCATCATCCCTCCAATAAGTTGTAGAGTACTTCTAATTTTGTATCGAATGCTATTAAAATTTTCGAATTAGGGCAAAAACTAAGCCTGCAAATCAAGTTTCTCAAAAAAATAAAAAATTGTCTGTATTTCCGAAACTTGAGGGGGTAGAATCGATTTTATTTGCTAGTCGAATAGTTCACGTCGAATCCTATCCAACAAACCTAAAATCATCATCCTAGCTCAATTAGGAGCCGAGAAAATCAATGTCTTGGAAAACGTCTTAAGATTTTTGTCTTAAGAAAATTTTCTTGACAGACCGGAAGTAACATCTTGAGATACCGGAAGTCGACTTTCTTAAAGATTGAGATATTTGTCTTAAGACGTTTTCCAAGACATTGATTTTCTCGGCTCCTATGGGGCCTAGAACCGTGTAACTTTGATCTATGTATATACCAACACTTGCCCGACCCTGTGGCCGAGTGGTTAGCACATCGCGCTGCGACGCCATGGGTCCTGGGTTCGAATCCTGGTCGATCTTAGTTGTTTGTGAATATCTATTTCATCACTCATCCCCAATCTTCGCAAATTAGCCAAGAGGTACAAAACGTAAAATAAAATAAACTAAATCAATCATTAAGTTCCGTGTTGCAATCATAAAATTAAATTTTAATTAACTTTTTTTTATCCATCTCTCTCTCAAATCTATATAGCCTATTCATATTTGGCATGTCAGCCATTTTGTTTACGTAGCAAAAAAAAAAATCTCAATGCTCGTTGTAGCCATAAGTATAATTGGATATAATTGCCAGATTTTATTTAATTTTAGGTTTAAAATCAATAAGCGTGCATAAAAAAAAAAACTAAATATTTTAAATAAATAAGATTCGAATAACTATGTACTTCCACTAGCCTCTGCGTTAGCACAGCGGTAGGCTTGTAATCAAAGGTTCGATACCCGTACAAGTGGTTCTTGAAACTGTAGGTCCAGTCCCGATTAGTTTTACTGTGCATAAAATAAACTTAAAACATCAAATCAATCAGTACTTCCACTAGCCTCTGCGTTAGCACAGCGATAGCCTTGTATTCAAGGGTTCGATACCCGCACACGTGGTTCTTGAAACTGTAGGTCCAGTCCAGATTAGTTTTACTGTGCATAAAATAGACTTAAAAAACGCCAACTCAATCAATCAATCAGTACTTCCATTAGATATTAAAAACACGTAATTCTCCTCTATTTTTCCTCTTCCTCTAACAATTTAACACATTTATTTTTTTGAAATATGCCCCCGCACACATATTTCCTACCTACCAACAACGGCACACGGAAGAAAAAAGTTATTCCAGCTACCAAGATGCTTGCTTCAAATATATAAAAACAGAGAGAGACGTGAAACACCTTCTATATTCTCTCTCTTTTTGCATGTTTTGTGAGTATATTTTCTTTCACAAAAAAAAAACCAACTTATGCGAGCTAAGAAACAAAGTTACTTACTTTTAGAAATTCTCCAGAAATGCTCTTCACTAACGTTGAAACTAAAACAGAACTTTATACACTAGCGCTTTAAGTTTTATACGGTTTTCTAATTTTTAGAAATTCTCCAGAAATGCTCTTCACTAACGTTGAAACTAAAACAGAACTTTATACACCAGCGCTTTAAGTTTTATACAGTTTTCTAATAACGTCAAAAATGATATGTTAGCCAACGCAACGTGGACCAATAGAAATCCAAGAACCAAATTCTCTAGAACATTCTCCCCCTCCCCATCTCTCTTTTTTCTCTCTCTCTCTCTCTCTCTCCCCTATATTTCAGTCACGTTATTTTGCGAGTTCAAAAATTCACGAGTCATCACATCGCATCATTGTTACCTATGCTGTTAACTGGCATCACTAAAAACAGGAAGTATAACTTCCGTCGTCCCAAGGCCTACGGCAAATAGCAATCTGTGACGCACGCGATGACTATCAGAGCTATGAAATAAATAACCGGAAAATTCATTGTATTTTTTCTCTGCCACCAGACTACATATTTGTTGAATTTGTGTCATTGTGTCAACGTTGATAGTATATGCAGAGAGAGGGAACGAAATTGTCGTTTTTCTAGATATCCACAGGCAAAAGCGTAATATTTTTTTCAAATACAATATGACAGTCGCTTTTCGATACCGAAAAACTAAATACAATAAGTATATATATTTACAATATTAATATTTATTTAACAACATCTACCTACGAATTTGCCTCGAACGAAAACATGTCATAGAAAAACATTTTTCCAGCCGTAAATTCAAAAATTTTGGCCCCGCGCGCGCGCGTGCGTGCGTGCGTGCGTGTGTGTGTGCGTGTGCGCGGCACGTCGTTCCCCCGAGAGAGAGAAAGGTTTACAAAAGTCGCGATATACAAACGTTGACCCCCGGGAGTTGGAAAATTACGATGTGGCGCATTCGCTCATTACCGTTGTCAGCCACGGGTCTCTCTCTCTCTCTTCATCTTACACCAACGTTGGCATCTCTATTTTCTTTTAGTTGTAAGTAAATTGCCAACACACTCTAGTTAATAATGCTACATATTATACGCACACACGCACACACATACTGCGTTGCCATCCACCCATCTCTCTCTCTCTCTTTTACGGCAGTGCCGGCTCTCCTTGTTTAGTATATGCAGGTTCGCAAAAATTGCTTTATGCGCTGTAACGCAAGCCTCAAGCAAGTTGCCACCTCCTTGCTTTAGGTTAGTTTAGACCCAAAAACAAAAATCTTGGTGATTTTTTTCGAGTGAGAAGTTGGCAACGCTGATTTTTACTTGAGAAAAATCAACCGGGTTGATTGCACAAGCAAAGTTGCCAACTCCTTGCTTTAGGTTAGTTTAGACCCAAAAACAAAAATCTTGGTGATTTTTTTTCGAGTGAGAAGTTGGCAGCGCTGATTTTTACTTGAGGAGCGGTCAACCGGGTTGATTGCACAAGCAAAGATGCCAGCTCCTTGCTTTAGGTTAGGTTAGAGCAAAAAAAGCTGTGGGTAAGCTGTCGGCTGTTTAACTCTTCCCTTTCTCTTTTTTCTTCTTGTAAAAAGCTATGGCAAAGTACCAGCGGGTTGGCAACCTTGCTTTATGCACTGTAAGGCAAGCCTCACGCAAAATTGCCAGCTCCTTGCTTTAGGTTAGGTTAGACCCAAAAACAAAAACCTTGGTGATTTTTTCGAGTGAGGAGTTGGCAACACTGCGAGAAAATACCTCAAGCAACGTTGCCAGCTCCTTGCTTTAGGTTAGTTTAGACCCAAAAACAAAAACCTTGGTGATTTTTTCAAGTAAAAAGCAGGCAACACTGCTCCTCACTTCAGCTCCTCACAAGAGGACGTTCAACTGTCTAAATTGTACTACTTTCTATTAAAAATTAAACTTGTTAGAATTGATTACTGACAAGAATAATAATTATGAAGAAACGCAGTCCCTATCTCTGACAGAGCAATGCTGTGATGAGGTACAGGCTTCAGAAAATTATACCCAAGCAGATTTCAACCTTGCCTCTTCCTGCATACAGACCCGAGCCTGGCTGATATTTCTACAGCACTGATGAGCAGGGATTTGGAACTGCATGCAAAACAAGACAGGAAATTTGTTACACTGATGAGAAGATCCCATTAAAAATTAAACTTATTACAATTATTTTCTTGCATCGATTATACAATTGTTAGAGAATATAATCATAGAACATGTGGCAGAGTGATGGCAATGTTGCAGAGAGAAACAAGATTGTAACAAGAGAGCCTGAAAAATACAGAAACATAAAATCAATAAAACATCTCATACATCCAGATTGTTGCAGGTTGTCATATCTTATAGAGGTTTGTTCAGAAAATTATACCCAAGCAGATTTCAAACAAATATCTTGCCTCTTCCTGCATACAGACCCGAGCCTGGCTGATATTTCTACAGCACTGATGAGCAGGGATTTGGAACTGCATGTAAAACAAGACAGGAAATTTGTTACACTGATGAGAAGAGCCTATTATTGTAGAATTGATTACTGACAAGAATAATAATTATGAAGAAACACAGTCCCTATCTCTGACAGAGTTATGCTGTGATGCTATTATTAGGTACAGGCTTCAAAAAATTATACCCAAGCAGATTTCAACTACAAATATCTTGCCTGTTCCTGCATAGAGACCCGAGCCTGGCTGATATTTCTACAGCACTGATGAGCAGGGATTTGGAACTGCATGTAAAACAAGACAGGAAATTTGGCAGATATTGTTATAGTGATGGCTGCACAGAGAAACAAGATTGTAACAAGAAAGCCTGACATCCAGATTGTTGCAGGTTGTCATATCTTATAGAGGTTTGTTCTGAATATAATTATATTTTATTGATTATGACTAATGTAATAATTATGAAGAAACACAGTCCCTATCTCTGACAGAGCTATGCTGTGATGAGGTACAGGCTTCAGAAAATTATACCCAAGCAGATTTCAACCTTGCCTCTTCCTGCATACACACCAGAGCCTGGCTGATATTTCTACAGCACTGATGAGCAGGGATGGAACTGCATGTAAAACAAGACAGGAAATTTGTTACACTGATGAGAATAGCCTATTAAAAATTAAACTTGTTAGAATTGATTTTTGACAAGAATAATAATTATGAAGAAACACAGTCCCTATCTCTGACAGAGCTATGCTGTGATGAGGTATAGGCTTCAGAAAATTATACCCAATCAGATTTCAAACAAATATCTTGCCTCTTCCTGCACACAGACCCGAGCCATTTCTACAGCACTGATGAGCAGGGATTTGGAACTGCATGTAAAACAAGACAGGAAATTTGTTACACTGATGAGAAGATCCTATTAAAAATTAAACTTGTTAGAATTGATTACTGACAAGAATAATAATTATGAAGAAACACAGTCCATATCTCTGACAGAGCTATGCTGTTAGGTACAGGCTTCAGAAAATTATACCCAAGCAGATTTCAACTACAAATATCTTGCCTGTTCCTACACACAGACCCGAGCCTGGCTGATATTTCTACAGCACTGATGAGCAGGGATTTGGAACTGCATGAAAAACAAGACAGGAAATTTGGCACATATTTTTATAGTGATGGCTGCAGAGAGAAACAAGATTGTAACAAGAGAGACTGAAAAATACAGAAACATAACATCACATCTCATACATCCAGATTGTTGCAGGTTGTCATATCTTATAGAGGTTTGTTTCGAATATAATTATATTTTATTGATTATGACTAATGTAATAATTATGAAGAAACACAGCCCCTATCTGTGACAGAGCTATGCTGTGATGAGGTACAGGCTTCAGAAAATTTTACCCAAGCAGATTTCAACCTTGCCTCTTCCTGCACACAGACCCGAGCCATTTCCACAACACTGATGAGCAGGGATTTGGAACTGCATGCAAAACAAGACAGGAAATTTGGCAGATATTGTTATAGTGATGGCAATGTTGCAGAGAGAAACAAGATTGTAACAAGAGAGACTGAAAAATACAGAAACATAACATCTCATACATCCAGATTGTTGCAGGTTGTCATATCTTATAGAGGTTTGTTCTGAATATAATTATATTTTATTGATTATGACTAATGTAATAATTATGAAGAAACACAGTCCCTATCTCTGACAGAGCTGCACTGATGAGCAGGGATGGAACTGCATGTAAAACAAGACAGGAAATTTGGCAGATATTGTTATAGTGATGGCTGCAGAGAGAAACAAGATTGTAACAAGAGAGCCTGAAAAATACAGAAACAATAAAACATCTCATACATCCAGATTGTTGCAGGTTGTCATATCTTATAGAGCTTTGTTCTGAATATAATTATATTTTATTGATTATGACTAATGTAATAATTATGAAGAAACACAGTCCCTATCTCTGACAGAGCAATGCTGTGATGAGGTACAGGCTTCAGAAAATTATACCCAAGCAGATTTCAACCTTGCCTCTTCCTGCATACACACAGACCCGAGCTATTTCTACAGCACTGATGAGCAGATATTTGGAACTGCATGCAAAACAAGACAGGAAATTTGTTACACTGATGACAAGAGCCTATTAAAAATTAAACTTGTTAGAATTGATTACTGACAAGAATAATAATTATGAAGAAACACAGTACCTATCTCTGACAGAGCTATGCTGTGATGAGGTACAGGCTTCAAAAAATTATACCCAAGCAGATTTCAACCTTGCCTCTTCCTACATACAGACCAGAGCCTGGCTGATATTTCTACAAGGCAGGGATTTGGAACTGCATGCAAAACAAGACAGGAAATTTTTTACAGTGATAAGAAGATCCTATTAAAAATTAAACTTGTTAGAATTGATTACTAACAAGAATAATAATTATGAAGAAACACAGTCCCTATCTCTGACAGAGCTATGCTATGATGCTATTATTAGGTACAGGCTTTAGAAAATTATACCCAAGCAGATTTCAAACAAATATCTTGCCTCTTCCTACATACAGACCCGAGCCTGGCTGATATTTCTACAAGTCAGGGATTTGGAACTGCATGCAAAACAAGACAGGAAATTTGTAACACTGATGAGAAGATCCTATTAAAAATTAAACTTGTTAGAATTGATTACTGACAAGAATAATAATTATGAAGAAACACAGTCCCTATCTCTGACAGAGCTATGCTGTGATGCTATTATTAGGTACAGGCACCCAAGCAGATTTCAAACAAATATTTTGCCTCTTCCTGCATACAGACCCGAGCCTGGCTGATATTTCTACAGGGCAGGGATTTGGAACTGCATGTAAAACAAGACAGGAAATTTGTTACACGTATGAGAAGAGCCTATTAAAAATTATACTTGTTAGATTTGATTACTGACAATTATTGATTGCAGATAAGTTGTTAGAGCATATAATCATAGAACATGTAGCAGATATGCAGAGAGAAACAAGATTGTAACAAGAGAGCCTGAAAAATACAGAAACATCTCTTACATCCAGATTGTTGCAGGTTGTCATATCTTATAGAGGTTTGTTCAGTACCCAAGCAGATTTCAAACAAATATCTTGCCTCTTCCTACATACAGACCCGAGTCTGGCTGATATTTCTACAGCACTGATGAGGCAGGGATTTGGAATTGCATGTAAAACAAGACAGGAAGAGACGAGCCTATTAAAAAATAAACTTGTTAGAATTGATTACTGACAAGAATTTTATACTCAATGTCCCTATCTCTGACAGAGCTATGCTGTGATGCTATTATTAGGTACAGGCTTCAGAAAATTATACCCAAGCAGATTTCAAACAAATATCTTGCCTGTTTCTGCATACAGACCCAAGCCTGGCTGATATTTCTACAGCACTGATGGGCAGGGATTTGGAACTGCATGTAAAACAAGACAGGAAGAGCCGATTAAAAATTAAACTTGTTAGAATTGATTACTGACAAGTTATTGATTACAGATATGTTGTTAGAGCATATAATCATAGAACATGTGGCAGATATTATTATAGTGATGGCAATGTTGCAGAGAGAAACAAGATTGTAACAAGAGAGCCTGAAAAATACAGAAACATAAAAGCAATAAAAGATCTCATACATCCAGATTGTTGCAGGTTGTCATATCTTATAGCTTCAGAAAATTATACCCAAGCAAATTTCAAACAAATATCTTGCCTGTTCCTGCATACAGACCCAAGCCTGGCTACAACGTTTCAACGTACCTAATAATAGCATCACAGCATAGCTCTGTCAGAGATAGGGACATTGAGTATAAAATTCTTGACAGTAATCAATTCTAACAAGTTTAATTTTTAATAGGCTCTTCTCTTCCTGTCTTGTTTTACATGCAATTCCAAATCCCTGCCCATCAGTGCTGTAGAAATATCAGCCAGGCTCGGGTCTGTATGTAGGAAGAGGCAAGATATTTGTTGGAAATCTGCTTGGGTACTGAACAAACCTCTATAAGATAAGACAACCTGCAACAATCTGGATGTAAGAGATGTTTCTGTATTTTTCAGGCTCTCTTGTTACAATCTTGTTTCTCTCTGCATATCTGCCACATGTTCTATGATTATATGCTCTAACAACTTATCTGTAATCAATAATTGTTAGTAATCAAATCTAACAAGTTTAATTTTTAATAGGCTCTTCTCATCCGTGTAACAAATTTCCTGTCTTGTTTTACATGCAGTTCCAAATCCCTGCCCCTGTAGAAATATCAGCCAGGCTCGGGTCTGTGTGTAGGAACAGGCAAGATATTTGTAGTTGAAATCTGCTTCGGTATAATTTTCTGAAGCCTGTACCTAATAATAGCATCACAGCATAGCTCTGTCAGAGATAGGGACTGTGTTTCTTCATAATTATTATTCTTTTTAGTAATCAATTCTAACAAGTTTAATTTTTAATAGGATCTTCTTATCAGTGTAAAAATTTCCTGTCTTGTTTTGCATGCAGTTCCAAATCCCTGCCTTGTAGAAATATCAGCCAGGCTCTGGTCTGTATGTAGGAAGAGGCAAGGTTGAAATCTGCTTGGGTATAATTTTTTGAAGCCTGTACCTCATCACAGCATAGCTCTGTCAGAGATAGGTACTGTGTTTCTTCATAATTATTATTCTTGTCAGTAATCAATTCTAACAAGTTTAATTTTTAATAGGCTCTTGTCATCAGTGTAACAAATTTCCTGTCTTGTTTTGCATGCAGTTCCAAATCCCTGCTCATCAGTGCTGTAGAAATAGCTCGGGTCTGTGTGTATGCAGGAAGAGGCAAGGTTGAAATCTGCTTGGGTATAATTTTCTGAAGCCTGTACCTCATCACAGCATAGCTCTGTCAGAGATAGGGACTGTGTTTCTTCATAATTATTACATTAGTCATAATCAATAAAATATAATTATATTCAGAACAAAGCTCTATAAGATATGACAACCTGCAACAATCTGGATGTATGAGATGTTTTATTGTTTCTGTATTTTTCAGGCTCTCTTGTTACAATCTTGTTTCTCTCTGCAGCCATCTCTATAACAATATCTGCCAAATTTCCTGTCTTGTTTTACATGCAGTTCCATCCCTGCTCATCAGTGCAGCTCTGTCAGAGATAGGGATTGTGTTTCTTCATAATTATTACATTAGTCATAATCAATAAAATATAATTATATTCAGAACAAACCTCTATAAGATATGACAACCTGCAACAATCTGGATGTATGAGATGTTATGTTTCTGTATTTTTCAGTCTCTCTTGTTACAATCTTGTTTCTCTCTGCAACATTGCCATCACTATAACAATATCTGCCAAATTTCCTGTCTTGTTTCACATGCAGTTCCAAATCCCTACTCATCAGTGCTGTGGAAATGGCTCGGGTCTGTGTGCAGGAAGAGGCAACGTTGAAATCTGCTTGGGTAAAATTTTCTGAAGCCTGTACCTCATCACAGCATAGCTCTGTCAGAGATAGGGACTGTGTTTCTTCATAATTATTACATTAGTCATAATCAATAAAATATAATTATATTCGAAACAAACCTCTATAAGATATGACAGCCTGCAACAATCTGGATGTATGAGATGTTATGTTTCTGTATTTTTCAGTCTCTCTTGTTACAATCTTGTTTCTCTCTGCAGCCATCACTATAATAATATCTGCCAAATTTCCTGTCTTGTTTTGCATGCAGTTCCAAATCCCTGCTCATCAGTGCTGTAGAAATATCAGCCAGGCTCGGGTCTGTGTGTAGGAACAGGCAAGATATTTGTAGTTGAAATCTGCTTGGGTATAATTTTCTGAAGCCTGTACCTAACAGCATAGCTCTGTCAGAGATATGGACTGTGTTTCTTCATAATTATTATTCTTGTCAGTAATCAATTCTAACAAGTTTAATTTTTAATAGGATCTTCTCATCAGTGTAACAAATTTCCTGTCTTGTTTTACATGTAGTTCCAAATCCCTGCTCCTCAGTGCTGTAGAAATGGCTCGGGTCTGTGTGCAGGAAGAGGCAAGATATTTGTTTGAAATCTGATTGGGTATAATTTTCTGAAACCTATACCTCATCACAGCATAGCTCTGTCAGAGATAGGGACTGTGTTTCTTCATAATTATTATTCTTGTCAATAATCAATTCTAACAAGTTTAATTTTTAATAGGCTATTCTCATCATTGTAACAAATTTCCTGTCTTGTTTTACATGCAGTTCCATCCCTGCTCATCAGTGCTGTAGAAATATCAGCCAGGCTCTGGTGTGAATGCAGGAAGAGGCAAGGTTGAAATCTGCTTGGGTATAATTTTCTGAAGCCTCTACCTCATCACAGCATAGCTCTGTCAGAGATAGGGACTGTGTTTCTTCATAATTATTACATTAGTCATAATCAATAAAATATAATTATATTCAGAACAAACCTCTATAAGATATGACAACCTGCAACAATCTGGATGTCAGGCTCTCTTGTTACAATCTTGTTTCTCTGTGCAGCCATCACTATAACAATATCTGCCAAATTTCCTGTCTTGTTTTACATGCAGTTCCAAATCCCTGCTCATCAGTGCTGTAGAAATATCAGCCAGGCTCGGGTCTCTATGCAGGAACAGGCAAGATATTTGTAGTTGAAATCTGCTTGGGTATAATTTTTTGAAGCCTGTACCTAATAATAGCATCACAGCATAACTCTGTCAGAGATAGGGACTGTGTTTCTTCATAATTATTATTCTTGTCAGTAATCAATACTACAATAATAGGCTCTTCTCATCAGTGTAACAAATTTCCTGTCTTGTTTTACATGCAGTTCCAAATCCCTGCTCATCAGTGCTGTAGAAATATCAGCCAGGCTCGGGTCTGTATGCAGGAAGAGGCAAGATATTTGTTTGAAATCTGCTTGGGTATAATTTTCTGAACAAACCTCTATAAGATATGACAACCTGCAACAATCTGGATGTATGAGATGTTTTATTGATTTTATGTTTCTGTATTTTTCAGGCTCTCTTGTTACAATCTTGTTTCTCTCTGCAACATTGCCATCACTCTGCCACATGTTCTATGATTATATGCTCTAACAATTGTATAATGGCATGCAAGAAAATAATTCTAACAAGTTTAATTTTTAATAGGATCTTCTCATCAGTGTAACAAATTTCCTGTCTTGTTTTGCATGCAGTTCCAAATCCCTGCTCATCAGTGCTGTAGAAATATCAGCCAGGCTTGGGTCTGTATGCAGGAAGAGGCAAGGTTGAAATCTGCTTGGGTATAATTTTCTGAATCCTGTACCTCATCACAGCATTGCTCTGTCAGAGATAGGGACTGCGTTTCTACATAATTATTATTCTTGTCAGTAATCAATTCTAACAAGTTTAATTTTTAATAGGATCTTCTCATCAGTGTAACAAATTTCCTGTCTTGTTTTACATGCAGTTCCAAATCCCTGCTCATCAGTGCTGTAGAAATATCAGCCAGGCTCGGGCAATACTGACATGTATTACACACCAGATGAATTCAAAGCACAGAGACCCATGTTGTCATCAACACCTCAAAAAGGAAACAAGCTGTGGTTAATGACAGGACAAACATTAAAATTATCTGTGAATTCCACGATACACTCCCTGAAGACACCATATGTAGAGTTATTCTCATAGGTGAAAAATCATATGTTTATGATGTAAGAAATGAGAGAGTCACAGAGCAATTCTAGAAGAATTACATTATCTTAATACTAGATATACAAGTTGAGCCTGGTGCCCAATTGAACTTAAACCGGAAGTAAATATGTGTGTGTGTGTGTGTTAATACGTTTGGCCTAGTTTTAAGTGTAGCCAAAAAAAATATCAAGAGGGGCATATTTTTAACAAATTTATGGACAACAATCTCACAGAAGTGCCTTTTATAAGTGTAGGCAAATCAATCTGAGGTGGGTCATACTTTCACGGGAAATTCCCGAGGGCATTTTTACAAAAATCTTGGATTAGACAGGGTTCCACACTTGAGCAAAAAACTCATATGGGCATGTTGAGCTAGTTTTAAGTGTAGTCAAATCTGCCTGAGGGGGGTTCATACTTTATCGACCCAGTAGTATCATCAATTATACTACTTAATTAGATATAATAGGAATGGGACACTGATGAAGACATGGAAGTAAAACAAAATGAGATGTCCTACACTTTAAATCTTGAACCAGTTTCAAGATTTTCTTGATTTTTCTAAAAAAAAATGACTTCACTTCAAGGAAAACCTCGCTTCATGTAGCAACACTGTCTCTGCCAAGCGCGGCACAGAAATTAGGAAAGTAAGAAGCTGTTTTCTCCGGCCATCGTTGTTTCCAGCATTGGAACTGAGCTCGCAGGGCGCGTGGTTTTTACTAGCCACTCATCCCGTCTCCCTCTCCGCGCTCAACGGGAAAGGAAACCTGGTCGTCACAAGGGTGAACTGGAGAACGATCAGTGGCGTTCATAAACCAATCTTTACATTTTGAACAATTTACTTAAATTTTGAAGTTTTTTTTAATAGTTTGCATAATATATAATGAGCAATTACGTATTGGAACTGAATGTATAAACAATGTATGAAAAATTGATTTGCCGTCAGTAAACACGCTGGCATTGAGAATACGCCACTGCCATAAGGGAACGAAAAATAACAAAAGTGCAAATGGCAACACTGAGTTATGGTGCGCATGCGTAGTAGGTGTTTGCAGCGCCACCGTCACCATCTTAGGTGTGTGGCCATAGTTCGAACTAGCGAATAAATTGCGTACCTGGCAAAGCTTGTGCTACACCGAGAGATTTGTTTTTTTAAAATAGAAAACTCTAAACCTTCTAGTTTAGGAGTGCCAGGGAGTTAATGAGTATCTCATCTGACAACTCAACTATAGGAAAAGCACAATGCGACAGACGACAGAATCCCAAGTCCTGCGAAGTCCACTTATAGGTTGATCGAGTTTGGATATGCAATTTCGATTGGGATCCGAACTATATTGTGTATCTTAACCGGGAATCGATCCTAGGAGACCATCATTACAAGACGATATGTTAACCACTGGATTGGGGAGGGGTGACAGAATCCTGCCTCTATCGGTTTAGAAACAACTGCTAATATGAGAGCTGCAACTGCACTAAATGGAAAAGGCTTTTGTAGTGACAAAAATAAGGCTAATCAAAGTTGCTATGCTATAAATTTGCAGTTGCTATGAGAAGGTGACTGAAGCATACCTGGCATATGCTTTCTTACGTCAATATTCCATACAACTAGATTTTTGATAAAAGGCACAGGGAACGGAGAACACGGAAGGCTAGAAGTATACTATTTGTATCGTACAGTCACGGACACTTCTAGGTTGTATCTAGATTGATTTTCAGTGTCTCTGCTTCAAAACTGATTATAACTACAAAACAAAAGTTATTAGCAATTACAATGATATCCGAATCATGGAAAAGAGTTGTTGTTTTACATACCTATTCTTAAAGCTATAAAATAAAGATAAGCCTACATATTTAGACACATCGCCAGAAACATGGCCTATTTATTATTATTATTATTATTATTAGTTGTAGTATTACATGCGGAGCTTTTCTGGCCGATCCACAATAATCCAGCACAACCTTTTTCTCCTATCTTAATTTTATTACATTTACTGAAATGCGTATCTATTTGGATATGTACTATCACACGCTTCATCCAAGAGTTACTTGAAATTTTTAACCATAAAGTTTGTATTGTGTAGCTAACCCCTAAAATAAAAATTTCATTTTTTGAAATTTTAAAATCTCGTCGACTATTTATTCTTTTGGTTAAATGGAAGAATATTAAAAGATGACATTAAAATTTTGACCTGAGCCTTGCATTTTACACCTATAATTCCGCCGCTGTACTAACAGGTGTGCAATCACAGGGCAGAACGGTTATTTTGACAAAATCCTTTTTCCCTACTGGCTGCTTTGTGGAGGGGGGATTTTAACGTTGCCGGCTCTTGCAAAAGCGGTGGGCCTGATTGGCTGTTTGACCGCGATGTCCTTCGCAGGTAGACGCGGTAACACAGGGTCACTGTCATCAAGGCGGTCTCCGCGCCGGTCCTGGCCCGGCGGAACTATGATTTTTCGATTCTCTTGGATTGGTCTGTTGAAATACTAATTGCCTGAACATCGTTTCCGTTATCTGCTATAAAATAAGATCCCCCCCCCCCCCCCCGTAGTTTGAAACAAATAATGCAATTTGTCAGGGTGAAGCCGACGGATTGCTTCAATTACCTAACACCAATCTTCATCCATCTTTTAACTTTCATTACAAAGAAAAACGTCGTACACAGAAACACGATATAGCAGTACGTTTCATTTAAAGTTTGCCAATAGATGGCAGGATTGTAATGTGATTTAATTTTGTTAATACATTAATTTTATTCTTTAAACTGTGCAAAACTTTTACAAACTAAATCTGCGATAAATACATTATACTAAATTATGTTATACAAATGTTCAGTCATTTGCATAAACAAAAAATCATCTGTAAAATATATAGTTTCCTGCAGCCATTCTTTTTAATTAGATTTATAAGAATAGCTACCAAAAACTACATTTATGAAACTTAAATTTGTACAATTTTTGACAGGTACGTTGGGGAACCGCTCTCGGAGCTGATAAAGAAATAACAAAAATGGCCATCATGAGGGGGAAACGTTGGTAATATCTTTTATATTGTTTTTCAACATAGATACTTTCAACGTCCAGATTTTTTAGAGAACAGAAAATGGAAGTCTATTTCCACGTTATTTGCACGCACCGCTTCTCTGCTTAAAAATGATTTGACGTAGAAACGAAGCATTCAGGCACTCCCTGTATGCTCGGTGGCCGAACACAGTAAGTTGTCGAATTTCGATCTCGCCACCCAAAGTTCCCGGTTCGAGTCCTGGCCTGAGTGTTCTTTGAGAGCATCCCTTCATCAATTTCATCCAATCAACACTCATCCTCAGCGTCGAGATTAGCCAAAACTGATAGAAAGCGACGCTGAATAACAAAATACTTTTTTTTTTATAAAAAGAACAAGCTCACGTTGTTGCAACATGTTAGTGCAAACCACAACACACATGATGGCCAGTTTCTTATCTCTTCATCAGGGAAAATGCTCAATTGGCTCCTGCGGGGAGTCGAACCCCGGATTTCCTGAACACCAGGCAACAGAGGAGCCGAAACGAGCAGTAAAACTTATTATCTATATTAATGTTAATACGTGAACTATACCTGGAATTGAAAACCTTAGAATAATCTCACAGAGAAGAACGATTTTTTCTCAGCCTATTATTATTACACCTAACCGAACATAATTGGGGTACCTCAAATAGAATACCAGTAACTTAAGGACGTCCTTACTAGAAATCTTACTAGTGTTTAGATTTCTGAAAACCAATGTATACAAGTCTTGATCACTCACTATCAGTTACCATGGAAACCCTTATTTGAGCACAGTATTGTTGCGATTCTTCCACATCACTCAATTGTTGCCAGTTTTCAGACACTAAGCGAAAAAACAAAGGCATTTTTAGTCAAAGTTCCTCCACGGAAGTTTGCTTCAGTATACAGATTTAGTTCGTAGTATGTTACAGTTGGATTAAGTTCATCTCAGTGTTCGCCAGATCGTATCGCGAGAAAAGAAAAAGTATTTTACTTACGAGGGCTGATCAACAAAGAGTGAGACAATTTTTTTTTTTACAGATGTTAATTAGTCTGGTGGAAGTAGATGTAAGCCATCCTTTGTGAGTCCTTGAGAATCGCCTCACATTTCTTCAGCACTGCTTGATAGTCCGCAAAACGATGGCCCCTAGCTTTGACTTTAGTGCAGGGAACAGAAAAAAATCACTAGGGGTCTAGGGGGATGTGGTAGCGAACACCGGATGGAAAAGATTTGCAGGAGCGTGCTGTTAGCGAACACACAGACTTGCCCTGTCTTGTTTGTCCTTGAAAGTGGTCAATATCCAAGTGTTTCCAGTGATACCCCATTCAACCAAAGAATGTCAAAACCAAACCGCTCCACCGAAATGTGTCACATGTACGGAAAACCATCCTACATACAGTTACAAATGCAAAGCCAAGCCAGATGCAATACCTGAACACCCTGACCTAACAGTTCCCGTGCACACCAATGACATTGCTACAGAACCTGACAAATTCACAACGACATCCAGTAACAATGGAAGATCTAATACGTTTCTTCACAATGACTCTCCAATATGTGCACCCATTTTTAAGAACGCACATATTAACCCAAGTAACAGCATCTGCTAAAACCATTTTCAACTTGCAACTCCATGCAACATACTCTGGTCCTCATGTGCATTTCCACATATCCCACTTGGAAACTGCGGTTTAAGGTTTTGAATATGGCTGTACGGAATATGTATAATTTTCTATTTTTAAATATCCGATCATTTCCTAAACGAAGAGCTATATTTTAACACCTGCTCGTGGAAGAATCTGTTCACTGCTTTGCTCTAAACGAAACCTATCTTGCTCCAAAAATGATCTGTCATATTCCACCATACAACATCTTACGCCACGATGGTCCATCGGGCTTACGAGTAAACGGCGGCACAGCAAATGGAATAGATAGAAAATTACCATATCGAACAGTTACCTTCCCACCAAACTTCCACTTGCCAGAACATACTGCTAGTACCATCTACTTTCCATCCCGGGTCGTTACATTTGCTACCATCTATGTAAGACCAGGGGAGATCTATATTATACCAATTCTTTCAACATATCCAAAACCATAGCAGCGGACATCAATTATCATAGTCGTTGCATGCAAGACAAAACAAACTTTTTACAATTTCTGGACCGAAACACTACAGCGGAATTCCATGTACTGCCCAGAGCCACACGTCCCATAAGTAACACTACCCCTGACGTTGTTATAACAGCAACATCTCTTAGTACCTGTTTGAACATATCTGTGCTGGATTCCATCGGCAGTGACCATGACCCAGTGAAAATCACCTTAAATCTTGGTAACCGCAATAAGAGCAGTAAAACACAACGTCGAAAAATCTGGTGTTACAACAAAGCAAACTGGGAGGCATATAATGCAAAGCTAAAGCATGCATTTTCTGACCCTCATCTACCACGAAACAATTCACAGGAACTCGATACGCCGGTGGAACATCTTACGGCACAGATTACCAGTGCGGCAACCACTAACATACCTACGACCACTCTCAATAGTTACAAACCAAAGCTACCTCCGCAATATCTTCAACTAATAACAGCATCACGACGAGCATACAGGGACTACCTCCAGACCAGAAATCCTGAATCCCTTAACTTACACCGTCAATGGTTGCGTACAGTTCAAAACTATATAAAAGCTTATAAACAACGTCGATGGATTGAAACGTGCAACCAATTGACTGATGAGAGCCATCCCACCAAATACTGGAAACTTTTCAAGGTGCTCACTGGACAATCCAGTAGTACTCCTTATCCGATAACAATCAAGGACGCAGCTCTAAACACCGACACTGAAAAAGCTCATGCCTTCGCAAAGGTCTTACAAGACACTTTCATTCCAACACCACAACTAGCTCCAAATCTCCGCCCCCAGACCAAAATTGCCAGAGTCACCAATCCCAATAACAGGCAACTGCAACCCAGTAATACGCACGCTATTGATCCTAATAATGCTCTAACTGTTCCTATTACAACAGACGATATTATCAATACTGTTCGTAGGAAGAGAAATACTGCTCCCGGCTTGGACGACAATATTACATACGTATTGATTAAAGAGGCCCCACTTGTATTGCTGTCCTTTCTGGCCATTATCTATAATTTTATTCTCCGCACAGGACCCTACCCGACAGACTGGAAGATTTCGAAGGTTCTAATGTTCCCAAAGCCAAACAGAGATAGTATCAACCCCACAAACTATGGACCTATTCAGATCACATCAACCTTTAGCAAAATATTCGAACACATCATTGTTCGACGCATATACATGCACTTACAAGCTCACAATTTACTTCCGTTGCACCAAGCAGGCTTCAGACCTCAACACAGTGTCCTAGATAATTTGTTAAACTTACGACTCGCATCACAAACCATTTCAACACTTCCAAACCATCCTGTCTAGTGCTATTCGATTTGGAGAAAGCATTTGACAAAGTATGGCATATGGCTCCATAAATTCCACCTATCGTTTTGTTATATCAGATTAGTCCATAGCTTCCTAACAAATAGGATCGCTTATGTCGCTGTAAATGGAGCAATGTCATACCCCATTTTCCCTTACTCTGGCGTTCCACAGGGTGCTGCTTTATCACCATTACTCTACATACTATACGTTGCCGATATGACAAAGCCCCCACAAGTTTCTATTTACCAATTCGCCGAGGACACCGCATTTCTCGCCTGTTGTTCAACCATCCAAGGTATAAACAAAGTTCTCCAACCAGCTCTAAACTCCTTCCAAAGAGGGTGTGACACATGGCGTCTCACAATTAATGCTCTCAAAACACAAGCATTGGTGTTTCTACAGACAGGCTGTCGCTCGAAGATCCAAAGGATCTTCAAACATTATTAAACATCAAAATATGGGGAACTCCCATTCTGCCTACCACCACTGCAAAATACCTACGAGTCATATTTGACTCCAAGCTAACCTGTAAACCTCACTTGCTCAACATTGCCCAGAAAGCTACAAATCGTCTGAGGCTGCTAAAACGGCTTATTGGAACTTCCTGGTGAATCAACTCCCAGATCGTTCTACATACCTACAACGCTTTCCTTCGACCAGCAATTACTTACGGCCACACTGCATGGATATCAGCCCCAGACTCATTATATCACAAACTACAAGTTCTGGAAAAACATTCTCTTCGTTTGGCCTACAGAGTAGTCCTACCAAGTCCTACACGACTACTGTACGAACGAATAACCTTTCCCGAAATCACAACCCACATCGAAGCCGTCCGTCACAAATATATAACTGGTCGAATGAACTCGCACCATCCACAAATTCTCAGTACAATGTAGAATAGAATAGAATTTAGTACACTTTCCCTACACCCTTCCTCCTCTTAGTCTACTTGCACATTCACACTATTTAATTTCCACTCTTTCCCTATACTTGCACTGTTACCTGAGTGATTCATAAATTTTCTCACATTTATTTACTAATTTATTTATTTAGCAACCCTCCCCCCTTTCACACATGTTCGCTATCCCCACTGAGCTTCTTTGCTCTCTTTACCCAGGCGTAGTGTAGGAAAGTTCCCAGATTCCTTATTTGCGCCTCCCCCCTCTCGGTTTCTCCCTCCTAATAACGCTTGTCATTATATTCTCAATGTTATCTTCATTTATTTCCCTGATATATTTTTGTCTTCTCTCCCCTGTTTCTTTGCACTGGAGGAGAATGTGAAATTTCGTCTCGTCTTCGCCGCATAGCGGGCATTCTACGCTCCCGTTCTCCCATTTTAGTTTAACTTGTGCCCATCCCCCAGTCTGAACCAGGCCAAACCTGACCTTTCTTTTGCCCCACACAAATCTACGTAGTTCCTCCTTCCCCATTCTCGATCCGTATCCACTATTTTCGCCGATGTTAACGATATTTTTGCGTCGCATTCTGCCAAAATTTTCTGTTTGTTAATGTCTTCCAGTCTGGCACGAATGGACCCTAGCATCTGCATATCAATTCTCCCCTCTATTCCCTCTTCCCACACCCATCCCAGCCCTATACTGTATAATTGCGTCTTTATTTTAGCTACCCATTGCCTCCCATTACCCCCCCCCCCATAATCTGTGATTGTACACAGAGTTTCTTCAAATTTCCCCCCTCTATTGTGATCAGTTTTGCCCAATATTTAATGCTCCTCATTTTGGCATCCACTTCCTCTCTTAATTTTCCCATTTCCCTAAGTGCCCCACATGTTGTCATACCCCTCCCTACTCCTAGCCATTGTTTTAGGAATCTAGACTGCACGACGTTTACGGTTTCCCCTCCCTCCCAGACCCATAGTTCGATGCCATAGAATAGTGTTGCCTTAACTGTGGCCTCGTTGACCCCCTCCAGAATTTTGATTGGAATATTTGGTACTTTGTATTTTAATTTTCTTGTTTTTACTAACGCAAAAATTGCTTTACATTTATTCCTGTGTACAGTCAGAGAAAGTAGTTCTTGGGCCACGAGACCTACGATATCATAACATCTTAGAGCCTGTTGTCTATGCAACCCAAATAACAAAATTGTCACTTAGGTTTTCCTGGTGAACCTGACTTCTCGGGAACGATTGAATAGCTATTGACAGCAGCGTGAGTCATACCCCCAGGCCCAGCCATAACAAACAACAGCTGGTTGCAGTGAGACCAGCAGAAAAAGTTTCAGGAATTGGTTTCTTAACAACAGCTACTCGTAAGGATATGTTCCCTTTACTGATATTAGAGTCATTGTCAAGAAAGTTCACTGAAATTGTGGTTTTCATCGAATCATCATCGCGCAACACACATGCTGTCAACCCAGAAGTCCTTGAAAAAGATTGGAGTTAAAAACAACTACTTGACAAATGATAAGACGAATCGATATTCATTAGTCCCAACTTAGAATTTTGTGTAAGGCATGGATCATCATGTCCTATTATCCATTTCATAGCTTCATTAATTATCCTCATCGCCTTTGTTGACGCAAGTGCTAGAAAAGCAATATGAAATAAGCAAAATCAAGAAGTTACATTTTCAGCGATTTCACGCGGCGATAGACAAAGTTTCATTAATCGGGAACCAAGGCCCTCTTCGTTCTGCTTCATTGTCATTTTCCCTCCACTTTGCCTGGCGCGATTAAACTGATGTTGATTAATGCAACATTAATTAAAATAACCAACCAACGAAACAATACACAAAGTGCACCAAAGCGGCGCATATTATGAATAGGTAAACTGTGATATTATGCTAATTTAGAATTTAGTAATAAAATGGGAATTTTGGGGCGTTCAGTTAAGTGGCTGCACATCCATTACGTTATCGCGATATCATCAAATTGTACGAAGCGTGTCTACACCTACGTAAAGTGCCAGTCCCCGTGATGGAATATTTAGCGCAAAGCCAGGGCTTTAAGATCAAATTTGTTTTGTTATTGTTTTTATTAGTAATTTTCTCAGTTTTCTTCCTCTGAAGTTAAATTATTCATGACAACGATTTATGATTACATTAAAGACATGAATGAACATACACAATTAACCCATTTTGGTCGGAACTCGAACTCGGAACCTTGTTCGGCAAGAAATACGAATATCCATAAGGCATGAGTGTTTCATTGGAGATGTTCCTCTACTTCCGTCATTTTATCACTAATATATTTCTTTAATATACAATAATAAATCACAACTACCTAAAAATAAATATTATTTTGCATTTTCACGTGCACATGTTTTTTTACGGTTAGAGTGTGAACTGACACCTGTTTATTTAGATTGTTCATTATGTTTCGTGTGTAGTTAAAGATAGGGAAAATGCTTGTGGATCGATTAGGACAATAAGAATTCCGTCCGTGACGGAGTGGTTAGCACAGTGTGCTGCGATGTCTGATGTCCTGGGTTCGAATACCGTCGTGCGTATGGGTGTTCTATGTGAGTGCCCCTTCATCAATTCTATTATATCACTCATCCTCGTGGTCGCGATTAGTAAAAGGTGAAAGGAAAACGACACTAAATAACAAAATAAAAAGAGGTTATAAGAAGCATTCTTATTTCCGGACGTGTCCTAGATTTTAGATTTGTGTCTGGCCTCCGGAAGAATTTGAAAGAAATCACAAATGTCTTATACGTATTTTGGGCATCACGTAACTTCAAATTAGATGGAGAAACAGAAAATCTGAGGGAAGTCTGAGATAACGTGGTTTCTTGAAGAAGTATGCTTAAATCAAAGAGTGTGCATGGTTGCTACTGGATATTCGGAAAAACAATTACAATCCCAGCTCAGAAATTACTTCCCGATTTTCTAGATCCGGAAAAGTCCAGATATATGTATAAAAATGCTTACTTTGTGAAGTTTTATCGATACAATAAGTGTCGGTAATTTGTTCGAAGTAACAAGTTTCATTCCAGAAATTACATAAACAGTCCTTATTGGATTGATTGATTTGGTGTTTTAAGTCCACTTTATGCACAGTAAGGCTAATCGGGACTGGACCTACAGTTTTATAGTGGGATCTGAACCGCTATGTGCCTCCGCCGGGTATCGAACCCGGGACCCCTTGATTACAAGTCAATGACGCTACCACTGCGCCATCTGGGGTGCCCTCAGTCCTTATTGGTAAAACAAGGCACACAATTCTGTTTTTTTTTTTTCAGTGTATAGCAGTTTTTTACATTTCAATAAACAAGAACTTCCAGACTTTGTTTACGAAATTGTGAACTTTTTCCTTCCCGAATTCATGGATTGTTTTCCCTTCCTGGCCCCGTCTCGACGAAAAACGTTCTGTCTTGCATACACAAGTTGAAATCACGTACGGCTGTGCTATTAATTAGCAGTTGAAGAATTTTTAAATCAACCGTTCACTTCAATATTAATTTTTGAGCTGAAGATGTGTCATATTCTCGTTATATGTTAAGATGTTCTAGTAACCTATTATATTTACTGGAAATGCGATCGTGTCCAACATTTGGAGACAATTGTCCTACTTTCCGCTGAAGAGTGATCTGATAGCCCTATGTGTGATAAGAACGGTTTTTACTCAATTTCTGGTATAATTTATTCCAGCATTTCCTTCAACTTCTATTACCTTGTTATTACCTTAAATGATTACACAACTTTTCCTTCGTGCTCGACCTTTGGGTTCAGAAATGTTTACAACACCCCCATCTCCCGCGTGTAAATAGCAGGAGGCAACAACACTCTGGAAGACCATAATGTATACAACTTGTTTACTACATATTGTAGAATGTTAGCTTGATATAACTGTGGATTGGAACGAACGAAATAAAATACCTGTTTCATACGCACACTGGAACGAGCGCAGGCCTGCTGTGAGTCACTCTGGCAGTGAAGGTCACTGATCGAAGCAGTTGTTGCTTGCTTACTAGAAGCAGGCGCCTTATCTCTGCTCAAGGAAACACAGAAATGTTCGTTACTTTTTCTTTCGCCAGACTAATGGTGAACATTTACAGGAACGTAAGGAGTAGTATCGTATTTTATTGGAAGTATGTTTCGTGACGTATAAAAGATATCATAACAATATGTAAATCTCTTTTGTGGCCTACACTAAACTTATGTTAAAGTTTCATTGACATGTGAAAGCGGAAATTTAGAGATCCTTCTTCCTTACATTTCTAAACAACCGAAGAGTGCGGTGAACGTGAAACTACTTATTGTTCGCAGCACCGATATGTATTATACAAATGGTCTCTAATAAAAAACCCTATTACATCACAGGAAGTGATTTTAAGACAATTCTACCATGTATCCAACGTAACGAATATTCAGATTGATTCCAATCTTCTGTTTGGCTTTTTTTGTGTCGCATTTTTATCTTTTGCGATAATCGCGACGATGAAGATGATGGGTAATGATGCGAATGCAATGCTACATCTAAGCCTCGACAGGTTTCGAACCTGGATCCTCTGGCTTTGTAGAGAGTTACGGTGATTTTTATTTTTATTTTCATTTGGTATTTAAGTCCACTTTATGCACAAAAAGGCTAATCGAGACTGCTTCTACAACTTAAAGTGGGATCCGAACCACTATGTGTCTCCACCGGGTATCGAACCGGGGAATCCTTGATTACAAGGCGACTCTGCTACTACTGCGCCATGGGGAAGGCTAAGAGAGAGAGAGAGAGAGAGAGAGATTTACGGTGACTACGGTAATAAAGAATTGAAAGTAGCAGAACGACTAAGCTATTCTTTAGTCAATGAATATTATGAATGTCAGTTCAAATTGGAAAAAAAAATAATACGAAATTTCCAGAGTGCGTTATAAATCGTAATTTTTCTCTTTCCACACATTATTTTGCTACTAGATAATTGCATGCTAAGATGTAGAAAATGCTACATTTTCAGTGTGTCGAATTGAGATTTATTTCTGAGAATGGAGTATTGGGAAAATGATCACCTCACATGTTTAGATGATACCCCCCCACCACACACACACACACAAAGGATAACGTCTATTGTTCTTATATCGAAATATAACATGTATAAATTGTGTCAAGAAGAATTGGAGCCTATTCACATCCCTACGGAATTTGGAAGAAAGCCCACGTAGAGATTGGGAAGTTCTGTTCCGACAAAATCGGGATGTATGTAAGTAAATTAAAAAGCAAAGTGCTACCTTGTGCTTTGCACCAAGCCGTTAAGGTGTATAGGGGGTGTGGGGTTAGGGCGCCAAGATTTCTTCATCAGGCCGAAGGTGGGGATGATGTGATCAGCACCACGCCCCTGGCCGCCTTAACCCCCACCCCAGTTTCCTCCAGGTACCCACTTTATACGAAGCTGGGTGGGTACCAGAGCAGCTTGAACAGATGGACAAAATTCCGATTCTCCCCCGTCGGTGATCGAAGCCAGATCTCTCGCATGATATTAAAACGCCCTAACGATTGAGCTACTGCGGCACATATAGTGTAGTAGTCTATATAATTAAGGCAAGAATTGTTTTAGTGTTTCGTTCAACGTTTTTAGGCGAATCATTTTCGGAGATATAACGTGTAGCTCTTGTCGGTTGTGCGACCTGGCTTGAGAAAAGGCGATTTTCTGACGAACAACATTTAACCTGACAGGTCACGTGACTTTCCTACATTTCCTGTGCCTGTTGGCTTTTGCATGAAAGACGAGTTGCTCTTGAAACAGACAGAATCACCCGATCACCTAAATGTGCAATGTGTGTTGCCTACCCTTCCGGCATTATTTACTGCCATTGAAGTCTTATGGGGAAGAACTTTTTTCCACCACTGTACGTGCCTTGCCCACCTACCCGTCATTGTCATCACCATGCCTAAATAATCGTACTGTTTCACCCTATCGACACCTGTCTCTCCGTATTTCCATTGTTCATCCTTACCAAATACGTACCCATTCTTAAATACCATTATTTTGGTCTTCTTCATATTTACTCGCATGGCCCATTTCCCGCAATATCCGTGTAACGTATCTAGACCGTTCCGTAGACCTGCTGTTGTGTTCGAAATCAGTACCAGGTCGTCTGCGTATAACAAAAGTGGTACCTTTACGTCGGATATCGTTGGTGGATCCGTGTCTCTCTGCGTTATTTCCTCCACGATATCGTTGATGAAGAGGATAAACAGCAGAGGGAGAGAACGCACCCCTGCTTCACCCGCAGTATTGATTCATTTGCACCTGTAACGCCCTCATTCCCGTACTTTACGCAAAACTTAACTTTTTCATATGCCGCTTGGAGAGATCTGATCATTCTGGCGGATACTCCAACGTCCCACAATTTTGCCCACAACATTTGCCTGTTTACCGTGTCAAAAGCCTTTTCGAAATCCACGTAGCAGCAATATAGTTTCCCCCTTTTGACCCGTAGTTTTTCTTGTATCAATGTCTGCAATAAAAGTACATTGTCTATTGTCTGAAAATTTTTCCGAAATCCAGCTTGCAGAGGGGAAAGAACATCAAAAATTTCGCACCATTTTTGTAAGCTTCTATATAATATCTGGCAGTACACTTTGCTCAGTACCGACAGTAATGAGACCCCCCTGTAATTGTTAGGATTGCTTTTTTCCCCTTTACCCTTGTAGATGGGGCAAATGATGGTATCCGAACCTTTTTCCGGAAACAGCCCCTTCCGGTAGAGCCCATTCATAATTTCCCTGCCCATTTTCGCCATTAGTGAATTTTTATTTGTGCCCTTTATAATCTCAGCGGTTAAGCCATCCCTGCCTGCCGCCTTCCCGTTTTTTAGCGAGTTGATTGCTAGAGAGTATTCATTGTCTGCTATTTCTTCATCTAGAATTGGTACGAAGGTGCCCAAGTAATTTCCATCTTTCCCAGGTGTATCTATTTCTCCCTCCCTTGCTCCCATTATTCCCTTAAAGTGTCGTTCCCACGTTCCGGGGGTAATCTCCGCCTCCGTGTACTCCTTCCCTCTTAAGTTCCGAATTATTCTCCATAGCTGTGCTGCGTCTCGCTGTTGCACGGCCTCCCCTATTGCCTTAACCCTTCCCTCCTCCCATTTCCCCCTTTCCCTCTCCAGTATCTTAGCGTATAGTTTCCGCTGTGTCACATACGTTACTCTATTTGCCTCCTTGCTGAGTATTTTGAATTTTTTGAGAGCCTGTCTCATTGCTTTTTTCTGAATTTTGCATGCATCATTATACCATCCTCCCTTTTGAGTTTTCCCTCCCCCTCCCCCCCCCCGCCCATCCTGTATCATGTGCCTGGCTGCCCTCTCCATGCAGTGGTAGTATAATTTTAATGCTTGAAGTACGTCCCCCTTGGTTAGTAAATTCAACATTTGGTTCGTCATTAGCTCTGAAATGTTGTCGATTAATGTATATGAGAATTCCCGAGATCTCTCCTCCTTCCATCGATACCTCCGAACTGCTTCGGGGGCAGCGAAGCCTGTTGCCCCTTCCCTGCTCCTCTCGTTCATATTTCCTCCTCCCCCTCCCCCCTCCCCCCCGTAGTTCAGAGTTGCTATTAACGGAAGATGTTTGCTCTCTGTTCTTGCATCCACCATAAATTCTGTTATGACATAATAAAATAATCTATGACGCTAGCCCCATTATCAGTGACGTATGTGAAATTCCCCTCCCTCTCCCCTCCGCATTGTCCGTTCAGTATGACAAAGTTAAAAACCTCCCCGAAATCCAATAATCTCCTCCCGTCTGCATTCACGTGCGAGTCTTTGCTTTGTCGTGTATAAAATATCCAGTCTTCGTTTGATGCGCCCCTTTCCCTCCACCCCCGTGATGAGGCACGTATCCAGGAATTCCTTTCGGGTGGGGGGGCTCAACTCCATTTTTTAAGGGTATAGTAAGAACTTTACAATTGTATGTTTAAGACCAGTGGTGGCAATTGGGTTCCAAAACGGGGGGGGGGGGTTCGGAGGGCGTTGCAAGGAAAGTTTACTTTCTGTTGGTAGACAAGGCTCAACATTAAGAGGTCATAATGTTGAGGCAAAAAAATAAAAAGTGGGGAGCAACTATCCCTTAAATCGTTGCCACTGTAAGGCTATCATTTTAATCAGAACGTGAAATCGGAACATTTTTTACCACTCGACTCCTCTGTTTCCATGCATTAATATTGTGTGCCGGAACCATCTCAGTATGTGTGTTTGTCCATTTCTTCTCACCAGGCATAAAAAACATCTATGGCGTCTTTGAGTGTTTTTACGAAGCTGTTACACATGCACGAGATGGTCACTCGACAACGCAAGATTCAAATTGTTGGCTGCGAACTTGACGCAGACAGCTCTCGAATATTTATCTCTGATTCAAGCTTGAACACCACTAACGTGTCTTGTCATGAGCAAACCTCGATAATATTTTTTATATTGTTTTTACAACATAAATACTTTCAGCGTCCAGATTTTTGAGAAAAACACTCCTTCTCTGCTTAAAATATGATTTGATGTAGAAACGATAGTTAATTAAGAAAATACACACACTACGCATTCAGGCACCACTCTCTGAATGCTCTATGGCCGAACACAGTAAGTTATAGAATTTCGATCTCGCCACACAAGTCCCCGGTTCGAGTCCCGGCCTGAGCATGAGTGTTCTTTGATAGCATCCCTTCATCAATTTCATCTAATCATCACTCATTGTCGAGATTAGTCAAAAATGATAGAAAAGCGACGCTGAATAACAGAATAAATTTTTTATAAAAAGAACAATGTCACGTTATTGCAACATATTAATGCAAACCACAACACACATGATGGCCAGTTTCGTATCTCTTCATAAAGGAAACTCTCCTGCGGGGAGTCGAACCCCGGATTTTCTGAAGACCAGGCAACAGCTGAGCCAAAACGAGCAGTAAAACTTATTATCTATCTTAAGATTAAAAGAAAATATTGTTGTAGTAATATGTTAGTTCCATATCCACTCTTGTTGTAGTTGAAATACTTCAACTATCCTGATATTTAAAACCTTAGATAATCTTACAGAGAAGAACGATATTTTCTCAGCCACTTATTAGTTATTACACCTACCGAACTCATTGGCTTACTTGAAAAAAATATCAGTAACTTAAAACCAGTACTTATCTACTATAAATCGTACTAACGTTTAGATTTCTGGAAAACAATCTTGATCACTCACTATCAGTTACCATGGAAACCCTTATTTGAGCACAGTATTGTTGCCATTCTTCATTTTAACTCAATTGTTGTCAGTCTTCGGACAGAAAGCAAAAACAAAGTAATTTTTTAGATATATTTCTTTGCAAACCAAGATGGATTGATTTAAATAAGATTGATATAAATCAGAAATTACTGATTTAAAGCAATTTAAGGAAATAATTTATATAATTATGGATAGAACAATGTATGTAGATGCCAGAATAACCTTTGGTGAAAGTGCATTAATCCCTTAATAATTTAATGGTAGGAGTTTATTATTATTAGGCTCTATGAAAGGAAACAAAATATATGCACTGATTGGGAGAAGGTCATATAAAAATAAATACTATAACATGTAAACTGTAAACACACTTCAATTTCTCTGGATTTAAAGGCAAGAATTGCAAACATTTTGTGTAGAAAATTATACAAAATACTAAACATCTTAAACTGAACGAACATTTCCACAGTAGGTTCTATATAAATATAGTATCAGAAACAGTATTTTTACACAACTTTTATTTACTTTAATCAAACTGTTCAAATATTTTACAGGGCAATTTACCAGAAAAAGCCTTTTTATAAAAGAAAACATACAGCTATATGTATGGTGCCAAAAACCATACAAGCAATTTCAATAATATTAATTTTGCAAGATACCAAAACTTTTACATATCGTGTATTCTTTACCACCCCATCGTTCTGATGGGGGTAGGCGCATCTTGCCCCACCTATGCATCGACCACCTAACTCTAGTCAGGTACACGAAGTTGTCAAGAACAGCAGTACATAATTTTTAACAGTGTTGCTAACTTGAAGAACATGTTTGCCAAAAGGTCCAAAAATAAACCGAAACCAATTAGCCTTGAACATTAGTGTACAGGCTAAATATAAATCATTGCGATTTCACCTGCAGGAAGTAATAATCGTGTTTCGGAAAACAAAGAACTGTCAACTCAAAATGACCGCCGCTCTTCTGAATTAACAGGCGAAACTTGCTTTGTTCCTCGACCTGTAATTTGCGTATACAACCGCTTGGGGAGAGAGTTTTAAATAATACGAAATAGGAAACTTGCTGGAACTTCTGTGTCCGGTGTAATAAAAGGTCAACGTAGGACATGAACTGTTAATGAAGTTTTGTTCTGAACTCGGGCTGGTATTCTGAACAAGGTGGACACGTACAGGTAAGTCAATTACTGATAATGAAGAGCCATTGATTGTCGACCGTTGACGTCAAGTATGGCAAAAAATAGCAATCAAAGCCACACAGACAATTTTAATGAAATTCTGTACAGTGACTCTCGATAGGAAAATGAAAATAAATCTTCACTGGAGCGCGAATCTTTTGGCCTAGGAGGACAACTTTTTACAGCAAGGTCCTAACTGTGTTGAAACTAATAGAATACATTGTTTCAAACTAAAAGATGTAAAAATAACAAGGAAAGTGGGTTTTATGTATTGCAAACTTAGTGGAGAGAGATTGTTGATTACTTTCTGACAGGTTGTATAATGAAGAATAAAGCTGATGGGAAAGTTGGAATCAAAACAGTAAGTTTGAAAAAGTTGTGTACAAGGAATAGCTGATGCAGTGGATGTGAGGCCCAATACTGAACTCGAAATGCATCAAGTCAATGTTGATAAACTTTTGGTACATCAATTGACGAAGTTAAACGCATAATTCTTGTTTCCTTGAAGTGATCTTGTCTTATCTTCTCAAGTGATGCATTTTTTGTGCATGACCGGGAACAGAAGTTAATTGATTGCAATAAAGAGCTTTTTTTTTAGCAAATTTAAATTAGTCATTAAATGCGCTCTGTGTTAATTCTTCCAATGCTGTTCTGATTTCCTCAGTTAATAGTATCATTATATTCCATTTTATGCGTTTTCATGCATCAAAAATACATCATTAGCAGATAATTCACTTTAATTAGAGTTAACTGTCATTTTGTCAGTCAAATTTTTACACTGTATTTGATGGAAGCGGAAATTGACGTTCTTAAACCATCAGTTTTCCAGTAAACGTTTTACAGTGTAGTTGTATGGCTCGGAAATAGACAGTCTTAGACCATTTTTCAGTAAACCATTTACAGTGTATGGCAGCGGAATTTGACAGTGTGAATTCGTCACTTTTCCAGTAAACATTTTTACAGTGTAATTGGATAACTGCTGAAATGGACATTTTTAGAGCGTCATTTTTCAACTTAATTTTTTACAGTGTAGTTGTATGGCTCGGAAATAGACAGTATTAGACCATTTTTCAGTAAACAATTTACAGTGTAGTTGGATGGCAGCGGAATTTGAGAGTGTAAAACCGTAACTTTTCCAGTAAACGTTTTACAGTGTAGTTGGATGGCAGCGAAAATTGAAGTTTATAGACCGTCATCTTTCCACTTAATGTTTTACAGTGTAGTTGGATGGCAGCGGCAGTTGAGATATTAGACCGTCATGCCGCGCATGGTAAAACGTTAACTGTCGAAATGACGGTGAGAGAAAAGGTGAGAGAGAAAGAGGTTACACCCGAAACACACACATGTTGATATCGTTGTCATTTACTCGATGCTTGCTGTTTTTGTGAAAATCAAAACGCCAGCAAAACTTCGTCATCCCTTCCTTCTCTTTCTTCTTTACGTTCTCTCTCGGTTTTCTTTCTCTTCTTATTTTCACCTTTCTTTTTCTCTCTTCTCTTCTTTTTCTTGTTCTCTCACTCTATTTAATTTCATTCTTGCTTCTCTTCTTCTTTCCTTTCACACTTCTTCCATTCGCTCACTTACTTCTTTTTCTTCTTTACCCTCTCTATATGTTTTCTTTCTCTTCTTTCCTTATACACTTTTCCAGCAGCGTGCTTGAACGATTTGGATTAGGACTGTACATCCGATGGTTGTCGACAAGACAGGTTTCTCTAGCGAACCTGAACAATCCAACGAATATTCGAACTGAATTTGTTACTCCAGACTTTTTTCTCATAAATAGCCTTACACAAGAATTTAAATTCCGAACAGTAGTATTTCCTCAGGAAGATAAAATTGATGGATATTATTTATATGCAAAAAGGAAGGAGAGAGACGAATAAAGGGAGAAAGAGAAGGAAAAGAAGGTAAAGAAAAGAAGTAAATGAAAGAAAGGAGGAAAATGCGAGAGACAGAAGAGAAGAGAGAGAAAGGAAGACAGAGAGAGCAAGAGAAGCAAGTAGGAGAAAACGTGTTGGGAGAGAAGAGAGAAAGAAAAACGCAGAGAGAGAGAGAGAGGGGTAAGACGAAAAAGATGCGATAATAGAAAGGAAGAAAATGTGAAAAGAAATAAGAGAAAGTAAACAGAGAAGAAAAGGAAGCAAGTGAGAGAAAGAAAGGAAGAGAATGTAAAAAGAGAGAAAGAAGGAAAATAAAGTGAAGGTAAAGAAGAAGAAAAGCAAGTGAGAGAAGGAAAGGAGAAAAATGGAACTAAAGAAGAAGAAGAAGTAAGAGATAAAGAAAAGATGAAATGTGAAAAGAAAGAAGAGAAGAAAAGATACTGAAGTTAAAGAAAAGAAGCAAGTGAGAGAAAGAAAGGAAATGTAAAAGGAAAGAAGAGAAAGAACTAAAGCAGAAGAAGTAAGTAAGGGGAAAATGGAAGGAAATGTGAAAAGAAAGAAAGTGAAGGTGAAGAAGAAAAGAAGCAAGTGAGAGAAGGAATGAAAAAGTGTAAAAGGATACAAGAGAAAGAAAACTAAAGAAGAAGAAGAAATAAGTGAGAAGAAGAATGAAAGAGAATGGGAAAAGAAAAGAGTGAAGGTGAAGAAGAACAGAAGCAAGTGAGAGAAAGAAAGGAAAAGTGTAAAACGAAAGAAGAGAGAGAAAACAGAGAGAAGTTAAAGAACAAAGTGAGAGAAAATAAAGGAATAAAATGTGAAAGAGAGAATCGAAAGAATGAAAGAAAATAGGGTGAGAGAACATGAAAGAGAAGAGAGAAATAGAAAGGTGAAAATGTTTAGAGGAAAAAAAAGAATGAGAAGGGAGTGATGATAGAGAGGGTGAGGGAGAGAGGTTACACCCAAAACACCCATATGTTGGTATCGTTGTCATTAACTGGATGCTTGCTGTTTTTGAGAAAAGCAAAATTAAATTAAATTTTTGTACTAAAAAGAAAGGTAAACTTGTCTCCTATGCGTGTACTTGCACTGAAGGCCTCTTTGAAGACACGCAAGTCTTTATTTATTATTAAAAAATCGGCAAACGCAAGGGAAGTAACGGAATGTAAACATCGGTAACTTGCAAAAAGTAACATATTACCGTTACATTTGTAGATATGATTGATTTAGTTTATTTTACTTCGCATTTTATGCCAATTTTGGATAATCGCGAAGATGGGGATGAGTGATGATATGATGAAATTCATGAAGGGGCACTCACAAACACCCATGCCCAGACCTTGATTCGAACCCGGGACCACGGGCGTCGTATAGTTGTAGATATAAGATAGGTAACGTGATACTAACGACATTATAGAAAAGAGTAACACTCCGATACAATTCACATTTACATATACGAAAGATACAAGATAAACTTAAATAGCTAGCTACTTCTGTCTGAGCACGTGAATAGCCTTTTCCTTTAGGGAGGAGTTGGTCTTGAGTTACTGCAACTTTGGGTTCCGAGAACACCTTGTTACGTCACAACCTCATGAGACTCAATGATGCAGTGTTGCCACTTCAAGGAAACGTAAAAATCAAGGACCATGGCTGATAATGGATTACAAATGTTTTATGCTCTTCTTTTCAAAGCTGCATGGTCAAATTTATAAATTAACGTGAATGCGACCTCCATCACATCTTAGGAACTTCGTGTATGGCCTTTAGATCCAGTGGCGAATTAACCCTTTTACTTTGGGGCCGTAGGGGGTGGGGAGAAAATCCGCTCTCTTTTCGGAGCAATAAAGGACTACATTTTATTATTATTATTATTATTATTATTATTACAATAATAGTGTGGTCTTTAGGTGTCAGTCGTTAGGGCGTCTAACTACCATGCGTGAGACCCGGATTCGGTCCCAGGCGGGGGAGAACCGGAAATTTTTCCACCTGTTCAAGCGGCTCCGACACCTACCCCGCATCGTATAAAGTGGGTACCTGGAGGAAACTCTGGGGGGGGGGGGGGTAAAGGCAGCCAGGGGCGTGGTGCTGATCACATCACCTCCACCTTTGGCCGTGATCAAAAACGTGCGGGGCCCTAACTCCACACTCCCTACCCATGTACCCATGGCGTGGTACAAAGCATAAGGGCGCACTTTATTATTTATTTCTTTTGTTTTACTGTTTTGGACCTAAAAGGGATGAGGAGACAGGTGAGTGGAGAAGGTTACATCATTTAGAACTACATGATTTGTATTCATATCCAGATATTATTAGAATAATTAAATCAAGAAGACTTAGGTGGGCAGGCCATGTGGCACGAATGGGAGAGGAAAGAGGAGTTTACAGGATTCTTGTTGGGAAACCTGATGGTAAGAGACCTGTAGGAAGACCAAGACGAAGATGGAGGGACAAAGTTGAGATAGACCTGAAGGAAATCGGTAGGGATGGAAAAGAGTATATAGATCTTGCTCAAGATAGGTTAGTTAGTTAGTTAAGTTGGTGCCTTAAGTGCACTTTATGCACAGTAAGGCTAATTGGGACTGAACCTACAGTTTAAAGTGGGATCCGAACCACTATATGCCTCCACCGGGTATCGAACCCGGGACCCCTTGAGTACAAGGCGACGACGTGCTCAAGATAGGGACAGATGGAAGGCCTGTGTTGCTGCAGCCAAGAACCTTCGGGTTTAAGAAGGCTAGAGAGTTAGTTAGTTAGTTTTGTTTTACTTAAGTTTTCTGCCACTTTTGGCTAATCGCGAAGATGAGGATAAATGATGATGAGAAGGATGAAGACATTCACAAACATATATGGACAACACAACACGGAACCCACAGAGGATCATTCTGGCCATTGGTGCACACACCAGAGACTCGTTAGCCTCTAAAATGCATTACAGGGTGTACTACGTGGAAGGAAGGTTATCATTTGGGTGTCATCAGGGTGGGTCACCACTTACACTCCTATTATTACTGTTGTTGTTGTGTAGTAATAGTTGTACTAATGAACCGCAGTAGTCGGTTGGACGTCTGATTGGCTCACAGGAGACCCAGGTTTGATTATTGATTTCATGAGCGAATGTTCCCAGCAATGTCATTGAATGAATTCATCCAGCCTATAAGAAATGGGTATTTGGGAGGCTGTAGAATAAAGGCAGCTGGAGCGTTGTACTGATCACATCACCTCCACACATGGAATATACTGTGAATGTGCAGGGCTCTATCCCCTCATCCCCACGCAAGGACGTATTTAGGGAGGTGGTCAAGGGGGTCCGGACCCCCCCGAAAGAGTTAACAAGTACAATAAGGATAATGGTAGGCAAATTTTCCATCGTTATTTTAAATACTTCTTATTCTACATCCTGTGTTGTTTTAAGGAATGAAACTATGTTGGTTCGAAGCAGGCATTGTTCTCTGCTTATTGACGTCATTATTTCAATTCATTGTCATCACAATGTGTAATACAGACTAAATTAAAATGGTGGTGGACAAGTCGCCTACCATTATCTTTGCCGTTGGGTGTACAATGACTCTTTTGTTGCATAACAACCAACATTTTTTGCCTTTGGAGATGCTTGACACTAAATTACAACGCTTGGGAGGTGATTCCTCACACGAAAACAAGCAAAAAGTCTAAGTTCCATTTTTACGACTGAGGCTTCGTTTCCGAGATAGGAGCCTCGCAAAAGGTGACAAAGTGATCGTCACACCTAACTGGGACGAATATTATAACAGATAGAGAGGCGGTTCCAAGGGAATCATAAAGGAATCGTATGTGCTCAGTCCGGAAGTCACTATGAAAAGTTCACTGCACGCATGCGCAATGGAGTCCTCAAAGGAATTGGGGATTTCCAGCAAGACCAATACATGGAAGGGGTATGTAACGAAGCAAGAAGGACCGTGACAATGAGAAATGAGTTCAAGACAACACATCCCGACCTCAAACATCAAAACATGAGCACCGAACACAAAATCCGAAAAGTTGAGCACAGTTGCATACCCCAGTTACACGCGAGGAATGAACGAATCATGTCATGTGGCATACGAGAGACACATTACTCCACCAGCAGTAGGGAAAGAAAAACACAGTATCAGATGATTGCGACAACGTGTATTTTTACACGCGACAACTACGTAATATCCTCCCCCCCACACACACACAACAAACAACAAATGCTACAATGTCTTACGCGTGTCACTGTACACCAACTGAAGATGTCACTTTCACCACACAAAGGGGGTGGGGAGCAATACCAAAACTGTTCGCACGCGATCATTGTGACGTAAAAGAGACCAGTTTTGGAAGCGCTGCACACGCAAATCTGGCTCTCGTAGTCTACGTTTGACCTTTATGACTGCTGTTCCCGCGAGAGGAGCTCGAAGGGTTGGTTCTCTCCGGCAGTCGTTCCAGTCGTGTTGCAGGTGCTGGGATATGATCAGCAGTTCGGTCTAGGTTGTCATACGCATTGAAGAGTACTAGTATGTTGTATTGAAAGAAGTTGACGTGGTGGAGTGGGCAAGTCAAGTATCGCAACAATTGGTCTGTGGTGTTCGTACGGTGATACGACCAATTTGTGCAGTGTGCCAGTGTTAAACAAAAACAATACTTTGCAGTTCCAGCTCCCTATTACACAGATGGCTGCGTATACCACCCAGCAGCTAGCAGACATGCATCTCATGTATGGGGAGGCACGTGGTAATAGCCGTGAGGCAAGGCGTCTTTATGAAAACGCTTTCCACATAGACGTTTACCGTCTCACACCTTCTTTCAGGTAGTGGACAGTCGACTGCGTGAAACAGGGCCAGTGTTACCACCGCGGCAAGAAGTTGGAAGACCCCGAAGTGTATGCACACATCAGTTTGCAGAAGATGTGTTAACAGCGGTCGCAGAACATCCTGGCACCAGTACGCGAGTGCTCGCTCGGGCACGAAACACGTCTCATGTGAATGTTTGGCGAGTGTTGTCAGAGGAAGGAATGCACCCTTTTAAATTGCAGAAAGTACAAGAACTGTTACCTCGTGACTTTCGCCCTCGTATGGAGTTTTGCCAATGGTTATTGCATCATATGGACACAAACCCTCACTTCGGGGCAAACGTATTGTGGACAGATGAAGCCATTTTTACCAGGATGGATGTCTTCAATAGTAGAAACAGTCATGTATGGGACTTTGACAACCCACATGCACTTTTTGTGGCCCATCACCAGCACAGGTTTTCAGTGAATGTGATAGTACGGGATAGTACATGATCATTTAATTGGACCATACATTCTCCCTGTTCGCCTGAATGGTCGCACGTATCATGCATTTCTTAGTGAGGTTCTGTCTGAACTGTTGGTGACCGTACCTTTGGCACTGCGGCAAGAAATGTGGTACCAACACGATGGTGCACGAGCTCATTTCGATTGTGATGTACGACATTTCCTGCATGACGTGTTTCGAAATAGGTTCATTGGTAGGGATGAGCCTGTGCCTTGGCCACCGAGGTCGCCAGATCTCAACCCTCTCGATTTTTTCTTCTGGGGGGAAATGAAAACCCTCGTATATGACACACCTGTCACATCAGCTGAGGACCTCGTTGCTCGCATCAACGTCGCCGCCGCGACGGTAGCAGATACACCTGGCTTGTTTGCTCGTACTCGACAATCCTTGATTCGTCGCTGTCATCTCTGCGTAGAAGTAAATGGCAGACATTTTGAAAACCGTCTGTGATTATTGCCCTCGGCAAATCTCAGTGAGAACACTCTTGGTATTGCTCCCCACCCCCTTTGTGTGGTGAAAGTGACATCTTCAGTTGGTGTACAGTGACACGGACTGTCTGTGCGTAAGATATTGTAGCATTTGTTGTTTGTTGTGTATGTGTGTGGGGGGGATATTACGTAGTTGTCGCGTGTAAAAATACACGTTGTCGCAATCATCTGATATTGTGTTTTTCTTTCCCTCCTCCTGGTGGAGTAATGTGTCTCTCGTATGCCACATGACATGATTCGTTCATTCCTCGCGTGTAACTGGGGTATGCAACTGTGCTCAGCTTTTCGGATTTTGTGTTCGGTGCTCATGTTTTGATGTTTGAGGTCGGGATGTGTTGTCTTGAACTCATTTCTCATTGTCACGGTCCTTCTTGCTTCGTTACATACCCCTTCCATGTGTTGGTCTTGCTGGAAATCCCCAATTCCTTTGAGGACTCCATTGCGCATGCGTGCAGTGAACTTTTCGTAGTGACTTCCGGACTGAGCACATACGATTCCTTTATGATTCCCTTGGAACCGCCTCTCTATCTGTTATAGTATTCGTCCCAGTCAGGTGTGACGTTCACTTTGTCACCTTTTGCGAGGCTCCTATCTCGGAAACGAAGCCTCAGTCGTAAAAATGGAACTTAGACTTTTTGCTTGTTTTCGTGTGAGGAATCACCTCCCAAGCGTTGTAAACGACCTTTAGAAACACCCTGTATACTTGTTTAGCATTTGCTGTATAATCCAGGGTTATTTATATCTGCCAAACTTGAATGGCAGTACTGGATCCAACATTATTTCTTGTTATTTATTAAATACTAGGTGATTGCCCGTCGTTGCTCGGGTATTTATTTATCCCAATCTTCTATTAGACAGGAAAATAATGAATTCTAACTGCAGTGTAAAATGAACTTGGAGTTGAACGGCATTGGGAGTGTCACTATTCATCTTAGTGACCCCGAAAACTATGAATCCCACACTAATATTGGTTGTTTTCGATTATTTTTACATGTTACCCCTTCCCACCCCCACCCCTAGGGGTACCAGAGGTGTCTTGAAGTTGAACTGAACGGCATTGGCAGTATCAGTATTCGTCTTAACGACCCGACAACTATGGATTCCCCACTAATATCGTTCGTTTTCGATTATTTTTGCATGCCACCCCCTCCCAGGGGTGCCAGGGGTGTCTTACCCCAACAATATTTCTTTCCATAGTGCAAGTGTTACGTGTACGAAGTTTAGTTGAAATCGCTCCAGGCGTTCGAGAGTTATGCCGGAACAAACATACACACACTCACCCCCCCCCCCACACACACACATACATCAATTTTTATATATTAGATTCAATTCTTTATCTATTTGACATTAATTTTCTTTCCAGGGCAGTTGCTTTAATACAAATTTTAGCGATCTAAACTACACCCTAGGTAATTAATACATACTTTTATATATCTATTCTTACACCGTTTTTTACCTATTAATGTATTAATTCAATATAATATTAATATAATTATTTTAATTTAAACGTTTATATTATTATTTCTGAGACACTTGGTTCGGACCCCCCCTCCCTCAAATATATTTCTCAATACGTGCCTGCCTTCACGGTGGTGTCCCTACAGAACGTACCACTAGGGTTTTCGCGACGAAACGTACCACTCAGATAAACACCTACCTTCAAGATATTTTCTCCGCGACAAAACGTACCACTTCAAGGAAAACGCTTGAACTTAAAATCAAAAGAGAATAAAGTGGTTAGTGGCCCGTCGAGTGATCACGTTTGTGAAGTCCCGAATGATGCTCAGTTAGATGTGAAGAAGCGTATGCAAGAGGCGAAGAAAAGGGTTCGAGAAGAAGAGTCCCGAATGATGCTCAGTTAGATGTGAAGAAGCGTATGCAAGAGGCGAAGAAAAGGGTTCGAGAAGAAGAGTAGTCCCGAATGATGCTCAGTTAGATGTGAAGAAGCGTATGCAACAGGCGAAGAAAAGGGTTCGAGAGGAAGAGTCCCGAATGATGCTCAGTTAGATGTGAAGAAGTGTATGCAAGGGGCGAAGAAAAGGGTTCGAGAGGAAGACACGCCAATTACCAAGATTTACAACGATACCCTACACGACAAAGGATAGGTTAGGTTAGGTAAGCTATAACTGACGTAACTAAAACGAAATTATAACACCATTAAGCCTTGTTTCCATGATTATGAAAAACTAAATATGCTGACCAAGGCAGTAATTTATTTTATTAAAAACATAAACTAAACGTAACGTTTCAACCTTCTAGCAAGGTCTTCATCAGACTCTGTATCAAGTTCAAAAGTAACAGGATACAAGAACAGGGCATTATATATACACAAACATTACTCCCTGCAGACTATTTAGAAAGTTGTTTGGAACTTTCTAGCAGGTGACTCACGTTTTGTCGCATCGCAAATATTTTTAGACTCACTAGAAGACCCTTCCCAGGTAGACGGTCAGGTGGTAGGTAGGTACGTTCGGTCGCGTATTCGTTCACGGTATGTTGCAATGTGCAGACCGATAGCTTTATCTTCTTTACTAAAGACGAGTAGAGAAATTGACTCAATTATTAACCATGTAATACATCATTCATTTATCACACCACTTTTTAGGGAACATTCATTGTTTCACTGCAACTGCTGTTGAATTTTTTCGTTTTCCTTCATTATTTTTGCATTTAGAAAAACGTTTTTAGCCTAAATCTCTTTATGCATTTAATTGTTGTTATGCAAGTAATTATAATTACTTCAATATTACACTGACTCGAGCTCTGTCCTACAGACTTCAGAATACACTACACGCTCCATCTTGTGTCATTCACAAAAAGAGAATTGTTCATGCTTTTTACAGGGAGGTTATTTCAGTCGTTCACCGCCAGAGTGACGGCCGTTCAGCGGACTCTTCATGCAACAGGTCCCGGCAAATTGCATTACAGGAAGTCCGTAACAGAAACCGCTTGTTTTGTAATGTTTCCACTTTTCACAATTACAGTTACAATTACAATTGAAATAAGCACGTACCTTGTCGCAAGGATGCTGTGTGTGTGTGTGTGGAAAAGGTGTCCTCCCAAATACAAATATTTCTGGCACCTTATTTCTGACAGAAAATCTTAGATTAGACATCGCTACTTTATCCTCAGTTGTCGCGACAGCGCCGGCAGCTTATCGGGGGTTGGGTGAGTTGTCAGCCGCGAGAGGGCGATTCATACTGCACGTGTCGGCAGTGATGCCAACCGTAGGGACATGTCCCTAAGCATAGGGACTTTTCACTAAATTTCGCCCGCGTAGGAACGTAGGGACAGATTTTGCCAAATGAGGGAAAACGTAGGTACTTTTTTCAATCTTGGTAAATGACATTTTATGAATTAGTTTATCTGGATACTTTAGCGAAGAGGAGAAAAAAGAATTAACTAACAAATCTCCATCAGAATTTTGGAACATGATTTATCGGTTGCCAAAAACTTTCAAGGCAAGTTCCTTTTTGAAAACATTTCCACTCTCGCGAAAATAGTGCTAACATTGCCACATTCTAAAGCGGAAACGGAAAGAATATTTTCAATGTTAAGTGATACAAAAACAAAAAAGGGAAATAAAATGGAACCAGAATTGTTAAAGACTGCAGGAAATACAGCATCACCAACCAACATCTATCTCTGCACAGCAGCAGCATGTATGACTTCAAATAACATAATCAACAGTAAACGACTCAACGTTATTCATTAGGTGTGTGCGGGTTCCTTTACTTTAAAAAGTCGTTAATTCTCGACGTTTTCTGCCTTGTAAGTTTCTGGAACTTATCGAAAATTGTAAGTTTTTATTCTAGAAATGCAAAAACAATCACTTAAAGTGAAAATGACTTGTAAAATTCGAGATTTCCAGTGCTTCGGGAAATTTCGAACATTTCCCGTCCCGAAAATTTTCCGACTTGGTCGGGAAATTGCAAATTTTTCAGTCCCGAATGTCGGGATTTAAAAAAATTACCGTCCCGATCCCGTCCCGACCCAAAAAATTCTGTCCCGCACACCCCTATTATTCATTAAGGCAAGAATTTACAATACCGGACCCTTCTGTAATTTCTATGCTACGTCTTATACTCACGAAATAATTATTCGTGATGATTTATCTCAAGTTAACATGTTGGGGTGAGGGGGAAAAAATGTTAATTAACGTGTAGAAGTTGTAAAATAAGCATTTCAATTCTCGCAATGATTCTCCGTATACAAGTATGGTAGCCATATTTGTTGATATGAACAAATTACAATTAGTTACGCTGTCTACAGCGTTGCCACACTGTTGATTTCATACTTGGAGAGCATGGATTGTGTAAGAATAGCGGAAGAGAACAGTAAAAAAGTTGTTAATGTTATACAGATTGTTAGGTGGAGTGTGCAGGAGGGCTAATTAATAAACTTATTCATTTCAGTATATTGCCCAAAGAACGTGCTTACATGTGACAGCGACAATCACGATGTAGAAGAACTGATTTGATTACAGGTAAATTTGGCAACATTACATCAATCATAAAATTACAGGATACTAAAATGGCGTCTTCGATGATGTTAAAGTGCTACGAAAAAAATATTTTTTATCGGTTCGTAATCACAATTACCGCAAAACCATTCAGGAATAGCCCCACTGAGCATTCTCGGTAAGGTTAGGTTAAGTTAGGTTAGGCAAGGCAAACATAGTTAAAATTTGGGCTCGAAAAACGGGTAGCCCAACAAACCATTGACGGATAGCCCCACGAACCATTCAGGTACAAAAAAGGTAAAGTGTTCCCCTGTGCATAGCACCACGCCATGAAGGCGTATAGGGGGTGTGAGGGTAACGCCCCACACTTTCTTGATCCGGTCGTGAGTGGGGGTGATGTGATCAGCATCACGCCCCTGACCGCCTTTACCCCCCAGGGTTTCCCCCAGGTACCCATGTTATTCGACGCTGGGTAGGCGCCGGGGCCGCTTCCAGGTACGGTTAGGTTAGGTTAGGATAGGCAAATATAAATTCGCTCCTTCATTAATTGTGGAAGCACCGAGCAGAAAGATTTGGTAAGTAAATGTGTATATTTTATCTTCTGTTTTGCATGCTCATGAGGTGATAATTTTTTTAGTCGCTTTACTTAGCGTAGGGACATTTGGTCAGTTGTAGGGACATTTTGACTACGTCTGTAGGGACATTGCCGAAAAATGGTTAGCAACACTGTCGGCTACCAGACGTCAGTGTACGTTCATGTTCACTTCTGTTTGCGTTTATCAGTACACGTGTTGCTTATACTGTGTTATTGTAATGTGCTACTCATGGCCAGTGCTTTATTGTGTGTTAATTGTTATTCATTCATTAGTTATGTCGTTAAACAAATATAGTCTTGAACAGAGAGTTTTTATGTACGATAATTACGTGAAAACGAATTCTTGCAGAAAAGTGGTCAGGGAATTACGATAGACAGGATCTCTTGAACCTAAGAAACGTGTTGTATTGCTGTTAAAGGAGGTCATTTTCAACATCTCTTATAACACAGGAGGTTAGTGATCATCATTATTATTACTTTTAAATATCATTTTACGCTTTCGGTTTGCTTTATGCGCCGGGATGCTGTCTTCTCTTTCTGACAACTGACGATAAAGTAACGATGTCTAATCTAAGATTTTCTGTCAGAAATAAGGTGCCAGAAATATTTGTATTTGGGAGGACACCTTTTCCACACACACACAGCATCCTTGCGACAAGGTACGTGCTTATTTCAATTGTAATTGTAACTGTAATTGTGAAAAGTGGAAACATTACAAAACAAGCGGTTTCTGTTACGGACTTCCTGAACGCAATTTGCCGGGACCTGTTGCATGAAGAGCCCGCCGAACGGCTGACACGCTGGCGGTGAACGACTGAAATAACCTCCCTGTACTTGTTTGTAGCCAATAATAACAAACACACTGTTAAGTATTCCCTGATAATAAGTTGGGTACAGTACACACCTCAGTTTAACAATGGTTCGGTGCAGTTTCAGTGATTGTACGTGATGTTTCAAAGCACAAAATTTCGTGGAGAAGTTTACATTTGTGGATTGTAAACACCCATTTAGAGCACATACGGTTGGCGAAGCACGAATAAAACATACCGATACTTGATATAAGAAAGGGTGGAAAGGTAAATAGGGTATGCGACCAACATGGCGGTCATCTTGAAGTCCGCCATCTTTAATCCTACTTGTTTTTTTAAATGAAAAGTTGGTCATGTGGTATATGGGCTACAATTTCAAAAGAAATACGTTGGAATGTTTCATTTTCGTTTAACTTCAATCTTGAAGGTTGGTGGTGTTGAACAAATTGGTTAGATATCTTCGTTTTGCAAACATCAGCTTGAGGATTAAAGTTACACGAAAATGAACCATACCGACGCATTTCTCTTGAAATTCTAGCCCATTTTCATGTGTCACATGCCCACTTTCACATAAAAAAAAAGTTAAATCCAAGATGGCGAACTTCAAGATGACCGCCATGTTGGTCACATACCCTATCCCTTTATGGACCACCCTGCGTTGTTTTAGCTGGAATAGCGGAGAAATAGTGTCATCTGTTGCCAGGGATACTAGAGGCTATTGCCCACCCTTTAATCCACATCTTTCCTGGAAGCCTATTAAATGATTTTAAGCAATAGAATCAATGAAAGTCATTGAAAAAAGAGAGCAGTGTCATGACAAGGCGCTAGATGGCGCTGCTGTGCATTATATTCTTACATTCAAATTGTTGTGCAAATGTTTACAATATTCTTTCTAGTTTACCACTACAATATGGGGTTTTGTCTGATTCATAATAGAGTATGAGCGTCTTCTGTTTTTTTTTTTTTTGCTTTTCTTCTCTAGGTATTTGGACATGTTTCTCAGAGCTCAGCTTCACTTCTATTTAACAACTCAATTTGAGTCATTATCTATCTGAAGTTTTACTTGGGATTCCTTTAAATGGTACTTCTTCTCTTCTCTAATTCCTCGCACACGTTTTTACAGGGTGTCTACTAAATGTCTGTTTTTAAATTCCAGGTTTGTCCAGGTCTATTTATATTATTTGCCAGGTTTAATATTTTTATAAACAGAGAAAAGTTGTTATTGTTAATAACCCCTACCAGAAGGGCAGTTGAGAAAAATTTACAGTAACTAACAAAAGCAAGCTGAGTTCTCTCCTTTAACTGCCGTGTAATTCATATCCCTTGGTAGTAGTATATTTTTTACATTTTGTTTTTACTACAAAAGTTCTAAAAATTATTAATTTAAATTCTAAGCATATGTTAATTTATATAATTACATGTAACTGCTTATTCTTCTTTGATGGGGAATGGCCAGTTACTTTATTTTTATAAAATTTACTCCTACTCGTACATACTTGGTCATACCCAGGACCAAGCTTTCACTGACTTTCTCAAAATTAATGAATAAATCCCTTGAATCGCAGCATTCCCCCGAAAATTCAAGTGGAGACAGACTCTGCTCAGGCATCCTCGTGGTCGCCATCCACGTACTCACAAAGATAAGCCCCTAAGTAAAGTGGACATAGTTATGTAGTGACAATGGTAATTTTGAGAAAAATCCAGGTTTCTGGTTAAATTCCAGGCCTTTTTTTCATTTTGCCTATTTTATAACATACTACATATTTTTAACGAGCGGCGCTTTTCTATTGTCGGTCTCCGTGGCGGAGTGGTTAGTGTTGCGCACTACGATGCCAGGTATACCGGGTTCAAATCCCGGCTAGGACATGGATGTTTGTGTTTGTCCGTAATGGGAGAACCGACAATATGGTAAAAATTGGTGTGTGAAAGTTAAGAAAAGGGTGAATGAAGGAGAATACTATCGCATAGAAATTCCTTTATTTTTTTTTCAAAAATTAAAATAATAAAACAAGTCTGTTTGGCGTCTGACTTTTACGCGAGAGATCTGGGTTCGATTCCACGGGTAGGTGATCTAAGGTCTGAATTTTTCCAGCCTTGTCCCAGCATGAAGTGGCTCTGGGGCTCACCCAGCCTCAAATCAATGGGTAACTCTTGACAACCCTAGGGGGTAAAGGCGGTCGGAGCGTGGTGCTGATCACATCATCTCCGAAAGGGCCGAGATCGAGAATGTGTGTGGCGCTCTAACCCCACATCCCAAATGTGCTTTCATGTCATGGTGCAATATGCACGGGGAACTTTACCTTTACCTTGCCTATTTTCTTCATGCTTTTATCTAAACAATTATAATAGAATAAAGCGAGAAGTTAACCGCACGTTTAGAAGTAAAAAAAGAGATTACTTGAAAAGCAAAATTAACGAAATTGAAACAAACAGCAAAAATAAAAATATCAGAGATTTATATAAAGGTGTAAATGAATTTAGAAAGGGGTGGCAACCTAAAGTAAACTTGATAAAATATAAAGACGGTGATTTTCTAGCTGACCCAAGTGATATTCTAAATAGATGGAAGAACTACTTTAATGACCTTTTAAATGTCCATCATATAGGAGATAAATCAGAAGTAAATGAAGTACACACAGCAGAACCTTTAGTTCCAGAACCTAACTTGACTGAAGTTAAAAATGCTATTAAAAGGCTAAAGAATAACAAAGCACCTGGCATTGATTTAATACCAGCTGAGTTAATTAAATATGGTGGAAATTCATTAAAATGTCAAATTCATAAATTAATTTGTTTAATATGGAATAAAGAAGAAATCCCTCAACAGTGGAAAGAATCCATAATTGTTCCTGTGTTTAAAAAAGGTGATAAAATGAACTGCAATAATTACAGTGGAATTTCTCTACTCTCAACAACATATAAAATATTATCTAACATTATTTTAACAAGACTAACCCCATATGCTAATGAAATTATAGGTGATTATCAATGTGGATTTAAACGTAACAGATCAACTACAGATCAAATTTTTCACATCAGACAGACACTTGAAAAAAAGTGGGAATATAATCAAAATGTCCATCAGCTATTCATTGATTTCAAGAAAGCATATGATTCGGTCAAAAAAGATAAATTATATAATATATTAGTGGAGTTTGGAATACCTAAGAAGCTTGTTAGTATGATAAAAATATGCACCAGTGAAACAGAAAGTAAAATTCGTGTAGGTATTAATATGTCTGACAAATTTACAATTCATGATGGGTTAAAACAAGGAGATGCATTATCTCCATTGCTCTTTAATTTTGCCTTAGAATATGCTGTTAGGAAGGTAAAAGAATCTAAAGAAGGACTAAAATTAAATGGGGTGACTCAGTTGTTAGCATATGCAGATGATGTAGACTTACTGGGGGATGATGTGAATACAATTAAGAATAATGCTAAAATATTTTTCAAAACTGCTAAAGAGATATGTTTGGAAGTTAACAAAGAGAAAACTAAATATATGCTTACAGGCCGAAACCAAGTGTTAGGTAATAATCAAAATCTAATTATTGATAACAACTCGTTTGAACCAGTTTCCAAATTCAAATACTTAGGAGTAATATTAACAAATGAAAATTATATTAAAGAGGAAATAAAAAGTAGGCTTAATTCAGGAAATGCTGTTACTTCTCTCTTCACAAAATTTTGTCTTCTCGTTTAATATCTAAGAAACTAAAAGTTAAAATATACAAAACAGTAATTTTGCCTGTAGTATTATATGGATGTGAAACTTGGTCCCTTACATTGAAAGAGGAACATAAATTGATAGTATTTGAAAATAAGATAATTAGGAAAATCTTTGGACCTATAAGGGATGAGGAGACAGGTGAGTGGAGAAGGTTACATAATTTAGAACTACATAATTTGTATTCACGTCCAGATATTATTAGAATAATTAAATCAAGAAGACTTAGGTGGGCAGGCCATGTGGCACGAATGGGAGAGAAAAGAGGAGTTTACAGGATTCTTGTTGGGAAACCTGATGGCAAGAGACCTGTAGGAAGGCCAAGACGAAGATGGAGGGACAACGTTGAGATAGACCTAAGGGAAATCTGTAGGGATGGAAAAGAGTATATAGAACTTGCTCAAGATAGGGAAAGATGGAAGGCCTGTGTTGCTGCAGCCATGAACCTTCGGGTTTAAGAAGGCTAGAGAGTTAGTTAGTTAGTTAGTTTTTTTTCCATTTTAATGCAGTGTTTTTTGTCTTTTTAAAATGTATGTAACTTATTTTTCTTGCAAAAATGTCAGATTTTAGCAAATTATGGTGTAAAGGGTTTTCCAATAAAAATGATGTGATTTTGAAATGACCTGGCAACTATGCTTCAAATGTTATAACTGTCACTAGTTGTCATTTAGTTTAGTATACAGTGACAATTCATCATGGCTAAATACACGCTTCAAGAACGTTTGGTTATTATAAAAAAAATGAAAATAGACGTTGTATTGAACTTGAAACGGATCATAATTTTGGGCCAAAAATTATCTTCTCAGATGAAGCTCATTTCTGGTTAAGTGGATATGTCAACAAACGAAATTGTCGTTTTTGGTGTGGAAACAATCCACAAGAGATTCACGAGAAGCCCTTGCATCCGGAAAAGGTCACTGTATGGTGTGGTTTATGGCGTGGTGACATCATAGGAGCATTTTTTTTTTCCAAAACGAGGTAGGAGATGCAGTTACATTGACTGGTGAGCGGTACCGATTGATGTTAACAGAGTTTTTGTGGCCAAATTTACATTAAATTGATTTGGAGGACATGTGGTTCCAACAAGACGGTGATAATACCACTATCGACGTATTACAAGAACAGTTTGGTGAAAGGATAATTTCAAGAAATGCAACTGTTAGTTGGCCTCCAAGAAGTTGTGATTTAACTCCTTTAGATTGCTTTTTGTGGGGTTATTTGAAGTCTATAGTCTATGCAAACAGACCACGAACCCTTGATGCATTAAGATTGCACATCGAACGTTGCATTTATGACATTAGGCCCGAGTTATTGCACAAAGTCACCGAAAATTGGATTCATCGAATTCACTCGTGTCCACTTAAATGATGTGTTATTCAAAACAATGTAATAAACTATGCTTCAAAATAATATAAAAAGTTTGCTTGTATCTGAAATAGTTTTTATTTTATTTCATTGTAAATTCATATCGTTCTTATTGGAAAACCCTATATAAGAGACAATTACAAAGCTGGAAGAAACTGGTAAAGCCATAATAGCATCCATGAAAGTCTTCGAGAAGTTGGAGTGCGAGGAGAAAAAGTTAGCAATTGGAGAAAGTGCAAGCGTGTAATGAATGTAAATGTGGAATTGAAAAAATTGAAAACAATTTGTTCTTGAAGATATGAATCCAGTTACAACACCTGTTGTATGTATGCTCCAGTTACTTCTGTCGAAGTAGAGAAATCATTTTCTGTTATAAAAGGGCATTCTTTCTCTATGGATGTCGAAAACTTGAAACACAAAAGAACCTAGTGGTTATGTATAATTAAGACGACAAATGAAATTATAAATGTTATTCCCATGTAGATTTTTAACTTTATAAATGAAGTTATAGATATAAGTGACTTGAAATTTGACACTTTTTTTCAGTTTATTGCTGTTTTCTTTTCTGGTACTTATTTTTGCCTGCCTATTTGAACCAAACTAAAATGCCTGAACTTCTGGGCTCCAGTTATTACAAAAAGCATATCCTGTTTCATGTCTCGCAACCTCTAGGGCGTTCATATTTACAGAAATTATAATTTTGAAAATGTAAAATAACAACAACAAAAAAAAAAAACAACAACGAAATTGCATGAGGAAAATGTCTGCTTAATACAAGGAAAATATATGTTAACATTAAGTGTATAATAATGAATATCATACTTATACGTACCTAATACACTTTTCTGGATAATTTGGGATTTCTCCGATTCCAACAACTACAGAAAACGTATAGAGTAGTGAAATAGAACTTACATTTTTGTATTATCGACCATAGCAGCTGACCGAACTGGCGTCTATATACGATATTTAGCCTGTTAGAGCTACCCTGCCTTTGCGCTTTAATATATTAATTCTCAATTAAGTAGAATGTAATTTCCGGAAACTCACGACTTATTAGGAAATTTGAAAGGTTTATTAAACACATTTTTATTATCGATTTACACGAGAAACTCTTATCTTAGGGCAAGCAAATGACGAACGAAATTCTTTTGGGACAGAAACGAGCCTGGCGCCGCCACCGGAAAACTTTGGCAACTTTTTCGATGACAACTTAATGCAATACGGTATATTAAAAAAAAAAAGAGAACCAATCTTGAACATATTTTAGTACTTATGGCAACACTGCACACAAACCAGTACAGTTCGAAGGCAGGTGCAGCCCGGAGGCCACCACCTGGCAGGGCGGGGAAACGATTTGCCTCAGCCGGCGCACGCGCCGTAAAATCATCCCACATTATCTTCATCCGAACAAGGAAAAGCCATCCGCAATTATCAAGGCGCGATAATAGGCAGTGAACAGCCTACAACGCTTAGTAACCGTATTATCTGCTTCAAAATAACTTTTTTTTGTACTTCTGTGGGAAGAACAATCAATTGACGCATATAACCTTCCGTGTAATTCAATCAGAAAAGCTGGTATTTCTAGTCCAAAGAGAAAGCTGTTTGGATGGGTTCATTCGTCGGCTATGGTCTGTGAAAAGAATGTGTGCCAGTAATGTAGCTATTTGCTTCTAATGAGAACCGTAGAGACTAGTTTTTGGTGCACTTTAGCAATTTCTATCCCCCTGTCAGTCTCCCACTTCATACAAGGCGCTACAGGCCCTTTATGGGTTTTGTCCTGCTCAATTATATTCTTCCATTTGTCTCTATTCGATACACATTTGCTCTATTTTTGGATCATCGTGCGCCTTGTTCCACTTCTAACATCGTCTATCCATCTGGTCTTGGATCTTCCTTGTGATTTTGTAGCAATAATTCTCCAGTTGTAGCCTATATTTGCTTTACAAGTCAATGTGGCTATCTCAGTCTTCTTATACAGTATATATCCAGCTTAATTTCTCTTTATTCGCCACATGCCATTGGACTGTCTCGTTGGACCATATATTTTCCGTTATATTTTTCTTTCAAATATCATCAGATTCCGAATTACAGTAAAACCTCGTTAATCCGCACCTCGATAAGCCGGACTTCGCTTAATACGGACAGGCAAAAAAAAAAGGGGGTGGCAGAATGCAAGTTTTTAAATGTGGCTAGAAGTCAACAAGAGACCTTCCCAAAGAAAAGGCAGTCAACCACTGATTAAATTCTGTTTCCCGCAGACTTTGTACTGTACTGTATAGTGTATTTAGTTCTATGCCTTTTAAATACACCATAATAAACGTGTCTTGTTGCTATAAACGGAGTTTTAATGCACTTTCTACTGTTCATTTAGGTTATTTCAGTTAATCCGGTCTTTCGTTAAACCGGTCAACTTATACCCCCCCATTAGTCTGGATTCAAGAGCTTTTATTGTATATCTTCTTTGAGTGCCCAGGTTTCACAGCCATGTCCTTATTATGGATTGATAGACTTTTAATTTTGCTTTCCTGGAAGCTGGAATATCTTTTTTAGCTGCAATTATTTCCTTAATCCGGGCCTGGGCATGGATATTTGTGAGTGTCCATTCATCAATTTCATCATATCAGTCATTCCCATCTTTGCAAATTAGCCAAAAGTGGCACAAAAGGCAAAGTAAAATAAAGCAAATCAATCTTCTTCAATTTAATAGTTTCCATTTACTATTGACTAGACCTGTTCTGTTTGCATTGCATCTATATCTGCTTTCTGTTCTTGAATTTTTCTTGTCCCCCACTTCTTGGGATAAATACAGAGTCAGATTTATGACTAGGTAAGTCTGCAGGTTGTCTACCAGTCAAGGATGTCAAGAAATCAACAGGTAGGTCAAGAAATTTCAGGAAAAGCCAAGAAATTATGCTTGAGGTCAAGAATTTTTGCCTTTTTTTTTTTTTTTTACAGTGTAGTGAATTTACATTGTTATAAACAATGAGATTTGATAAATTTAATATTTGGAAATATAAAATTGTATTGAGTTGTGGTTAAGATCTGTTCACTTTGTTTCTTAAGAATTGCATTCTTGTATGGGTCAACTTTTGTAATATTATTAAATAAAGTAATGTTGTCATTCGCCATCCATGAAGTCTGAAACATTAATTTTTACATGCATTAATAAATCTATTGTTTAAGTACAGCTTCAGTTTTGATCTTAACCGGCCTTATGGTAGGGGTTTCTCATTGAATAAAAATACATATATATTATCTTAATTTCCAACTATACCTAAGTAGGGGGCGATTAAACAAATGTTAAGGAAAGGGGAGGGGAAGGTCAAGAAAAACTCATGAAAAGTCAAGAATTTTGGATTAGTTATATTGGTAGACACCCTGGTCTGGGCCACGTCTGCACATGGGATTCCCAGCCTGGGAATCATTAGCCAATCAACGGCCAGGAGGAAAAGTGACGTCATAACGAACTTGGCAAACAGAACAGTCTCAGCATTTAGGGATTCGGGCCAACAGTACTTTTATGAAGATTTGCAGTTATGAAACACATCATGTTATTGAAGATTTGTTGATGGTAAAATCGTTTAGTGCAAGAACTTTTCGAGTATTTTAAGCACATTTACTGTTTTAAATTTCCTGATAATAGTGTAATGTTATTTTATGAAAGTGACAATAGTGAAGAACCTGGAGAATCACCAAACTGATAAATCGCGTCTCTTCATTCTCCTTCAGTGACTCAAAGTTAGCTGATTTTGAAAGCAGTACATGATACGGTTTTGCATTGGAGGCACCTAGTGGTTCCGATCCTACATTAAATTGTGGTTCAGTCCCGATCAGCCTATCTGTGCATAAAGTAGACTTGACACAAAACTCAACCCTTACTCATGGGCGTCAGGGAGGGGTGGAACCGGTCCGTCCAACCACCAGCCTCCCGAGAAATTGGTATTGTTCGTTTCAAGTTTTTTTTTTAAAAAGCAGAAACTTAATATTTCTATGATGGCATAAATAACTAAAGTAAAAAATGCGTTAAATGGAAAAAAAATGTGTGTAAAATTCAAGAGCTAGGTTATGTAATTTTCTACTATTTAATGCAACCAATAAATGGTTTCTAATTTTCAAACTTAAAAGAATCATATTTTTTTATGAGAGAGGTCACACAATATAAACTTTATGACTAAAATTGCCCCCTAATTTCTTTAAATATTTTTCTTGAAAAAGATGTGTACAAATATATACATGGTGAGCATATAGCCTTTCCATGATTTTAAACATTTGTTACACAAAAAATACGCTAGGTAGAGACATGTGTGTTAGTTTTTATCCGAAATGGCACGTACACTCAAAACGTTTTGTTACGTTAGGCACAAACATGTTGCGTTTTCGAAATGTCCCCAAGAATCACAATATTGTTGTTATATTCATAACTAGCTGATTATCCGGCGTTCCCCGGGTATTTATTTATCCAAATCTTCTATTAGACAGGAAAATAACGAATTCTAACTATAGTGTGAAATGAACTTGGAGTTGAACGGCATTAGGAGTGTCACTATTCATCTTAGCGACCCACAAAACTATGGATTCCACACTAATATCGGTCGTTTTACATGTTACCTCATTCCCACCCCCACCCCCATCCTAGGGGTGTCTTGGAGTTGAACGACATTGGGAGTGTCACTGTTCATCTTAGCGACCCCGAAAACAATGGATTCCACACTAATATCGGTCGTTTTCGATTATTTTTACATGTCACCCCCTTCCCCCCACCCCTAGGGGTGCCAATGTAACTAATTTTATTTACAGGTAAATGTCATCGTGAATATCACCAATTAGCTTAGCAACTCCGAAAAGTATGGATTCGACACTAATGTACTGTAGGCCATTTTTGACATTTTATTTTTCACCCCCTCAGACCCCCATGCCGATAGGTGATGAACTTGGAGTTGAACGGCATTGGGAGTGTCACTATTCCACTTAGCGACCCCGAAAACTATGGATTCCACACTAATATCGGTCGTTTTCGATTATTTTTACATGTCACCAATCACCATCTTCCCACCCCACCCCTAGGGGTGCCAGGGATGTCTCACCCCCACAGTATTTCTTTCCAGACTGTAAGACATATGTGTATCAAGTTTGGTAGATATTGCTCCAGGAGTTCGAGAGTTATGCCGTAACAAACATACATATATACATACATTCATTTTTATGTAGGTATATAGAAATTCAACATGTGTTCCATTTCTTGCACGGAGCATATCTAAACGGTACTCAGTCTCTTTCCATGTGTTAGACATCTCGGTTATTTGATCTTGCGCTACGACGCCAGGGGTCCCGGCTTCAAATCCCGGTTTGGGCATTGTGAGTGTCCTTCAATCAACTTCATCTATCATCCCTCATCCACTTAGTTGTCTTTAGCCTATAGTCTCAGAAAAGCGACTTGAAATAGCCTAATTTAATTCAACAGCGAAGTCTGTTGCGGATTGTTGGAATAAGACCCGAAGCTCAATTGTTTGTGACAAAGTGCTGCATTAGCTTATCTCGCAACAAACAGGAACATCAGTTTCCATTAGAAAAAGAAAGAAGTTCGTATCCTTGATGAGATAGAGAACACTCTTATGATTTTCCTCCTGGCGTTGCACAACATGAAAGCGCTTCTTAATCGTTCTGGTTTCCTTCCACACGCTGCACTCCACAACGGGAACCCGCTCTGCAAGGTCCAGCCACATCCTGATCCACAAGAGGAGGAAAAACCTGGTAATTCCATGGTTTCCAGCGTCGGCCGGGGCGTGGCGCTCGCGTCGCTGAAGGTCAGGAGCCTGGTCGGCATGTGCGCTAGGTCAGAGGTGAAACAGGTGCTCGAGTGGCTGGTGAAGTCTGCCTGCCTCGTGCCTTGCATGAGAATGCGGAGTGCGCAGGCTCAACAGTTCTGTTGGGTAGGGTAGGATAACCTCAATATCTTGCGGAGCCTTAGCGACAACAGGGTCCTCTCATGAAGCCGACCTCCGTGGCGGAGTGGTTAGCACAGCCAGTGACGTGCAGTGACGTCGACACTTGGGGTAGCAGTCAGTGGCGTGCTCAAATTGAGCAATCAATCAATGATTTGATTTCATTTTTGTTACTTAGCGTCGCTTTTTTGTCACATTTGGTTAATTGTGAAGATGATACGATGAAACTGATGAAGGGACGAGCACAGGGAACGCCCATGCCCGGGTCGGGGTTCGAACCCGGAATTCCTGGTGTCGTAGCGCGCTGTGATAACCACTCCCCCACGCTTGGTTGAATTGGTGACAGGTAACAAAACACAACACACTTTTTTGTAGTTTCTTCAATGATATTCATTTGACTTTTTGAGTTCTGAGATACATTTTTCATTTCAAATTATTTCATTATTCACTGCAACACATAGGACAAGAATGTGCACTCATCACGGGTTCGAATCCTGGCCTGGATTGTTCATATGAGGTCCCTTCACCAATTTCATCATATCATCACTCAATCCTCATTTTCGCGATAACCAAATGTGGCAGAAAAGCGAAGTAAAATAAACCAAACCAACAACAATATGAACGCGCGTTCTCTTGCCCAAATAAATACATCCGTATTTATGACTGTTAGAGACAATGAGTAGTACATTTAAATAAAACACTACTAAACGAGAGTCAGAGAGAGCCTAAGCACATATTGGTAATTTAATCATTATATATTCCATATTTGAAAAAGAAAGCAAGCATAACATTATTGTCTGCACATAGCACGTTCCCATTTCATAAATAATAAAAACTACATCCCATATTATACATACACACATATTGTACAACGTGTAAAAGGTTGTGTAAATACAGAGAACATAAGTACTGCAGAAAATCTTACCCTGTGTTCTTTAGAGGATTTACAAAAAAAAATGAGAAACCAATCCCCTATCTGTCCTATAGGAGATAGACTGGGGGACCTGAAAGCCTGGGCTTTCAACCATTGCAGCGGGGGGCGAGGGGACAAGAGAGGTGGAGGTAGAAATCTTCCTTTTTCATTCGGGGGCAGTTTCTACCTGGAAACTGGTCTGGCGGAAGAAGAGCGAGCTAGGGTATCCAGCCAGCTTTGCCCGCGGAGAACACCGATGGACGAGAAGAGCGTGGAAAAGAAAGTGTTGCATATGAGCTGTGGTGGTTTTAACAAGACAATAAATATTGTGATTTGAATATAATTCGAGATGTGAGATTGATTGATCTATCTCTGCTAGACTAGCTACTCCTCAGTGCACGTCACTGAGCACAGCGCGCTATGACACCTGGGGTCCCGGGTTTGAAATCCGGCCTGGGTGTTCTTTGTGAGTGTCCCTTCATCAATCTCATCGTATCATCACCCATCTTCATCACAATTAGCCAATGCGGCAAAAATGCGAATTAAAATAACCAAACCAATCTATCAATCAAATATATGAGAATGTTATATTTCGTACCAGAGACATGAATAAAAGAGTCTTCGTAAATTAATTTTGTGTAATTTGTTTACAAGTAAATTTCCAGCGGAAAGTAACTGTGGGAAAAACAATTAACGGTAATTTTGACAAAATCCTGTTTCCCTGATGGTTGCTTCGGAGAGGAAAGGTTCAAAGGTTGCTGCTTGTTGCCCAAAGAGGGGACAGCGGTAAGTCTAATTGGCTGTTTGACCGCAAGTTCCTTCGTAGGTACACGCGGCAACAGAGGGTCACTGGCCAGAAGGCGAGTCGCGCGCAGAGAGATATGGCGATTTCACTATCTATCAGTGGCGTAGCATGAGCATTTCGGATGGGAACGCCAAGTTAGAAGGAAGGGTAGGCCTTCTTTTCTTGCTTAAGAGTTTACTTATGGAATTAGCCGACATATGTATTGTCTATTTAAAATCTCATTGTGTTCATTACATTAAGTCAGACGGGTTCCGATAAAACATGATCCATGCTTGTTTTATCTAGAAAATAAGATGCCTCAGTGTGCAATAAATGCTTGGAGCACTGGTGTTTTATACCATTTTTAATTAGATTGCTCAAGTCAGAAACACCGTACACCGTAACACATGTGTAGCAAAACAGTATTTTATAATCAAGGAAACCTTTCGGCATGACGCAAGTAATTCTAGAACAACAGTAGACTTCATTGTTGTGGATGATACAACTATTGATTGATTTGGTTTATTTTACTTCGCTTTCTACCACTTTTGGCTAATCGCAAATATGAATATGAGTGATAATATTGATGAAGAGACACTCACAAAGAACATGCGTAGGCCGGGATTCGAACCGGAAACCTCTGGCGTCTTAGCGTGCTGTGCAAAACACTCTTGACACGAAGGTGGTTGGATGCCACTGTTTATTGTATCTTGAGAATGCTGATAAACATTTTAAAATAATTTTGTCAAGAGATCATACGATGTTAAGAGTTTTGAAACGAATGCTAAACATTTCCACTGGCACAATATTAGGCAGTTAGATACTAACGAAAAAATATATGTTTTAAATAAATAGTTTTGTGGGTTAGGTGGTAGGTAGAGCAGCCACAGGCTGAACTTCTACCACGAGGACTTTATCAACTTGTTTGACGAAAACTGTTTTGTTCTTTTAATTTTTAATGCACTTCACTGTTCTTGCGATAAATTACCCAATGCAGTGGTCATTAAATATACGTCAGTCAATATTGCGTATTGTAGCATCACACAGCACGAGCAGAGGCACGAGCACGAAAAACCGGGTAGAATACTTCTGTCGTCTGCATCGGAAGTACAGCGCCTTGAATCGGAAGGCAGGAAAGGTCACATGGCCCCTAGAACCAATCAGGTGCTCCGCTCCGTACGCCAGCGTATGGCGAGAGCATTTCGCCCGGGCTGTAGAGATCCAAGCCACAAGCTTTCCCTCCTTCTCTCTGCCTACGGGAATGCATGGTTCTGTACGCCAAACCCAGCCGGCGTCCGGCAAGCAAAGAAATTAGAGAAATGCTAGAAGGAGAGCTGTTAGTGGAGCGTTGTAGACGGATCGCGAAAAATAGCTTTATAATGCCATTATGCTCAAACATGTATATAATTAGTCACGTTTTACTTTATATTTACAGCATTTACGCATTTTTAAAATTTTAAATCCGGGAACGCCGGGCGTATGGGCGTATTAGGACGCTACGCTACTGCTATCTATAGTATTCCAGGGTATCGTGAAATAACGAGAAGAACCTCTCAAAAACGGGAACATTCCACTTCGAACATTCCACGTGAAAATAACAGTTCCTGAATTAGAAACTTTCGTCGTAGTTCCTGAATTGGAAACTTTCGTCGTAGTTTCTGAATTGGGATGATGTGAGGAAATCACCGTTCCCGACGGCAGGAGCGGAGGATTACTTTCGACTGTCCAGGAGGAACGTAAAAACTGATTCTTACGAAAAGAAGAACAACCGAAGCTTCTTCCCGCTTGAAGTGAGTTGAACTTCTTTCCAGCAAAATAAAATGGCAAAAGAGCCAGGGCTCATAAGAGCTCGTGGGGATTGTAATGAATATCCTCAACTATAACATACGAAAGAGTGTATGCGTGGTGAACAGCAGATGTTCTAATGTTTCACAACATATAAATAGGATGGTGCCCTTGACTGACTGTACCCTCTCGAGAGTTACGTTAATGAAGTGACTTCGATGTATGCAACATAAAATTTGTATCAAGGTGCGGAAACCACAAATAACAGCGATAATTGATCCCAAGGTATGGCTCGTGTATGTATGTTCACTCTAACACATCCCACCGAGCTGAAAACAACAGAAAACACTCTTAAACAATCTTCACAAACCACTTTCTTGCTGGAGTTTCAATAGGACTTCAAATATTATATTGCCGTAAAAAAAAGCGCCATCTCTACCGACAGAAATTGTTTGGCACAACTTTGACTTCAATTTGCCTCTCCACCCAGAGCCTGTTTGTAGTTTTTCGCCTTTGTAAGCCCTATTCAATAATCATTGGTTCTTCCAGCTTTAAATAGTGGAGGGCCTCCCCGATGGCGTAGTGGTAGCGTCGTCACCTTGCAACAAGGGGTCCCGGGTACGATACCCGGTGGAGGCACATAGTGGTTCGGATCCCACTTTAAACTGGAGGCCCAGTGCTGATTAGCCTTACTGTGGATAAAGTGGACTTAAAACACCAAATCAATCAATCAATTTAAATAGTGGAGAGAATTCCGGTACATACCGATCCTGACAAACTATTGCCTTCCTTAGAAGCGAGAAACTATTTAAAAATGCGCTTACTTGTTTTTGTTTAGCCGTGAGCTCACTACCTTCATTGCTCCTACATAGTTGCGGCCCCCTTTCTTTAACCACAAAAAGGCCCCTCTGCAACCGGAACAAATAACTTGATAAATTTACAGTTGAATCTCTCCGCCTCACGAGTTGGCAACCCTGCTTGAAGGCGGCGAAGGCGTAATGTTTCCCGAGAAGCGTATCATGCAAAGCTGTCGTGTAGTCTTCCGATTATGTCTTTGGGGCAGTAATAAAAACAAAGGAAAGTCGATCTACTCCATTTATCTCCCATTTTTCCTACCAGTCACCAGCCCCGGCCTCTCATTTTCTTCCATAAACGCTCGCCATCGCTTTCGAGATCATTATGCTCGCTTCTCGTATGTAATATATCACCTATAGCGGTTATGACGTACAAAGCTACACCCGAGGACTCCTGTAACTCACGGAGAAGAACAGTGTGTTGTGTTGCCTTCTCATTCTGACATTTATGCTCCATTTGAATTACAATTTGTGTTTTCTTATGCTAATCCCTGGTAGTACCTTCCTCACGACTTAAATTAGATCACCAATTGATTTAGACCACTTGGCCTTTTATTATCCATTCCAAGTTTGAGCGCTCTAATGGTCAAAATCAATGAGCGCTCTATTCATTTTGACCACTTCACCTTTTGTTATCTATTTCAAGTGTAGATCGCCAATTGATTTTGACCATTTGGCAGTTTGTTTTCTATTTCATGTTCAGATCGCTAATTGATTTTGACCATTTGGCCTTTTATTATTTATTCCAAGTTTAGCTTTTTTTAAAATTTATTTTGACCACTTCACCTTTTGTTATTCCAAGTGTAGATTGCTGATTGATTTTGACAAGCTGGCCTTTTGTTTTCTATTCCAAGTTTTAGATTTCTAATTAATTTTGACCACTTCACCTTTTGTTATCTATTTCAAGTGTAGATCGCTAATTGATTTTGACCATTTGGCAGTTTGTTTTCTATTTCAAGTTCAGATCGGTAATTGATTTTGACCATTTGGTTTTTATTGATTGATTGGGTTTATTTTACTTCGCGTTTTGTGCCTCTTGGCTAATTAGCGAAGATGGGGATGAGTGATGAAATGATGAATGGACATTCGCAAACAACCAAGCCCGAGCGGGATTCGAACCTGGGACCCTTGGCGTCGCAGCGCGATTTGCTAACCACTCGGCCACAGGGTCCGGCATTGACCATTTGGCCTTTTATTATATATTCAAAGTTTAGATCGCTAATTGATTTTGACCACTTGGCTTTTAGCTTTCTATTCCAAGTTTAGATCGCTATTTTGACCACATCCTTTTTGCTATTTGTTCCAAACTAGAGTCGGCAATTAATTTTGACAACTTGGACTTTTATTTATTCTAAGATTAACTTCGACTTCTTCGCTTTTGTTTTTCACTCCCAACTAAGATATCAAATTGATTGTTTGACAACTTGTACCTTCGTTATTTATTCTACGAAGCTAGAATCAAAATCAAGCAGAAAGAAATAAGACATACTGCCACTGACATAAGCGTTGCTGGAGTATAATGAACCAAATCAATCAATCAACAAATTTCCTGCAATATATCCATATGACACGTTTTTTCAGTCCTCACTGTGTTTGTACTGTTCCAGTTCGAAAGTTCCTTCCTTCCTTATAGTTATTGAAACTGACTAGTGCTCGTGAAGGTATCACACTGAAGTGATTGATTGATTGATTGATTTAGTTTATTTTACTTCGCGTTTTGTGCCTCTTGGCTAATTTGCGAAGATGAGAATGAGTGATGAAAGGATGAAATTGATGAATGGACATTCACAAACAACCAAGCCCGACCAGGATTCGAACCCGGGACCCTTGGCGTCGCAGCGCGATGTGCTAACCGCTCGGCCACAGGGTCGGGCATCACACTGAAGTGGTGAGCAATATTCGTACTGAGCTGTTTTCGCAGCGTGTCGTCTCTGTCTGTTAATTGCGCATGCGCAGTGAATGTTTTGTTATAGATTGGTGGAGGAGGTGTGTCACTTGTTTCGATGTGAAACTCTAGTGTCGCTTGTCGCTTATAAAGCTCCCTAATGTGATCAACTCACAATGTTACCAAGTTCCGGATTCAATACCCAAAGTAATTCGGATCCCACTTTAAACTGTAGGTCCAGTCCCGATTAGCCTTCATGTACATAAAGTGAACTTAAAAACAAATCAAAGACACTTGAAACACAATGTCACCAACGAAGTTCTAAGATCAGTTTAATTTGTACTTATGCTGCGTCATTTTTCGTTGGCAAATTGCGACGATGAGAATTAATGGTGTGAAATCTATGAATGGGTACTTAGAGAGATTTCACACCGAAGCGACAGGCGACAAGAATACGGACCCGTTCACCGTGTAGAAAAAGGCATTTACTGCGCATGCGCCACCACAGATTGAGGCAACACGATGGGAATCCGGTCTAAGTGACACAAACGACAAGTAAGTCTGTCCTGTTACTTAGGTACGAAAGGTTCGATTTATTTCTAAAGGGGGTGTAAGGGATGGCCCTTCCTCGAAGTACAGCTGGACTCCATTTTGCAGACTAACGAGGCTCTGGTGACTGCACTCACAGCCAGAATAATCTTATGTAGGTCTCGTGTTGTGTCGTTCCTCTATGTTTGTCCCTTCATCATCTCATCCACTGTGTGAATTAAGCTTGTTTACTTTGGGAGAGATGTCCACCTAGTGGCGTATTTGTGATTTAATTTCTGGAGGTAGGTTTTTTTCAGTATTCAAATTTCTACATTTTAACCTATTAGCAGTGTTGTTAAAGGTCCAGGATTTTTAAATAAATTCAATTCCGGTCCAGGAGAGAAAACCAGCAAGCGTAAATGGGTTCTGGACCGTAAAGACCCATTTTATCTGTAAAGTATTTCAATTCGGTCCAGGAACCTTTTTACCAGATCAATTTAAATACGGTCCAGAAACCTTGCTATTGAGGAGGACTATCAACTCTTGGAGGTACCGCAGGTGGTCGATGCTGTTACAAACAGTATTTGTTTTTATGCATTTATTTATTTATTTACTTAAAGTTTCAGATACAGTACTGAAATAGCATTTTATAATAAAACTGTAGCAACAAGAAAAGACATAAAAATAACAACAACAAAACAAGACAATACAAGATGGCAGACGAAAAAATAAATTGTTACATGTACATTCTTAGTGATTGTCAGAAACTGTGTTCTGACAAGAAAATATCAACATTTACAGGCAGGTTATTATAGGGTGCTCGGAAATCCCCCTTACAAACTCCTAGGGCTAGTAGAGGGGACTGAGTAGACAATATTTGGAATAGGAACCCATGTCCGGAAACGTACCGTTTCCGTGCTACAACCATGACAATGTGTCGGATGTGCCTGTGTTGGTATGTAACCTGGTAGGCAGTACATGACGTCAGAAGATCACCTGATGGCACGTGACGTCTACAAATTGTTGCGTTCCACTGTCGACACAGGTGTTGATTAATGAATAGTAAGTTTCTTTTTTGTTCCCTTGGCATTGTTACCAAATAAATTTGTTTGTATTATGGACTGAGTCATACGTCATTCACTTCTGTACCTTACGTAACACCTCATTTGACATGGTTGTAATAAATGATTACACTTTAGGTCATCAGGTGATCTTCTGACGTCATATACTGCCTACCCGGTTGCATACCAACACAGGCACATCCGACACATTGTCATGGTTGTAGCACGGAAACGGTACGTTTCCGGACATGGGTTCCTATTCCAAATATTGTCTACTCAGTCCCCTCTACTAGCGCTAGGAGTTTGTAAGGGGAATTTCCGAGCACCCTGTATAAGTGGGGGAGCCTATAGTAAAGAGACCGCTGTAGAGAGAGAGCCTTGTAGCGGGAATGTGAAAGAGCTTTACGTTGCGGGTTGGCCGTTCAGGTACTCGTAGATGAAATTGGTTGACAAGGAATTCGGTTTTGATTTTTCCATTAATGATTTTATGCAAAAGATGCATGTCTGCTATTTCGTGACGAGTGTGTGGTGACTGGATGTTCAAAATAGACATAATATCTGTTTTATGGAGGTGTCCTGGAGGAGGTATTCTATAGTGAGCAATGGGGAGGAAAAAGCTGAGGACAGAATCAACTGGAAACATTAGTTTTAGGAGCCATAGTCCAGATGGGAGAGAGCACTATTCAAGAATGGGACAAAGAATTTGAAAAATGTGCTAATGGCTGATTGGTTTTGGATTCTTGTGTATAATTATGAGTAATTAATTAAGTGTTCTATTAATCCATAATTGTGTGTGTGTTTGTTTGATCTGTAGTATTATATGGGTGTGAAACGTGGTCCCTTACATTGAAAGAGGAACATAAATTGAGAGTATTTGAACATAAGATCCTTAGGAAAATATTTGGAAATAAAAGGGATGAGGAGACAGGTGAGTGGAGAAGGTTAGAACTACATAATTTGTATTCACGTCCAGATATTATTAGAATGATTAAATCAAGAAGACTTAGATGGGCAGGCCATGTGGCACGAATGGGAGAGGAAAGAGGAGTTCACAGGATTCTTGTTGGGAAACCTGATGGTAAGAGACCTGTAGGAAGGCCAAGACGAAGATGGAGGGACAACGTTGAGATGGACCTAAAGGAAATCGGTAGGGATGGAAAAGAGTATATAGATCTTGTTCAAGATAGGGACAGATGGAAGGCCTGTGTTGCTGCAGCCATGAACCTTCGGGTTTAAGAAGGCTAGAGAGTTAGTTAGTTAGTTTGTTTGATCTGGCCAGATCCTAATTAGAGATAGTTATTGCAACTTTTCTTGGGTTTCTTCCATGGTTCGTAAGAGTGAAGTTCGAATCAGCCAATGGGATTTGAACATTTAACCCTCCCCCATGCGACGAGGAAGTTAGTAAAAATATGGCCTGTCTGACAGAGGACAGGGAAAGTGTGTGTGTGAAACTTATATAATGGGAGATAGAGTGATCTTTGGACTTCATCGGCCTCATCAGTCACAAAGCATCCCGAGGCGGTTCCGCCGATGCTAGTCTCCACGCCCGGGGCTCAAATTAGATAAATATGTAATTAATGTAATATAGAGAACAAATGGAAGAATACGAACCTTGCTTGTTGTAAATAAATATATATAAAGCCAATTACTGCGACTTTCAGCAATTACTCTGCGACGAAAATTCAGTGTGATTTTGCCTGTGATTGATTCTTTGGTTTCGAGCGCTCTGGTGAACCCAGCACTACGAGCCATTTAGTTGTTCATTTGGGTTTTTCTTGCCAGAAGCGACCCGGTGAGGGTGGAGTGTTGCGGAACAATGCGTTCTCGAATAAGAGAAGTGCACATCGCTGTCTTTTGTTGTTTCTAATACTGAAAATTATTTCCTTCCAATGTAATTTTTATTTTGAAAGAAAGTCAAACTCTTCGAAACATTTTCTTTTCGTCATTCATATTATTATTTGATAACTTGAACATTTATATCACTATACTCCATGTCTTGAATCTGTGAAGCAGGGTCGCGCATAACTGAAGAAAAGGGGAGAAAGCAAAGCAGTTCGCGCTGCTGCAAACGGCTGGTAGCTACAGTAGCGTTGCCCCCTCCATGTAGCCCAATTTCCGCGCGCGCTCATTGGTCGAGCCCTCTCGAGTCACTAGAGACTTGTTTTGGTTCGTTTGCCCCATAGATTCCCTGGACAGAGTATTGCTTCATCTCAACAAAGACGATGAATTATGAAATATTAAATGGTAAAACTATTTTAGACCGTTTTTACCCGTCTCTCAATACTGGAAAAGGCAGCGTATGGCTGTTCTTGCGAATAAAAAGAGCTAAATGCCTACAAATATTATATCATGTGTTTTCAGGAATTACATCATTGAAAGCCTCTATTATTGCACTTTGCTAGAGATTATAAATGTGCGCGTATACATTGTTGTCGAGTAATGTAACTCCCCCCCTTACAATATCAATATCACTATGATCACCCTGTATTTGAAAATATTGCGAAAATTGGGTTATGGGTCGAGCTTTCACTAGTTTAAAAACTCAAAGATAGAAAAAGGGTTATTTTAAGATAAACTCAATTTTAAATTGACTACTATATTTGAATGGCTTATTGCAGAAAGGGACCTGAGTCACATTTTTGAGGTATCGGAGTCACAACTTTTTTCATCTCCTCTGTCTCTAGCAGCATACTGCAGGAGGGCGCATTGAGGGTTGCAAAATTAACTATTCATTATGCTAAAAATTTGAGCCAACAACAGCACATTTCTTTCTTACACTCTCAATATTATACGATTTTTCTTGTTTTCCTCAGAATTGTGCAAAAGTGACTCAGGTCCCTTTCTGCAATAAGCCATTCATTTAAACTTTCATACTAATTAAATATAAATATGAAACTAATTCGATTTTGGGCGTTTACGTTGTTCATGGTAATAAACGTCCATTAGCTTCATAAACCTTTTTCCAGCAGGCCTCATCTCCAGGAAGATATGAACTCGGGGCAAGTCCCGGCACCTACCGACCCGTTGGGTGAGAATGAGTCACGGCAAGACCTTAATAAACTTTTTCCTGTGCCTCCAAAAATAGGCACTAATTAAGCTATAGATTTCAATGAACTAACCGATCTTTACCACTACTCAACCTGGTGATATTTCATCCATGAGAATAGGAATAAATTTTATCATTTGTATTTTAAAATCTACAGAAACGTATATCAAGATTTTCTATATTTTTGTTCTCACTAAGACCAAGACACATAAACTATGTAGATTATAGGTATGTACACACACGTGTAAATATATTTCTCAAGTTAAAGAAGAATTTTCTTTAAACTGTGCTACATAAACCAGGAGTATAATATATATAACATGTGCTTCCTTCTGTGATTAATATTTTCGACAAGCAAGCAAAATATGTCCATTATTCTTTCCTTGATTTGTCCATTTGCTTGTATCAAGAACAAATTGCCGGCAAGAATAAAACGAACATTAAGTTTATTGTTGAAAAAAATTGTAGGAGCTGCTTTTACTAAGTAACCTTTAGTTGGTTGTATGCAGCCCGGGACCATATCCATGGTAACGGTTGAAGTTTTTGCGTGCGATGACGTAAAACCGGTCAAATGAATGTAACACTTCAATGTGAAGTCACGTGAAGTTCAGAACGACAGTGTTGCAATATGCAGATATTAAACACCAGAACAAGAACAATGTCTATATTACGATGCGCACTGTAGGCTGTGGAAATGGAGATCCGATAGCCACTAATGGCGTCAAACGGTTGGGATGAAACTTTATGTCACTATGAAGAAGTAATAGGGTCTGAGCTGATTATGCCCTTTGCGAATAGTCCACTCAGAATTAGTGCACTTTATCAAATGATTTACTAAATCTTATCAATTTACATTGTCGGGTTCATCATTTGTGTTCTTTTTGGTTTAGGTTCAACATCTTCTCCGAAAAGAAAATTATGCTCATTTCTTTGTTTTCCTTGACCCTGGATGTACAGGGGTAAGGAAGTTAGTAATAAGTTGTGTTATATACAGTGTACACCTGTAGATTGAATTGTATCTTCTGCAAATTTGCTGTATAAAGAAACAAACTGCCGGAGAACTAAGTGAGGTGAGTGTACAATTATTATTATTATAGTGGAACCACAAGCACTCCTGTCCTGTGCACCGTACTCGCGCGTGGAGGGGAGGGGGAGAGCGGAGCATGATTTCTTATCGCCCGAGTTGAACGGAAGGTGCGCGGGGACTTTTCGACGAAGGTTCTTTTCCTTGTGGTCGCTCTATGAGTAAGGGGAACTGTGATTGGTCATTCATCTATTTTATCACTTCTTCATCATCTCAATTGACTTAAAAGGCCGGAAGAGCAAAGTAAATTTATCAAATAGATACAAACACGCACCGTTTAATAAAGAACCAAAATCCAATGAAAAATTAGCAGTTTGAATTTTTATTGCTTTATGTGAATATGTAGTGGAAGGAGAGAGAGAACTGGGTAAATTTCTTATCTCCGGAAAATGGATTTCTTCAAATTTACAGTAGAAATTACTTACCGAAAGCAGTTTCTTTATAGTTGTGGAAGTTCTGGGAGGTGTTTTCTCGCATCGTTCATTGAATTTTGCCGGTAAATCATCTACTTTTCGATATAAATGTGTGACCGATGCACGAAAGCTCTTGCATCCATTTACTTCCAGGTGAATATAGCCTATGTGTGATGACGTAATACCGGTCAATCCCGGTCAGTGTTTCCAAACTCGTGTTTTTGTAACTGAAGAAGGTACGTTTCCGCAAATGGTTCGTGGGGCTATGTGTCAATGGTTCGTGGAGCTATGAGAGAATGGTGTGTGGGGTTACGCATATTTTTTTCTAAACCTATTTTTAACTATTTTAACCTAAACATGACCCTATCTACCCTAACCTTACCGGAAATGGTTCGTTGGGCTATGTATGAATGGTTCGTGGGGCTATGCGTCAATGGTTTGTGGGGCTACGTAGGTATTTTTGGGTGCAGTGGGGTGGAAACACTGCATGCCGAGTACGGTAGTGAAACTGTGACCGCCATTTTGCGTGTTACCGAAGGCAAAAAGAAACGAAGGAAACTTACTCGATATGTCGCAAATATAGCTTTTTTCCGTGAAATAAGCGAAATGCCACCTTCAGCAATGTTTCTCGATGCAGAATACTTAAGTACGAATATTGAAATTAAATGAACTAGCAAATTTCAGCCGTTTTCCGGAGATAAGAAATTTACTGAGAATTGTACACCAATGGCAAAAGAAATGGTAGGCGAATTGTCCATCATCATTTCGTCCAGTCTGTGTTCCCCAATCTGGTGATCACAAATTGAAATAAGTAGATGACAACACAGGACGTGGAACAAAAAATAATGAAAGGGCGTGTCTGTGTTTGTTCCTTAACGGGCAATGGAAGAATAGATAATTTGGTGTTTGTTTGATGACTCCGCAATCACAGGCAGGAGATTCATAACGTGATGTTCTTTTGATTATATGAAAGAAATACTGGTGATATTTTTAAGGATTCTATAGAGCATAAGTTTAAAATGTATTATACAAATTAGTAATAGTATTTTAAATATTTGTGGCAACGTATTCAATTCACTGAAGTATTCTCAAAAATGTATACTACTATGTAATACCATCACAGACACAGTAATATATATTTCATAGAACGTATAAGTGATATTAAAAAATACAATACTTCTGCAATTGAATTCGACCTTATGGCCAAGTTACAAAGCCAAAATTAAACCATTAAGCTAGACTCCTACAGCTGATCAAAATCTAATTACGGCTTCGCAGTAACGCAACTTAGCTTTTAACAAAACTTCGTGTATATTTTATGCTTATAAAATACCGACACGAAATTTGTCGTATTAATGATTTTAAACATCGGTAAGAAGCCTCACTTGGTAAATATAGTGTACGTAAATGCTCATTTGAACTGGTATGCACAGTATATTATGTTCAACGTGCTTGGGAGATGTATCTTGTGCTGAACTAAAATAAATAATAACAAGTGGTGTACGAGATCTCGAAAAGCAGGGACCAGGATCGGAAAAAAAATTTCCGTCCCGATCCCGACTTCAGCAAATGACTTCCCTACTTTTCTGGATCCTGAGCAGTCGGGAAATACCGAATGGTAATTTTAAAATGTTATTAATTCTCGACGTTTTCTGCATTACTAGTGTCTGGAACTGGTCGGAAATTGTTAGTTTTTATTCCAGAAATGCAAAAACAATCACTTAACTTGAAAATGACGTGTAGAATTCAAGATTTCCAGAGCCTCGGGAAATTTCGAATATTTCCCGTCACTAAAATTTTCCGACTTAGTCGGGAAATTGCTAATATTTCCCGTACCGAATGTCGGGATTTTTAAAAAAATTCCCGTTCCGATCAATAGCATTCTGTCCCTCATAACAATAAGTAGTACCTATCGATATTTTCAATTTGTCTGAAGCCACAAAATGTATATGGGTGGAAATGCTCATTTGTGTACTCGATTTCGTATGTTCAGTTTCTGACATGGTTTCCTATCTGCATAGTGCAACACTAGCGCATAGATTTGGAATTCGTTTCATGGATAAATTCACCTCTTACAGTCGTTTCGTCATCCGAGTAAACAACGGATTGACCCAACCTCTATACTTCTAATAACCTTGGGTTGTATGCTCCCTGGGAAATAATCAATATAGTAGCCCAACGCTTGGCGTGGTGGATATAGATTTTCAACGAATTGCTAATTAGAATAATATGTATCATAATTAATTAGTAATTGAATCAGAATTCATTATAAATAATTATTCTTGAAAAAGTAAAAATACATTTTGTGGATAAATTGTCGATGACATCAAGCCGTTATTTGCATTAATATTGTATTAAATGAACCCTATTAATATAATAATAAAAATAATTTCGATGTAACCATTGCTTTAGTAAAATTATTACGCTATCTGCATTTTATTCATAATTCTTTCAAGTTTTCGAAATCATATCTCTCTACCTGTTAGCAAGTAATCAACATTTATCCAATGGCTTGATTGTTGACAAATTTCGATTGTTTGACTGCCGTGGACAATCTGATCAAAATCCAGTGTATAACGTTGTTAGTACAGGGTGTCCGGCAAAGATTGAACCTAATTTCCTCTTTCGGTTTAGGTAACCAGTGTACGGAGAGACACGTAACAAGCACTGATTGCAACTACAGTCCCGCCGCTCTTACATCCGGTTCGGGAACAGCCTTTATGGCAGTGACCGTCTGTTGCCGCGTTTACCTACGAAGGAACTTGCGGTCAAACAGCGAATTAGACCCACCGGTGCCCCCTGTTTGGGAAAAAGGGACAAACCTTTCAAACACTTCTTCCCGAAGCAGCCAGCAGGGAAACAGGATTTTATCAAAATAGCCTATCTGTGCTGTGATTGCACACTGGGGGATAGAACGCAAAGACTTTTGCAGAAGTTTCACTAGAGATACCACCGTGCTCATGCAAACTGTTTGTATAGAGCGACCACAAACAAAACAACCTTCGGCGAAAAGTTTCCGCGCAACTTCCCTTTCTTCCGTTCAACTCGGGCCATAAGAAAGCTTGCTCCACTCTGCCCCTCCCCTCCACGGGGGAGTACGTGCACAGGAGTTGCGGGTCTGCGCAGGCTTTTTTGCTTGTGGTTCCACTATACAAAATAGTGCTAATCGAACAACAGAAATGTTTAATGTTGTACGATGCCTGTGCTCACGGTTCAGCCCAGGTATCGGCATCATTTTGGGTTGGATCGAACTGATAAGATCTCGATTAAGCGTTGGTATACGCAATTTCTGGAGAACAGGTATCTGTGCAAAGGCAAAGCACTGGTCGCCCATCATGTTTGGTGGAGGCAGTGGATAGAATTTGGCAAGCCTTCCAGTACAGTAGGAACTCAGTTCGAAAAGCGAGTCGTGATTTGGAAATGTCCCACGGTATGGGATGTGATTTTATGAGCGATTGCAACCGAAGGCTTGCAAGTTGCAGCTTGTGCATGCACTCACTGAACGGGACTGCTCGGGCTTCAGTGTGAAAATGCAAGAATAACCACTCTGCCACGTAGGTCGGCTGAAAGTAAACTTGTAACGTGAGTTAACTCTGAGAGATGATCTTCCTTTCGTTGCAGAAAACCCGCTCATACCACAACATGGGCTGAATACAATTTTTTGAAAAAGGTACTATCTTTTCTGGACACACTGTATTAGAGCTGTCAACCTAATTGTATGCTTCTAATTTTAGAAGTTTCAGAGAAATCGATAGGTATCTTTAACTGGAACCGGTAAACGGACGAGCAGATTGAAAATATGGTTACTCATATATACAGGGTGAAACCTCTACCGACAAACTTTCACAGGTTGTTCAGGGATGTTGGTTCAGTGTCTTGATATTAGAAGCCCATGCTCCCCAGAGCCTTATAACAGAGTAATGTGATGTTGATGTATTATACTTGTATTATGTCCTTTGATCCGTGATAGATGGGTTCTGATAGATTACAAATCAAAATTAATCAACTACTCAGCACCTTCTGTAATATCATGAATAGCAATACAAACAATTCAAAATACTTACATGTGTAGAGAACCAAACCTAGTACAAAACTCGTACTTGTTTGTTAAATAACTGTACTGTACATACAGTGCAGTCCACTGTGTGCTTTTCAATGCGTACTGTTTCTTTAAAGCAGCTGTTCATAATGTTGACCGTCATGATCACGACAAGCTGTACAGCGACGCAGCATGGACTGTCGCACACGCTCTAACATCCCAGAAGTTTGACGCACATCTTCAGCGGCTGCGATAATCAGTAGTGTAATTTATGCTACAACCAGGACGAGAAATGATGAGCCCCCCTCAAGCAGATTTGCCTACACTTAAAACTTGCTCAACATGCCCATATGAGCTTTTTGCTCAAGTGTGGAACCCCATCTAATCCAAGATTTTTGTGAAAATGCCCTCGGGAAGTTCCTGAGAAATGATGACCCCCCTCAGATTGATTTGCCTACACTTATAAAAGGCACTTCTGTGAGATTGTTGTCCATAATCCTGTCAAAAATATGCCCCTTTTGATATTTTTTTGCCCACACCTAAAACTAGCCCCCCCCCACACACACCCACCCACACATATTTACTTCCGGTCCACTTCCGGTCCACTTCCGGTTCACTTCCGGTCCACTTCCGGTCCACTTCCGGTCCACTTCCGGTTTGCCTACTTCCGGTCCACTTGTGGCCTATTTCTGGTTTATTTATATTGCATCATGTTTTGCAACAAATTATTAGACACGTGTTGTTTTTTGATTGGTTGCTTATGACATAATGTGATGATGTGTTAAATTCTGATTGGCTTATTGTTTCAGATGTTTTCAATGCGGTCCGTGCTTAGGGTATATAAAGAGATTTTGCATTGCATATCAGCCAGTATTGAAAAAGTTGTTGAAGAGTACAGATGTGTTGTTGCAGTGCTGCTCATATTTTTTAAACACAAAAATATTGCAGGTTTGTATAAATTGAATTACAAATCTATTTGATTTAATATACAGAATTTTTGACAACCTGTCATAGGTTTATTAAGTATAAAGTTTTGATTTGGACCCCAAGAAATTTTATATAAATACCAAAGCCAAAAATATTAACACACATACACACACACACAAAATATACAAATCACACTGCTGAACCCAACTGATATTTTTTATTAAGCATAGAATTTTGATTTGGACCCCAGGAAATTGTATATAATAAACAACAACAAAAATGCCTAATCAAAAATATTGTAATCAATGCAATGAGAATATATCCAGCCCCAATTGGGCTAAGCATCAAAAGATTTGTAATCCAGACAAATGCAGAACTCCCACAAAAATATGCCCTAAATGCCATAGAAAATATAACATGAAATATTTCTCTTATACTTGTTCTGAACAGTCATCAACATTTCCAAACAAAATTGATTGGAAATATTTGTGTAATTGCTCTCTATAATTTAGATTGCAAGGCCATATTTTGTAATTTTCTAGACCAGGAGCTAGACCCTATGCACCAGAAATAGGCCATAAAATGCCTCTCCACAAATTATGTGAGCATCATGGAGCACACAATACACTTTACAATTTTGAGAATCTCAATTTAAATTCAGGAACAAGAGATTTGGATTTGATGTATCTGGAAATATCAAAAATTATTTCATTCTTCACAAACAAATCTCATCTAACAATTCCTTAACAGTTCCATGCTCAGCTCTGTGTCTGTGTGAGGCAAGCACAGCTCTGTTAGAGATAGGTATATTATATAAATTTAAAAATTATTTCATTCTTCACAAACAAATCTCATCTAACAATTCCATAACAGTTCCATGCTCAGCTCTGTGTGAGGCAAGCACAGCTCTGTTAGAGATAGGGATATTGAGTATTGAAACATCTAGAAATTATTTTATTCTTCTCAAGCTCAGCTCTGTGTCTGTGTGGGGATTTGTACCTAATAACATCAAAACAACACAGCTCTGTTAGAGACAGAATATTCAATTCCATATCTATAACATCTCTGTGTAATTCCATAACAGTTCCATGCTCAGCTCTGTGTCTATGTAGAGCAAAACAGCACAGCTCTGTTAGAGATAGGTATATTATATAAATTTAAAAATTATTTCATTTTTCACAAACAAATCTCATCTAACAATTCCATAACAGTTCCATGCTCAGCTCTGTGTCTGTGTGAGGCAAGCACAGCTCTGTTAGAGATAGGGATATTAAGTATAAATTTAAAAATTATTTCATTCTTCACAAACAAATCTTATCTAACAATTCCATAACAGTTCCATGCTCAGCTCTGTGTCTGTGTGGGATTTGTACAGCAACATAGCTTTGTTAGAGATTCATTCAATTCTTCACCTCCATATCCATAACAGCTCTGTGTTTATAATAGATAGGAATATTGAGTGCATCTAACAATTCCTGCCCATAACAGTTCCATGTTGTAGAAATATCAGCAAGGCTCTGTGTCTGTGAGATTTGAAACCTTCTTCCCAATCAGTTCCAAGCTGTACAGCTCTGTGTCTGTGAGATTTGAAACCTGTTCCTGTACAGCTCTGTGAGAATTTTCATAGTGCCTAATAATATCAACACAGCTCAGTTAGGATCGCATCTAACAAATATCAAGGATTTGTACCTAATTACAGTAGCACAGGGATAGGGATAATAAGTATAGACTATTGATATAGAAATTATTTTATTCTTCAATTTTATTCATAACAGTTCTATGCTCCTATGTGTCTGAGCAACATCAGTACAGCACAGCTCTGTTAATTAATATCTATTGAAACATGTGTCTGTGCGGGGATTTGTACCTAAGTATAGCTATTATTGAGTATAGAATTATTATATCTAGATCCATTTTCTGTGTCTGTGCAGGGATTTGTACTTAATAACATTAGTACAGCATTGCTCTGTTAGAGTATAGATTTATTTTATTATTGAAACATCTCTTCACAAACAATCTCATCTAACAATTCTATAACAGTTCCGCTCAGCTCTGTGTCTGTGCGGGGATAAACATCAGTACATCACAGCTCTGTTGCTCATCTTTTCAGTTCTGTGTCTGTGCAGGGATTTGTACTTAATAACATCAGTACAGCACAGCTCTGTTAGAGTATAGATTTAATTATATTATTATTGAAACATCTAGAAATTATTCTTCAAACAAATATCATCTAACAATTCCATAACAATTCCATGCTCAGCTCTGTTGCTCATTTTTTCAGCTCTGTGTCTGTGCAGGGATTTGTACCTAATAACATCAGTACAACACAGCTCTGTTAGAGTATAGATTTAATTATATTATTATTGAAACATCTAGAAATTTTTCTTCCTAACAATTCCATAACAATTCCATGCTCAGCTCTGTGTCTGTGCTGGGATTTGTACCTAATAACATCAGTACAGCACAGCTCTATTAGAGATAGGGATATTGAGTATAGATTTAAATATTGAAACATCTAGAAATTATTCTTCAAACAAATATCATCTAACAATTCCATAACAATTCCATGCTCAGCTCTGTGTCTGTGCGGGGATTTGTACCTAATAACATCAGTACAGCACATCTCTGTTAGAGACATTTAATTCTTCACATTTATATCCATAACATCTCTGTGTCTGTGTGTCAGTACAGCACAGCTCTGTTAGAGATAGGGATATTGAGTATAGAATTAATTATATTATTATTGAAACATCTAGAAATTATTTCATTCTTCACAAACAAAACTCATCTAACAATTCCATGCTCAGCTCTGTGTCTGTGCGAGGATTTGTACCTAATAACATCAGTACAGCATAGCTCTGTTAGAGACATTTAATTCTTCACTTTCATATACATAACAGCTCTGTGTCTGTGTGAGGCAAGCACAGCTCTGTTAGAGATAGGGATATTGAGTATTGAAACATCTAGAAATTATTTCATTCTTCACAAACAAATCTCATCTAACAATTCCATGCTCAGCTCTGTGTCTGTGTGGGGATTTGTACCTAATAACATCAAAACAACACAGCTTTGTTAGAGACAGAATATTCAATTCTTCACAATTCCATAACAATTCCATGCTCAGCTCTGTGTCTATGTAGAGCAAAACAGCACAGCTCTGTTAGAGATAGGGATATTAAGTATAAATTTAAAAATTATTTCATTCTTCACAAACAAATCTCATCTAACAATTCCATAACAGTTCCATGCTCAGCTCTGTGTACCCGGTTGAGGTACAAATCCCCACACAGACACAGAGCTGAGCATGGAACTGTTATGGAATTGTTAGATGAGATTTGTTTGTGAAGATCTTTAACAGAGCTGTGCTTGCCTCACACAGAAACAGAGCTGAGCATGGAACTGTTATGGAATTGTTAGATGAGATTTGTTTGTGAAGAATGAAATAATTTTTAAATTTATACTTAATATCCCTATCTCTAACAGAGCTGTGCTGTTTTGCTCTACATAGACACAGAGCTGAGCATGGAATTGTTATGGAATTGTGAAGAATTGAATATTCTGTCTCTAACAAAGCTGTGTTGTTTTGATGTTATTAGGTACAAATCCCCACACAGACACAGAGCTGAGCATGGAATTGTTAGATGAGATTTGTTTGTGAAGAATGAAATAATTTCTAGATGTTTCAATACTCAATATCCCTATCTCTAACAGAGCTGTGCTTGCCTCACACAGACACAGAGCTGTTATGTATATGAAAGTGAAGAATTAAATGTCTCTAACAGAGCTATGCTGTACTGATGTTATTAGGTACAAATCCTCGCACAGACACAGAGCTGAGCATGGAATTGTTAGATGAGTTTTGTTTGTGAAGAATGAAATAATTTCTAGATGTTTCAATAATAATATAATTAATTCTATACTCAATATCCCTATCTCTAACAGAGCTGTGCTGTACTGACACACAGACACAGAGATGTTATGGATATAAATGTGAAGAATTAAATGTCTCTAACAGAGCTGTGCTGTACTGATGTTATTAGGTACAAATCCCCGCACAGACACAGAGCTGAGCATGGAATTGTTATGGAATTGTTAGATGATATTTGTTTGAAGAATAATTTCTAGATGTTTCAATATTTAAATCTATACTCAATATCCCTATCTCTAATAGAGCTGTGCTGTACTGATGTTATTAGGTACAAATCCCAGCACAGACACAGAGCTGAGCATGGAATTGTTATGGAATTGTTAGGAAGAAAAATTTCTAGATGTTTCAATAATAATATAATTAAATCTATACTCTAACAGAGCTGTGTTGTACTGATGTTATTAGGTACAAATCCCTGCACAGACACAGAGCTGAAAAAATGAGCAACAGAGCTGAGCATGGAATTGTTATGGAATTGTTAGATGATATTTGTTTGAAGAATAATTTCTAGATGTTTCAATAATAATATAATTAAATCTATACTCTAACAGAGCTGTGCTGTACTGATGTTATTAAGTACAAATCCCTGCACAGACACAGAACTGAAAAGATGAGCAACAGAGCTGTGATGTACTGATGTTTATCCCCGCACAGACACAGAGCTGAGCGGAACTGTTATAGAATTGTTAGATGAGATTGTTTGTGAAGAGATGTTTCAATAATAAAATAAATCTATACTCTAACAGAGCAATGCTGTACTAATGTTATTAAGTACAAATCCCTGCACAGACACAGAAAATGGATCTAGATATAATAATTCTATACTCAATAATAGCTATACTTAGGTACAAATCCCCGCACAGACACATGTTTCAATAGATATTAATTAACAGAGCTGTGCTGTACTGATGTTGCTCAGACACATAGGAGCATAGAACTGTTATGAATAAAATTGAAGAATAAAATAATTTCTATATCAATAGTCTATACTTATTATCCCTATCCCTGTGCTACTGTAATTAGGTACAAATCCTTGATATTTGTTAGATGCGATCCTAACTGAGCTGTGTTGATATTATTAGGCACTATGAAAATTCTCACAGAGCTGTACAGGAACAGGTTTCAAATCTCACAGACACAGAGCTGTACAGCTTGGAACTGATTGGGAAGAAGGTTTCAAATCTCACAGACACAGAGCCTTGCTGATATTTCTACAACATGGAACTGTTATGGGCAGGAATTGTTAGATGCACTCAATATTCCTATCTATTATAAACACAGAGCTGTTATGGATATGGAGGTGAAGAATTGAATGAATCTCTAACAAAGCTATGTTGCTGTACAAATCCCACACAGACACAGAGCTGAGCATGGAACTGTTATGGAATTGTTAGATAAGATTTGTTTGTGAAGAATGAAATAATTTTTAAATTTATACTTAATATCCCTATCTCTAACAGAGCTGTGCTTGCCTCACACAGACACAGAGCTGAGCATGGAACTGTTATGGAATTGTTAGATGAGATTTGTTTGTGAAAAATGAAATAATTTTTAAATTTATATAATATACCTATCTCTAACAGAGCTGTGCTGTTTTGCTCTACATAGACACAGAGCTGAGCATGGAACTGTTATGGAATTACACAGAGATGTTATAGATATGGAATTGAATATTCTGTCTCTAACAGAGCTGTGTTGTTTTGATGTTATTAGGTACAAATCACCACACAGACACAGAGCTGAGCTTGAGAAGAATAAAATAATTTCTAGATGTTTCAATACTCAATATCCCTATCTCTAACAGAGCTGTGCTTGCCTCACACAGAGCTGAGCATGGAACTGTTATGGAATTGTTAGATGAGATTTGTTTGTGAAGAATGAAATAATTTTTAAATTTATATAATATACCTATCTCTAACAGAGCTGTGCTTGCCTCACACAGACACAGAGCTGAGCATGGAACTGTTAAGGAATTGTTAGATGAGATTTGTTTGTGAAGAATGAAATAATTTTTGATATTTCCAGATACATCAAATCCAAATCTCTTGTTCCTGAATTTAAATTGAGATTCTCAAAATTGTAAAGTGTATTGTGTGCTCCATGATGCTCACATAATTTGTGGAGAGGCATTTTATGGCCTATTTCTGGTGCATAGGGTCTAGCTCCTGGTCTAGAAAATTACAAAATATGGCCTTGCAATCTAAATTATAGAGAGCAATTACACAAATATTTCCAATCAATTTTGTTTGGAAATGTTGATGACTGTTCAGAACAAGTATAAGAGAAATATTTCATGTTATATTTTCTATGGCATTTAGGGCATATTTTTGTGGGAGTTCTGCATTTGTCTGGATTACAAATCTTTTGATGCTTAGCCCAATTGGGGCTGGATATATTCTCATTGCATTGATTACAATATTTTTGATTAGGCATTTTTGTTGTTGTTTATTATATACAATTTCCTGGGGTCCAAATCAAAATTCTATGCTTAATAAAAAATATCAGTTGGGTTCAGCAGTGTGATTTGTATATTTTGTGTGTGTGTGTATGTGTGTTAATATTTTTGGCTTTGGTATTTATATAAAATTTCTTGGGGTCCAAATCAAAACTTTATACTTAATAAACCTATGACAGGTTGTCAAAAATTCTGTATATTAAATCAAATAGATTTGTAATTCAATTTATACAAACCTGCAATATTTTTGTGTTTAAAAAATATGAGCAGCACTGCAACAACACATCTGTACTCTTCAACAACTTTTTCAATACTGGCTGATATGCAATGCAAAATCTCTTTATATACCCTAAGCACGGACCGCATTGAAAACATCTGAAACAATAAGCCAATCAGAATTTAACACATCATCACATTATGTCATAAGCAACCAATCAAAAAACAACACGTGTCTAATAATTTGTTGCAAAACATGATGCAATATAAATAAACCAGAAATAGGCCACAAGTGGACCGGAAGTAGGCAAACCGGAAGTGGACCGGAAGTGGACCGGAAGTGGACCGGAAGTGGACCGGAAGTGGACCGGAAGTAAATATGTGTGGGTGGGTGTGTGTGGGGGGGCCTAGTTTTAGGTGTGGGCAAAAAAATATCAAAAGGGGCATATTTTTGACAGGATTATGGACAACAATCTCACAGAAGTGCCTTTTATAAGTGTAGGCAAATCAATCTGAGGGGGGTCATCATTTCTCAGGAACTTCCCGAGGGCATTTTTACAAAAATCTTGGATTAGACGGGGTTCCACACTTGAGCAAAAAGCTCATATGGGCATGTTGAGCAAGTTTTAAGTGTAGGCAAATCTGCTTGAGGGGGGCTCATCATTTCTCGTCCTGGTTGTAGCATAAATTACACTACTATAATCCTAGCAATCAGGTCCGTGGGAGTGTCGACTGGAGTCTCGTACACTAAGCTTTTCACATGGGCCCAAAAGAAGAAGTCCATTGGCGGCAAATCTGGTGATCGAGTTGGCCATGTAACAGGACTATCACGATCAATCTATTTTTGACCAAATTGTGTATCAAGGTGTTCTCTATCAGCGACTAGAAAGTGTGCTTGCGCCCCGTCATGTTGAAACCACATGCGCAAAGGTAGTTTAGCTCGAGAAAGAAACAAATTCCGTGTAAGCATACACGAAGGTAGTAGAGTTTGAACAAACAAAGGAAATGCAATTACTCTGTAGTAACGTACCGGGGAACGTGGGTTCCTTTATCAAAACATCCCTTCACAACCTGTGAAAGTTTGTCGGTAGAGTTCGGTTCCACCCTGTATAGAAACTCTTATATTACGTCAAATGGCACAGAAAACAAGTAAACGCCTGTAAAAATGTGCAAGATCCACTAAACATTTGTTTCTAATTGAATTGCCCTATTTATTTTTATGGGGGAAATAACCCAAATGAGGGGTTTTCATTCACCAACAAAATACGTCATAATTAGTGCTCTGAATCTTATGAACAATTACATATATTTTTCAGAGCCTCCTGTGATTATTGTATTTAACGTGCGAATTTTCAATTCAAGTGTGCTATGCATGGAAAAGGGTCTCCCCAATGGCGCAGTGGTAGCGTCGCCTTGTACTCAAGGGGTCCCAGGTTTGATACCCGGTTGAGGCACATAGTGGTTCGGATCCCACTTTAAACTGTAGGTCCAGTTCCGATTAACCTTACTGATCATAAATTGGACTTAAAAACACCAACTCAAACAAACTATGCATGAAAAGTTGTGGATGAATGTACATATATATATATCTCGCATGATTTGGCTACACAAACCTCCACACCTTGGTGATAAAGGCGTACTTAGGTCTCTGGAGCATATGGGCTCAATTGCATTGTCACAACGTTGACATTTAACATTGCAATAAGATTGAACGCTATAGATTGGAGAGCTTACTTATTGCACTTGACAATGTTGGTCAGCGTTAAGTCCCAGCAGCCGCCTGCATCACGTTTCTGGATTAAGAACACCGCCACCCTTTTGTTCAGCCTCCATGAGGGCGTCTTCCAGACTCCGTAATACCCCTCTGCTCATATTACACGGAAGGGGTAGGAGCTGGACATGCAGAACGCACGACCTACATTGCCCTGCAAACAACGGAGGCTTCGAGAGTCAGTGTTGCCACCATCTCATGGCACAATCTCCCTCTCTCAAGGGACAACAATTCCCTTTAATACTCAATTGTGCCAGATATCATAATAATAATAACAATTATGATGATAATAATTAGTAGTAGTAGTAGTTGTTCTTGTTGGTGTTGTTGCAGTATTACTTTAGTTTACCCATGTTCCTGTATATGAAAATCTTGGATAAATTAATCACATAAATGCTTATAGCCAACTTTTTCTCTACCTGGCCAGACATGAATGTACAGTTGCTTAGGCGCAACTTAGCGGGACCAAGGGGGCACTTGCCCTGCCAAAATTTATAGGTATATTAAAATTTAGACGTTAATGTACTTTTGTTAACTTCCTAGGACGCGAGCAACAAAGTAATGAATAGTTTTTTATGATTTCACAATGAGTGAAATAGTCCTGGATGCTTTATTTATGGGATAAAAAAAAATCGATTTTTCCCCCAAAATTTAAGCCACATGGTCGCCTCTAGCCCCACCCCTCCTCAAAAGTTAAATACTGGCCACCCCTCCCAAAGTTACGCCAAGTTGTGTTTGTTCTATCGTCCCTTCCATGTGTAGAAAAACGACGGTAAAACAAACACGCTAAAAATTCTGAATACGAAACTGGAATCTAATATGACCTGGACTTGTCATCAAATTTCCGTAAAATGTTGATACTTTCCATCAAATTTTCCTTTAGGCTTAAAATTCTGTCCAAATTTCTCTGCAAAAGGGAAATTTTCCTTCAAAAGAGGGAATCTTTTCGTCAGATGGCAACACTGGGGAGAGTAAAGTGGCCGCGCGCTCCACCATCAACAAGTACGTGCGCCATCTTTGTCTCAGCTACTTAATATGCAGCGCCTCGCCTCGGTCACTTTCCTAAACTTCCGCAGTCGCAAGATTTTTTAGCAAGTTCTGATTTACAGCACCGTCGCACGTGCTTCGGCGCGAGCTGGGAGTAATTAAATGCCTCGTGGACAATGAGGATTATGCCGCCATGTTGGTGGTCAATGGGACACTAAGCCTGAGTCAACTCGTTCATGTACAAAAGAGCATGCACGGCTGTTTCAATTGCACGGCTGCAAAAAAGTAACCCCTTCTTCTCTCGATGAGGTCCAGTAAATCTCTTTGGCTGCCAAGGGGATGGCTTGGTCATTTAGCATTCCCTACGTGCGCGCGAGTTTGAGCGACAATTGGCTGCTCTTGGCCTCCTCCATGTGACCACGCACACTCGCACTGTGTCCATTGTTAGGCTGTGTGCACACTGACCTTCGCTACAGTTCCCAGAAGCGTAGCATTCATACTTCTTTTTTGCTTTGAGAGGGTGGACGCCAATGACTATTTAAGGGGGGTCCGGGGGGACTGACCCAGCGTAAGACTTATCTAATATTAAAATTAAATAATGAAAATATAATTGTTTTCGCATTGGTTGTATATCTATGCTGGTAACGATTAGATTGGGATCATAGAACATTGATGGACAGCTTTGAAGGACAGTACTTACATTAATATGCATAAAATACTAATCAGGAACTGCACTTTCTTTAACTGGACGCAACATCCTATTTTGTTATTAAATAAATATTCAATTAATTATCTATTTTATATTAATTTGCTTGCCAGGACACGTAATAATATAATGAATACTTATTAGTATATATATATCCTTATTACCGTATATTCATGTAATTTTATAATAATCTTTTAATAATAACAAGACGAAATTAATTGATTTACAAACTTTAATTAATAATATTTTAATTTAGTTTAATGTAATTGATTTAATATAAATATTTCTATTATTATTTCTGAGACACTTGGTCCCCCCCCTCCGAAATATATTTCTATGTAGATACGTGTCTGAATGGACCCTCTTTGCTGAACTCAACAGCAGACTGGTAAAGCACGAACTACACATCTTTGCTGCAATGGCGTGACGTCAACAAGTCTAAGTTCATTTTATGTTCAGGACTAATCTGGACTGGACCTACAGTAAGATGCGAACCACTGTGTAATGAACCTACCTCCAAAAAACCCTTGATAACAAGCTGGCGAAGTGGTTAGCACAGCGCGCTACAACGCCAGGGGTCAAGGGTTTGAATCCAGGCCTGGGGATGAATGGTTATGAGTGTCAATTCATCACATCATCACTCATCCCCATCTTCGCAAATTAGCCAAAAGTCGCACAAAAGGCGAAGTGAAATAAAGCAAATAAATCAAGTAAAGTATAGAGAAATGCATCATGATGGTTCCGTCTGATGAACTATTAGAATTAGGCAGAATTGGAATTGCAATAAATGCAATATATATGTGTGTGTTAGGTTAGAAGGGGTCAGGTTTACTGCTCCTAGCAATCAATTTTCGCAACTGGTTGCAGCAGTGTGTTCCCGCAGACGGAATTCTCATATCCGGGACTCCGCACTCTGGGGGGCGCCAATGCTTTTAGTTCTCTTAGCAAAAATACATTGCAATGGGATTGACCCAAAAATGTGTTATTTATGCTAATAGCTAAATCAAAAAAGCCCAACCTAACAATGAAAGCTTTTCGGCTGATGTCAGAAGGCGAAGATGTTGTTTGAGATTTGTGTTATAAGCAAGCCTCTGAGCCCTAGCCACAGAGTTTTAAAAAACAAGCAAAAATCAAACATTCCTAGACGCACTACGATAACAAGCATAGCATACATTGCGTATTCAACTCTTAATAACCTATGAACTTGTCAATAATTAGTGCTATTTTTACATGCATTATAGGCACTTTATCTCACCAGTGTTGAATCCATGGGAATATCAAACTTCACGGGGGGATATCATAGGCATCAAATAACCATATCAATAAAACAATTCTGATATTTTAAAATTTCCCCTTGCTTCTGATATGTAATTGAATTATAGTAAATATGTACAATTAACTATCATTTTAAGAATGAAATTATGAGAATCAATAAAATAATATTATAGCATGCGAGAATAATTTACATTTACAGCAAACTAAGGCGTCTAGGCTTTCTACAGCACATCTGTGGATTCCTCATCCCCCTCAGAACCTTCACAAAAGGTTGAAGCGTATCCTGATGCACCCTATTTCTTAATTTAGCAGTTATCAAAACGGAGGATAATTTAAATTCGTTCATTATTTTGACTTTTAATTACAAGGAGAACTGAATCGATGCTTACTACCAAAGGGAAAAATAAAAGAAAAAGTACATTTTACTTTAAATTTAATCATATGACTCGTCCTCATCTTGTTTTTAATGCTGCTTTCCTTACATAAAGGGCCCACAATATTCATACAGAAAAAAGAGAGTTTCAACTTTGACTTATATATATATATATAAAAAAAGTTATGTATTACACAGAACAAGCCAGAAAGCAACTAACTCTTTGTGAATAATTGTGAACTAGAAGCAGTAAATACAGACCAAGACTGCATTCATTGCCGTGGGAAAGTAAATTTAAAATATTAAAAAAACTTGAAAGAAGGCCAACGAGTTACATTATTCCCGATGCATCTTTTGCTAGATGATAGAGTTGTGAAGGAGTGATGGATTGACGAGCGCCATCTCTCGCATTGTCCGCAGCGACAACTAGATGGATCGTCCGCTTTACAATGTCGCATGAAGTGATCATTGAGTGACCTGTCGCGTGGGGTCAAAGTTCGCCCGCGTTGGATTATCCCCCCTCATCGGTGGCTCCCGATCAATCAATCACTCCCGTAATCCAATCGAGTAAAAACCGTGGCAGCTACCAGATTTGGAATCTCAAGCCTCCACCACTATTGCTCCCTGCTGGTGACGCGCGCAGGGTTGCCACGTCTTGCGCAATGCTGATGGAATGGTGTTCTTCGCTCTTCAATCCATCCACTGGAGGCGCTGCGGTAGAATTTCGTTCGTCATTTGTTCTTTTTCTTTCATTTGCATTTGCAACAGAAAGTCTATTCGTATTTTCATTGCAGTTTCGGGATTAAACTTAGAACTTAGTTAAGAAACATTAATAGCGAGACCAACACAGTGAGAAAATTAATCGCAAAAACGATCAAACGTAAAAGAAGTAATTGTGAATCACCGCGAAAGGGTAAATACCAAGAAATGAAATATACTCTAAATCAAAGTGCAGTAATGTGTGCTAATGTAATAACAGCAGTAACAACAGAAAGAAACAATCGCGAAGCAATAAGCACGATGATGTAAAATTCAAGGAGGGAAGAGAGATGCATGGGCTAACTCAGACTGACTATAAATTTTTATGCAAACAGTAATAATACATGTCATAAACCTCTGTTTCTTTTCTCTCTCTTTCATTTCGTCTATTTTCTTCTTCCGTTTCTCTGTCTTTTTATTTTCATCTCTAAAATTTTGTTATTTTGTTTCTCTATTTTCTTCGTCTTTGTCTCTCTCTTTCTTCCTCTTCCTTTTCTTTCATCCTGTTTACTCTTTCTTTCTTTTTGTCCTTCTTCGTTCCTCAGTTTCTTTCTTTCTTCCGTTTTCCCTCTCTCTTTCTGTCTTCCGTGCTTTCAATATCTTTATATCTTCCATCTCCTTTAATTTTCATTCCTCCATGTCTTGAAATACTGAAAAATTACGATCAATGCACAGTATATAAAGCACGAAATTCCATTAACTCTAATGCAAAACAAATTACAAGAAAATGACGAACAAGATTCTACCTCAGCGCCTCCAGCGGGTGAATTGAAGAGTGAAAAGCCCAATTCCATCAGCATGCGGGAAATATGATTAATTAGTCGGGGCTAGAACTCACCTCGTCCATCTAGTGGCAACGCTTCTAATTCTGTAAACATAATTTATTGTAATGTACGTGCAGACAACATACAGCACATTACTGCCATAAGCATGCTGTAAAATCCGGAAAGTTGTCGGTCGACAAAATTAGAAGATACTAACGTAGCTGGCAACATTGCGAGAGCAAACGCCCGCCACGCGTCGGGTAAGTGGCTGCATGCGATCTGTGGTCTCCTCACGTAGTAACACAATATTTCCCTTTAAAATCTCCGTTAGATTAGGCTTTCATAACTTCCACGACATGACGTGGGAGTGAAGCCGGTTAAATGCATAAAAAAAGAACTGGCGGGGAAAAGGAAAAATAGCAAACAATGAAACATTATAAAAAAAAATGAGCCTCCCCCTTTCGCTCGAATAAAGGGTCACGTGATTGCTGGGGTGTGCGCCTAATTTAACCGTCGTTATGAATTAAATGAGCAACAATTGCCTCGCAGGGCGAAGCGCCAGGTGAGCGAAGACCCCATGACGTCACTCAATGAACACTACCGTCATCTGGTGACGAGATAAGAACTAGTCTTTCCCACAGTCATCAACTTGGACTGCCGGACAAGGATCTGCTCGCACAGAGAGTGTGCTGATGTCATGTGGACAAGAAATTAAGACAAATCGATGGGGTGGGAGGTGATTGAGGGACGCTTGTGTGAGCCGTTGGGTTGTCTGTGGGAAATTTTGCTATGGCGAAGGGATTATAAGAAATGGTGGTTAGAAACGAATATTCTTAGATCTGAGAGAAAGAGCTGCCACCTATATTTAGGCCACACTTTTAACACGACTATACCTCAGGGATATGGGTTTTCTCTTAAAATAAGACCAGACAGTGAAAGGAAACTTACAGTTTATAGTTGGATAGAATACATATATGGAGAACCATACATTTATAGGAATTCGTATTATTCTTTGAATATAAAGTTCTCTGTATAATTTTATACTTCAATCACTTCACTTGGTATGATATGATATGATATTTATTGATATTGATACAAGCCCTTGGACTGTGCGTATCCTACAATATTGTTACATAAACATACACCCCAATGATCATATATTTAGAAACAGAAACATTTAGAAAAATAATATACATATACTATATGTGAACATGTATAAAAGGCAATATGGCCGTCTTCTAACATTTCAGATTGTTCATTTTCACTACCTTCACAACACTGCACTACACGCCGGGCCTATGCCTGATCCACTGCGAGTCAATGTTTGCAGTGTTGCCACGTACAGCTTTACACCGCTGAATAAAAACCTGTATAAAATCGGTTTTCGCAATGTTAATTGACAATGATAATGCATTTTAAAAACAGATGAAAAAAGCTTCAAAATAAAACCGGCTTTTTTTTTGTTCTCATAACGATAAAAAATAGAAGGCATATTCGAAAAACAATTTGTTTGGCATAGATTAATGCAGTATTGAATAAGCTAAATTTTGATGTAAGTCGTTTTAATGTAGGTCTACTGGTTAATTTTTAATTTATATGTAATCTACCGTAATCTACTATTAGAATTACACTGAAATTTTTCTCGCCTGCTCTCTTCTTACAATTATTTATCATGTTATTTGTAAGAAATTGGATCTGGCCTAGAATATTAATATCGTACATATAATTTAGTTATTTATCCCTTTGTTATACTAAAAATCATAATTTACCAATCCTTTATTCTAATTCTATATTCTCTTCATCAATTTTTATTATATTAATAATTCTTTGACATTTTTTTAACCTTGTGCTGCCATCTGTCGTTAACTTCTTCAAAATTCATCCCTACACTGTTCCTTGGGTACGTGACAGAGCTAGAAGGAAGATAGGCCTATAGAAAGTACGGAAAGGGAGAAAGTTGGTTTTCACAAGAGGCATTAGAATCATGTTGACTGTCGTAAGTAAGGGTGTGCGGTACGGGATTGAGAAGGAAATATTAATAATCCTGACAGGAAATTTTCTTCCCAGTGCTGTTAAAATTTCTATTTGTACACACTATTTCCACTTCAAGTTATTGGTTTTGCACTTTTGGAGTAAAAACTCTTAATTTCAATGAATTTTAGACACTTATAATGAAAACAATATCAAGAAATAACACCGCTTGGAATTTTTCGCACCGAAATATTTTCAATTCAATTTGTATTTTATGATTTATAAATTATAATAATAGTAATAATAATAAATTATATCACTGAAGGTCAAGATATGAAATCTTACTCTCTCCTGTCTCAGAAAAATCCCTCGAGCGCCCTTGGTAAAAGCGCAGACTTAGGGGGGCAAGACAATTACCTTTCTCCCAAATTCTTCAAGAAGTGTGTATGTATATAATATCCTTTATATCACTCATAATGCCTCATAATATTTACACATTTCTTGCAAAAGTAATTATAACTGAATGACTGCTGTCCCCTTGTCCAGTGGGATCAATGAGTAGACTATTACCGTCCAAATTGTCCATCTCCTTGTTCGTGCACTTTATTTGACCCATTAAGAGCTTCAAGAATTAAAAGAAAACTCAAAACACGCTGCTGACAACTTTTGCACCAGAATACATAAAAATCCATCGCTTAAAAACACACAGGATGTAAGAGAAAAATTAATGAAAATTGTCATGGACAATTTGCACGGTAATACTCATGGATTCCACTGTACAATTATAAATCGTCTGCCTCCCCGCCCTTCATGTTAATCAACAAAAACATGTAATATGGATATTAAAAATAACTAAAGTAATGTCAAAAAATTGATATATTGCCATTGCTCTCCACAAAAATGTCAAGGTCGAAGCTTGCCCTTGCCTCCTCCACACCCCTGGCCCTCCAGGGTTGCCACACTTCTTCTAAGCTGCTCAGTCAACACTTCGCGCGTTGTACGTATGCCGTTGGTTTCGTCGGTTGAAATTATTGCTTATAGGCAACACTGTAGGTGGGCGGCGTGACCTTGTGTGCACTATTTCCATGGCTTTAGCTTTAGAGATGATGTCAAGACGAGTTTTGCCTCTTTCTCGCTATCGATTTTAAGACACGCGTCTAGTTCTAGGAAAGCAATTCTCGATCTAGATTTGAACTTCGAGATACATAGTGTAAACAACACCACGTGTCATCGTATACTAACTTTCACAGACTATAAAGGTCTTTAAAGAAAACAACAAACTTTTCATAAAGTTTTGCTGTTTGGCGATTCGCGCAGCCTTGATATTTGGAAAGGGGCGCGTGGGGAGGGTGGCAAACGTCCGACGAGTGGGGACTTTCGTGTGTACGTCTACTATTTACCGTAAAAACCGTCAACCGGTTACTAAATTTTTGAAGGTAGATCGAAGTTTTACATATAACCTACGAAATCAGTATCTTCCACTAGCAAACCTTAAGAAAATTACATTCAAAATATCGACACAACTTGAAGATAATTGCAGCTTTTGATTATCAATATCTTAACCTTCTAAATGATGTTAGAGACAAATCCAAAACCTTAATAAGTTACGAAATTTTATACGTTTTTAAATATAACACACACAATAAAATCGCTATAGCCTACTGAAAATGTTCTATAATTTGAAAAACGTAATTAATGTTTTGCAATGAAAGTAGGCTATACGTGTCCCACAAATTTAGTTTTTAAAATGTTTGAGCGAAAGTCGAGCATGTTCTGATTTGAATATTACTTGTAAAAATTTAGGGCAAGGGGGGAGGGTGTACTTACTTACTGCTTCTGAAGACTTCTAAAATTTAAATGGGGTTGGTGAGCTTCACTTTATGCCAACTCTATGGCTGACACAAGATGTCGCCTCCAATATTTAATTAGTTTAGGTCTGGCTAGGTCATTGGTGCTTCCTTTGCTTTTATTTTGTTATCCAATTCAAACTCATCAAAATAATGTTCATCGTAACAATGAACCTAAATAGATAGAAAAGTGGTATTAAATTTCAAAAAATACCAAATGCAAACTAACTACCTTTAGTATTTTATTCATGTTTATCTTTATGTTCATGCAAAGTGAAGGAAATGAAGTGATACTTATGGATCATAAATTTCTTCGTTGTTGTAGATAGATATACGTACTTTGGAATATTGTTACGTTAGACAATACTCCCTCTGTCCCATAATTATAGTCCGGTATGCCAAAATGGTAGTACAGGAATTACAGACGAAGAGGCAGATGGAAAGCACACGCATGAGGAGAGGCACAGTAGATCAGTCTTCAAGATTGTGAAGAGGAACAACATGACCTTATCGCAACGAGCAACAAACACCGCCCAGACGATTACCAAAAGGGGGCGTTGGGTTGAAACACACCGGTGTGGCACTGTATGCAAACCGGTCTAGCAAGGCACGCTGCAAATCGTTAGTAGAGCACTCCTTCAGTGAGTACGTGTGAGAAGAACAGCCATGAACACACAACCCATGATAGGAAGCGACAGGGGTAGCAAAAACCTCACGGACAGTGAACGACAGGCAGTGTACGAGTTTCTGTTGGAAAACAGTACGGCTGGCGTAGTGAAGAAAGGTGCCATGAGAAGTGCGGCCGAGAAATTTCATGTAAGTACGAGAACAGCACGTCGCATTTGGCAACAGGGGCGGCAATCGTTGAAAAATGGAGCCATTTGTGCTGCGGTTACATCTCGGATTAAAGGCAAAGTCGGACCAAAGAAGAAGTTCTGAAGTTCAACATGATGATGGAGACAGTTCATGTGGATGAAAAATTGTTCTACCTGATGAAGGACGGTCAGAAATTGTACTTACTGCCCAACGAACCAGACTCCCAGCGAACATGTAAAAGCAAATCGTTTATTCCCAAGATCATGTTTCTGGCTGCCGTCGCCCGGCCTCGTTGGGATCCTGGTCGCAGGCAGTGGTTTAATGGTAAGTTAGGCATTTGGCCGTTCGTCAGCAAGGAACCTGCCAAGAGGAACAGCAGGAATCGTCCTGCTAGTACAATGGTCACCAAACCATTAACTGTTACCAGAGATGTTTACCGGGACATGCTTATCAACAAGTTAATCCCAGCAATCGATGCACAATGGCCTCGTGGACTGCGCGCAGGGAGAATCCAGGTGTCCGTTCAGCAGGACAATGCGCGTCCGCATATCGTTCCCAATGACCGCGCCTAGATGGATGCTGCAGCGGCCAGTGGAATCACTTTGGATCTCCAAAGTGATTCCATTGGCCAACCGCCAACCTCCAAACAGTCCGGACATGAATGTTTTAGATCTGGGGTACTTGCGGGCAATTCAGTCTCTCCAGCATCAGGCAGCTCCACAAACTATTGATGAGTTGATCGCCGCTGTTGAAACATCTTTCTCTGATCTGACACGCGACAAGCTCAACAACATCTTTCTCACTTTGCAGTCCTGTCTCATTGAAATTATGCGCGTCCAAGGTGGGAACAACTACAGGATTCCCCATATGCAAAAAGCACACTTGAACCGCCGCAACGTCCTGCCATCTCGCTTGGAGTGTCCTCGGAACATTTACGACGAGGCTACAGCAGCACTGCAGCACTAGATCTAGCTCGTTGATGGGATGACAACCTTCCTGAACCAACAATCTCTTTCGTCTTGATGTTTTAATTTGTCGAACTTCTTGGTCACTTTGTATTGATCCTGGATTGATAACTTTTGATTCATGTTCTTTTGGATACTTGATCGGCCAATTTGTACTGATCCTTGAGTAATAAAGTTGTATGACTCATTCCCGTGTTTCATTTTCTTCTTCTGTATACACCAATGTCACAGTTGAATATCGGACAATTATTATTTGACAACAAACAAAGGTGTACCGGACAATAATTATGGGACAGAGGGAGTAGGTGATATACACAGCTTAGGCCTCCCGATGATGCAGTGGTACCGTCTTCGCCTTGTATTCAAGGGGTCCCGGGTTCAATACCCGGTGGAGGCACATGGTGGTTTGGATCCCACTTTAAACTGTAGGTCCAGTCCCGATTAACCTTACCGTGCTTAAAGTGGACTTAGAACATCATATCAAATATACACGACTTTGAAATGCAACAACACATGGTATCTGTCTGGTGGACGTTCTGTTTTCTTCACCACGATACCTATCACCTATTCCAAACTTTTGTGACGAGTGTATTATCCGTAATAAATCATGCAATTAAAGATTTTCTTAATTCGGTTGTCTTCAGCTGAAAAATCAGAGGCTAACAAGCACCTCCTACTTCATTGAACACATTATTTTTTTCTTTCGAATCTCCTCTTCAAGGAGAATTTTTTTTGGTATATACCGTTTTCTGGTTGTTTTGTGCCTTTATAAGCAAGCATGGTGGCGTTACTGAGGGCGATGACTTCGTTTTATCAGTACATGTCCTTATGTAGTATGACAGCAACGGATTGCGCAACGTTAATTGCCAAATAATGGGTCAAAATTCCAAAACTGTTAACATTCTGTAAAATTTGGTTGTCTGTGTACACATTTTATCCAAAGTATGTCTAAATTTATCAATTATAGTCAGGCTCTGGTTTATATATGGGTCTGTCAATCGGCAAGTTGTACACAATCGGTTATATATATATATATATATATATATATATATATATATATATAATGTAGGGCCTAATATATAACCTTTCAAATGCGGCTTTCTTTACATATAGTATATTCATTGAATGTTAGCGATTAAAAATGTTCACAATTCTGAGTCACACTTTCGTTCTATTTCTGTTCTCTATAAAGACAGAGTCAACGAAAATTAATACGCATGGTTTGTGAGACATCTATGGTTATTCCAATAGTAGGTGTGTAGCAGGAGCGTATATTCTAGGCTAGCTAGTCTATCTGCGAAGCCATATGCCTAGAGAGTAAAGTACAGAAGAAAAATACATTATAAACATTAGAAACTGTGAATAAATTTATGCATTTTAATAAAAAAATAATGGCGATTCTGAAGTTGGCAACCTGAATTGTTAGGAGTTGGCAACCTGAATTGTTAGGAGTTGGCAACCTGAATTGTTAGGAGTTGGCAACTTGACTTGTTAGGAGTTGGCAACCTGAATTGGTAGGAGTTGGCAACCTGAATCGTTACGAGCTGGCAACCTGAATTGTTAGGAGTCTGCAACCTGAATTGTTAGGAGTTTGCAATCCGAATTGTTAGGAGTTTGCAATCAGAATTGTTAGGTGTTTGCAATCCGAATTGTTAGGAGTTTGCAATCCGAATTGTTGGGAGTTTGCAATCCGAATTGTTAGAAGTTGGCAACCTGAATTGTTAGGAGTTGGCAACCTGAATTCTTAGATGTTTGCAGCCTGGCTGACGTTGGGATGGCAACCTACCTTCCCATGTTAGGTTCTTGAAGATATCAAGAACTAGCAAAGTGGATGTGTCTAATCACTTATACCTGGTGTTTACGTGAGCACAGTCTTCTCACTTCCTCCATAGCCTAGACCCACGTGTCATAGGAAGCTAGTCCAGGTGTTGGACTCAGCATACGCCACTGGTGTGTAGCTATCTGGAGCGAAAGAAGATAGTGTATGTGATAATTAATAAACAATGCCACTCAAAGTTGCTGCTATAGTGAAGTTACCACAGCTAATGGGCAAAATACGAGTTGGCAACCTGAATCGTTAGGAGTTGGCAACCTGAATTATTATGAGTTGGCATTCACTTTATGCACAGATAGGCTAATCGGGACTGGAGCTACAGTTTAAATCAAGGTAGATTGATTTAAATCGGGTGATTTTTCTTTAAAAAAAAATTACTGATTTATATCACTTTAAAGGGATAATTTATAGAATAATGTACATAAGATTTTGTAGATATCAGAAAGTACTTGTGAAAGTCCATTAATCTTGTAATCATTTAATGGCTGTAAGAAATAAAAAGAAAGGAAACAAAATATATGTAAGTACTGATGATGAGAATCTCGCACGAAAGGAAATGTAATATGTAAACTATAAACACATATTTATCTTTATTTAAAATTCAATAATTTTTATGGGCAAAAATGGCAAACATTTTGTGTAGAAAAAGATACAAAATACTAATCATGTTAAACTATAAATAGTGTAATTATCATTAAACTTCATTAAACTATAAATAAACACGCGAGTTGATATTTTGAAAACTATCATTGAAAGAATTGCCAAACTTTAGCTGCAAAGGCTATAAAAATAAAAGTTACAATTATAGAGTACATCCAGAATGTTTTTTTTTCACTGGAAGAAAAGTTACTAAAATTATTATAGTTTGATTAACACACTCAACAAACATTCCCATGGTAGGTTCATATATACAGTATCAGAAACAGAAAAATATACCGGGTGTCCCAGAAGTCTTACCCCGATTACAAACTTTATTCATATCCGCTATATGCAATGTAGAGATGTGAAAGTGGTGCCAAAATGTTGGAAAACTAACCAAGTTTTTTTTTTTGTTGCAGGTTTCAGTAATGTGGCTGTAGTGTAGCAGTGTCAGTGCCAAGGAATCCGGAATTAATGCTCTTGACATCGGGTGGCATCTTTCCATACAATGTTTCTTGGACTTGACAGGATTTGGGAATGAAGATAAATTCCATTTTTTAATACCAACTTATTGATGGCAGATATTCTAGACGAAAGAATTCTGTACATTTGAAAGTTCCTCTGCACTGTTATTGGTGACCGGGTATCGTGATACCAGAGGACATGCTGAGCTTTTTCCTGATTTGTGAACATTTCCGGTTTTCTGGGCACTGACACTGCTACACTACAGCCACGTTACTCAAACCTGCAACAAAAAAACTTGGTTAGTTTTCCATCATTTTTGGCACCACTTTCACATCTCTACCTTGCATATAGCGGATATGAATAAAGTTTGTAATAAGGGAATGACTTCTGGGACACTCGGTATATTTGGGAGGCCAAAGGAACTATCTCCATGACGTCACTTGGTTTTGTTTCCATTAAGTTTGCTGAGGATGTCAATACCGCATTTTGATCAACGCTTAGGGTTATCATCTGAAGGTTTTAAAATGTCGCACACAAATTGTAGTAATCAACACCATTTTGATACCATTGAAGTTAAACGGTGAGTAAAATGACTTGGTGGATCTCCACCAGTTTTTTTTATCTGGATTGAGACAAGGGTGTATTAATTCATTTTAATAAGAAAATAATGGCGATTCTGAAGTTGGCAACCTGAATTGTTAGGAGTTGGCAACCTGAATTGTTAGGAGTTTGCAACCTGAATTGTTAGGAGTTGGCAACCTGAATTGTTAGGAGTCTGACATCCCCAGAAAGACTTACCAAGGCCAAAAGTTAAACAAGCAAAATTTTGAACACTTTGTTAATTGGCTGCTATCAACTAAACTTATTCTGACAATACGTTTGGAGAGAACAGCTCTTATCTTGTCATCAGGTGAAATTTCTTTGCCGGTGGTCAGAATCGAACCTACGACACACCACTACAAATCCGGTGCTTTAACCAATTACTCCACAGCAACCCCAAGAATTCTGTAGTAATATTTCCTCCATTTATGCAACTATTTCAATTTTTTTTTAGTTCTTTATATAATTTACTTAAATTCTGGTTTGAAAGCTTGTTTTGATAGTTTGCATATTTAAAGCTAAACATATATAAAATACAGTGTCCCAAAATAATGTTTACACTCTTTGAACTTTAATAACAGAGAAAGATGACTTGACTGGACTTTTTGCATTTGAAGCTGCAATGTCTATGTTAAGTATGTGGGTGAGCATATAAGCCTTCTTTTGTTTTTAGTCCCGTCACAGCCTGCCAAGTGGTAGAGTCCACGCGTTTACTTGGTGAAGAAAGCCGCGGCCACAAACGTGGGTGGGGTTAAACAGCGGGCGAGTTGCTTTCGTCCAATGACACTCAACCTTCAGCCAATGGGCGCAGCTGTCATTCTGCTCGTCTACTCCACGTGGAGTCTCAGTCACATGACTGCGAATACGCTGTTACCGTACTTTGCAACTTCAATGTGGAGACCGTGGGAAGGCGGAGGGACAAGGTGGCGTAGAGTAGATGTGTGGCAACACTGTGGGTTGAATGTGATTGTTGAAGCTTGTGGGCGCGATCCGTGGACTCCAAACCCAGCCGGTCGTTAACGAAGCTAGCGCGTCGACTATAGGCATTACTGTACAGTCGTGGAAAGTATGACTTCCCCCCATAACAATACTGGTATTAAGGCTCTATGGTGGAAGTATTATTTTCTATGACTGTACACAAAATGGCAGAGGTGAGACATTTTTCTTTCGAGAAAAGTAATAAGAGCCAAATATCCATCCAGATCTCCTGATTCAAGACAGTTAAATTCAGTGTTCCGAAGGTTACTTTTTAAAAGGTAACTATAGCTCTTTTCAGTTATTACGGCGGGCGCTCTAGAAGCTGGCAGGGGAAGTGGGGAGCGGGGAAGCGACCAATCTAGCACGATAAGAAACTTAGCGGCCAGTAGAACGAGTTTCACGTAGTGCTTTTTCCGGCCGCGTCGTGTCCTCGACGCCACTGCTGTTGTCTGGTTGGTCTGTTGCGTAATTTCCGCTCCCCACTTCCCCTGCCAACTTCTAGAGCGCCCGCCGTAAGAACTGAAAAGAGCTATAGTTGCAGTTACTTGCTTAAAAAGTAAAAAAAGTAAAAAATTAACTCAGTTACAGTTACTTTCCAGTGGAAATTTTCTTACAAACAAATTACATGAATCTATTACTAATTGTAATAGTAATAATAATAATAAAAAACTATCGGATGCTGCTTACACAAGGGGACAATTATGAGGCCACAGATGAACACACTACAGAAACTAGACACACTTCACAGCACACAACTGACAATGGCAAACTAACAGCAACAGGAAAGAATCATTCTCCTAATCTCATTTCCTGCTTCTGGGAAATCCACCCCTCTTCCGAGGTATGCATATCGCTTTAGAATTGAGGACTACCAAACGAGAGATGAAATATACGATAAACCTGCCACTCTGAAATGCCTAGAACCCAGAGCCTACCGACTGGCCACGGACAGGAGACACATTTAGTTCAACAACTTTCTCTTTTCCTCTTCCATTGTTTTCAGGAATAAATGCAAAAAAGGATGGACATTTGTATCGCAGCAGAAACTAGTAGTTTATCGATGGTTCTGATTCACTTTGAGTCCTAAATACCAATCATTTACGACACTTTTATATTGCACTTATATAGAACACTAAATCTACCTGTAAAAGTAACTGTTGAAACGTTACTTCTATTGGAAAAAAGTAACTGTGTTACAGTTACAGCTATTTCTTCAAAAAGGTAACTGTTACTTGTAACTAGTTACTTCCAAACACTGGTTAAATTACTACTTACCTGTGGGGAACTGTGATGAATGCTGTGTACTCCACAAAGTCAGAGACTGTAAGTGACGTGGGGCAATTGAAACACCCTACTCCTCCCTTCCTGCAGAAACCGTATCTGCTGTTTATCGACCTGTTCAGTTTGCACATTCCGAATGTGACAGTCAGATTTACCGCCGTCATTATTATTATTATTATTATTCATGTCCGTAGCGGTAAAAAATGTGTTGAATCAAAGTGTTGAGTGTTTTAATTTGTAAGAATATATATTTGACTCGCGTACTTTCGACGTGGCCTTTGGCCACGTCTTGTACGCTCGCATGCGTGACCTTCGGCCACGTTGTGATCGCAATCATGTTTTAGATGGGGTTCCTCAATGATCTTAATGACTTTGAAAATGTCTGCATGTTGTATTGGATGATGGGGAACATGTGTACAAGTTCGATAATTTGAAAAGTTTAGAAAGTAACTTTGTGTGTGTATGGGCTCTAATAAAGTACAAATATTCAAACTATTATTGTCTATTTTCTTAATAATAAACTGTGTAAGTAATAACCGTTTCAAGATAACTAGTTGGATGTTTTGCTTAAACGAATTGAAAAGCGACTAAATTGAAAATACAATATTTACGTATTTTGTTATTTTCACATTTTTGAACGTAATTGGATAATAACTGTTTTCCGTCATTCTCCTCAAATTCCTACATTGCCTCTGTAATAAATTCTGATGCTCGTATTTTGAAATTCGAAAAGTCTAGCATAATCCCCTTACAGTAGTTTCCGGGGTGAAAATAAACTTTCTTTAAGTTCCCTAGCAACGTCCGTTTCCATGGACAACAACAGGCACGGCAAGCTCTAAGGAATTGCATGTCATTACACCCCCTAAACATTTAGTTAAAACAAGCACGATGTAGATATTTACGCATTGAGTATAACAATATATACGTAATTGTATCTGGGCTGAAACTCCTTATTATGTAGATGTCACCCTTGTTTCAGGCACCTTTTCAAAGTCATGAGTTGATTCATCTGTGTGTTGTAGATCTGTGAGAAATATAATGTATCTCGACAATTAAGAATTGGAGGAAACAATGTGTGCAAAAGAAATGCCCGTGGCAACGGTTGCTAAGGACGTGAGAAAAGGGCATTTTCACCCTTAAGGAAGGGCCGATTGAGCGATTTTTTAATTTTCTCGGCCTTTTGGGACGATTTCATGGGGGGTCGTAATCGGGCATTTTTCGCCTCCGGGGCTTCCTTCATGGAGAACATTTATGTCAGTGAGTGGTGGGATTGGGGCTATATATATATTGGATTTGCCAAGCCGACGGGAGGAAGGAGACGTTCGCGTGTCTTAAGGGTGAGCACCTGAAAGGTCACGTTATGCATCTAAAGCTTAGGAAATTCGACCGTAATGAAAACCATTTAAATATGTCGGTTTCCAGCGGTCAGATTCATGTGAAGCTTATACCAGCGCAGCAGCATATGTACAATAACGGATGTGTGTAGTTTCGTCGCGATCAAGCAACAATTACGGATACCAGATCAAATTGGTTGTAATTGATCAGTTTGTGGGCACCGATTGCAATTGAGCTATGGGCGACAGCGAGGCGGAAACTTAATCCGCAGAAACCAAACTTCGAGCACGACCCGTCCAAGTTGGAAGACAATAGAGCGAAATGGAATGACCTCTCCGGAAGCGTCCCTTCAACGAGTGCCGAGCGTCCTTTTTCAAAATCCAAATAAAACGAAGGACATGGTTTTTCGATACACAGTCTTACCGCGATCCTTGTAGCGAGAGCACCTCCGTGCTACCTCTCCGTATACAGTTTTGCCGCGATTCTTGTAGCGAGAGCACCTTCGTGCTACCTCTCCGTATACAGTGGACTTTGTTGTGTTTTGCGAACACCAGTGTGTGATAGGCAGTAAGTCTACACGAGTGCTCCTACCTCAACCGCTGGGGGAAGTTGAAGCGAAACTGTGTTCCCGTGATTATCTTGCGCCGTTTATAGTTTTTGTGAAACGAGGAACATCGGAAATTATGGCGGGCTAGAGGAAGAAGAGAGATGAGGGCGTTACCCTCGATTCGCCCGATGTCAGACGAGACTACGACCCATGCCTACAACATGCCAAGAAACGACGAGCTACGCCGATGATGCCTACCAGCCGCCACGGAGAGAGAGAGAGAGAGACGTCGAACGCCGCCCTTGTTGACGCCCCGACGCGCCGAAGACGCCTACCAGCCGCCGCGGAGAGAGAGAGAGAGATGTCGACCGCCGCCATGTGGACGCCCCGACGCGTGATATCGTCCGACGGTGACGGAGAAGACGCCGACGAGCTAAGAATGACCGCCCAGATGCGACGTTCGAACCGCGCCCGACCACAGAGATGATCACCGATCCCGAGAGGAAGAGAAGCCGAGGAACCAGATGCATGAACGCTCTTCGCATCTTCATCGTCGCGACCAAGGAAACCTTTCGTGTGAATACTATGTGTTTTCAATCGCCCATAAAGACGCCAGGATGCACCTCGGAAGCTGAGAGATGGTAATGTATTCATCTGTGTGAATGTCAGCACGTGACGGCCCGATTGATTTAGAGAACGCCCTTGAAATTCGTCAACATTTTGAAAACGCCCACTCAACTCGAACTTCATACCAAACTCCCGTCGCGCTTGTCATTTGTAATTTATTCGTCTCAGGTCAATTTTTCTTATTCCTTGTGATATTTTTTAATGATCTTAAATTCATTGTTGTTTGTGCTCCGTTGTATTTGTTTAAAGTGCGTACTATTAGAGTAAAGCGCCGCCCACTTAATTGTTTAATATACTTGAGGTTTGTTCATTTTTTATGTGTCAGTGCTGTGTCGCTGCTAGCTACGTCAGGTCGCATATGTGATTATTTGTTAAAGTATTTGCCTAGTAATATGAATTGATCGTCGCGGCGAAGTGTTTAAGTCCCGCCTGCTAGAGAGTATATGTTTGCGTCACTGAACGGAGGTTATTGTTATGTTTGGAACCACGTGAGGTCTTGTAAAAGGAAAACGTCCGCCCACGTGAGCGTAATTGCCGTTGAGACGCCTTTGTTTATGCCGGACACATAATGTATTGTCACCGCGCCGACCTAGTTTATTTTTAAAAAGGTGAACTTAATTAAGGGCTGGCTAGGATTTGAATAGCACTGGAGCAAAAATCACTAATGACCTGATTGGACAAAAATTCAAGGTTAAATATTCAAATTTAAATATGAATGCTATCATTAGGGCTTATCGTCATAAAACCTGTACATGTCATGTATCATTTTTTGTGTTGATGACCCCGAAAGGACTGAATGTGTGAATGAATGTGAGAGCGTGAAAGAGGGGGAGATGTAGTAAATTGATTTTTGTTGGTTATGAATAGAATATACTTTTTATTTTCATGTTAGTTTTGGGCTATGTCATTTCGTACGCATGTCGCTACCCGTGATTTTCAGGTATACAGCTAGCCGCTTCCCGGCTCAAGGTAAAGAGGTGGTAATTTGAACGTATAGATGTCTTTGTTTTTATTCGATACGGCTAATCTATGCACTGTTGGTCACCGGTTCCTACACACGAACTTAACCTGGACCGTAACGCTATTTCGCTTGTCCGAGGGAGATTTTGCCGCCTCTATCTAGGTAGTGGTAGCATTTGTTTTCCCGGGCAAGGGAGGGCGTTTCACACGAATCTATTACATTAAGGTATGTAACACTAAAAATAGTTCGTGCTTGCTGTTATTAGTATTCCTGTTATTGACGTTCAAAGAGTGTAAATACTATTTTGGGACACTGTGTGTATTTGAGATAAGTTGGTTTACTGGTGGTAAATACCGTAACATGGAGAATACGCCAACACCAGAAATATAATTCTAGATATGTGCCTGGGTGCCCTTGCAAATATAGGTAACGCCGATATGAAAATCACAATTGGCTTGTAATCAAGGGGTCCCAGGTTTGATACAGTATGTGACGTTCCTTTCCGGTGTTCGCCACTGGATCACGGATTACTACGTCACGGTAGCTACCCAATCTCCCTGTGCGGCGGAGTTATGAGACTCACCTTAATGTATACTACACTACATTCTCAGGACGAAACGATTTGAACAAAAAAATAGCTTCTTACTATTTTACAAATTTAATAAAACATTTTACCTTTAAACAATCACTGCAAATTAATAACAATATTCACCAACGCAATCACTTTTGAATTATGTTGCTGCTTTTCCTTTAAAACAGCGTTTTTAACAAAATAGACGTCATCTTCCGCAACTCAACTTATTTTTTTTCTCTCTTTTTCACTGTTGTCCTCGCAACCGAATCAATAAAAGATTGGACAGTTCTACACATCTTCACAAACCGGAAATTACTTCCGCTTCCGGTATTGCGTGTAACAAATGTACAGCAAAAATTACAAATTTAAGCCGATATCAAAATATCAAACAACAGTACTGAAACTAACAAATAAATCAAATGTGAAATTAACAGAAAACAAATAAAATATTTCATATGGTCAAAATAAACAAAGCGTATCAAGTAGTTCGGATCCAAATTTAAACTGTAGTTCCACTCCCCGTTAACCGTGTGCATAAAGCGGACTTTAAAAAAGTCAATGAAAATCGCCACTATCAACAATTAACAAATTGTTAGAAAAATTCTGCGGTAGTGAGGTTCACTTTTGACGAAAGCATTTTCCTTAGCATTATTGGTAACATTTATGCCATGATCAAAATGTTACCGTGTAAAGTGAGAAATCTTATGGCATTTCAAATGCCATAGCATATTCTTGGCATTTCTCAAGAATAGGATCCGTCCTATTTCCGTAGCATAACCAATCAGAAGCGACCTCTAGGTCACGAGTGCATACGTAATGGCGGCCGTCTGAGATGTAAACAATGTATCACTTCACATATTTAAAAGCCGATAACTATTGAACCGAGAGGAATAACGTTTCCTGTAAAACCGTATTAGGTACAAAGCAATGGCGCTGCTTAAATACATACTTTATGACGCATGAAGTGCGCTATGGAAGAATATTTTAGTTGTTTCAATTGTGAACACCATAGATGGTGCTATTCGACGTGCCTTTCGTGATGTATATATTATACATTGTACTCGCAAAACTGAACCTATATGTTCCATGAAATGCTTCCGTGTGTGCTATCTGCTACAAGATTTTTGGAAACATTTATGCTAGCAAAAATGTTTAAAAACTACTTCCGTCTAAAGCGAGCATTACTGTGAAAAACCTTTGTAGCAAGAGGGATTGGGACGACACAGGGTCCTTGGAAAAGATAATTCACTGATTGTTTCCCAGCAGCGAGAGGAGAATGAGGAATCCTTCGTATCTGCACGCAATCGCAGCGGTGGCCCCCGACAGCCCGCCTCGCACGCAGACATCTGTTTGAACAGTTTTAATGCTTCATTGACTCCGACAGGGGGCGCCGTGTTTTGTTGCGGTCAGCATTCCCCTCCCCCCTTCCCCGGCAGAGACCTGTGCGTGCGGTCACAGAGGTGCCGCTAATTACGGGACAATTGGCGGCGGGGGGAGGGGACGCTGGTCGTGGACACGTTATCTGCCCAATTCGGGAGATTCCCACGTAATCCGAACATGTAACAGGAGACAATCGAGAGGGAAAGACAAATGAAAAACGCGCCACACAATCGAGGGCTTCTTCCTAAGAAACAGGGGTGGTGGAATAATCGCGAAATGGAATAAGAGCGAAAGGAATAACAGAGAAACGGATTAAGGGCGAGAGGAATTAAAGCGAAACTGACTAATGTCTTAGTCAAAAAATATTATTTATTATTATTATTTATTATCTCAATAGGGTTAAGAGCCCTAAACCTATAACGCTTAATTCAACAACGAGAACATTCATCCCTGCCCCAAATAAAAAATATTGTTTTTGTATTATTGTACTGTTTATCACGACTGAAATTATATTCTAAATAAAGTAATACATAAAGTTGGGTTCGAATAATTCAATCAAAAATTGTAAATATGCATCATTCGTTTAATTATCGCCTCCCCGATGGCTTAGTGGTAAGGTCGTCGCTTTGTAATCAAGAGGTCCCGGGTTCGATACCCTGTGGTGTCACATTGCGATTGGGTCCTGTACTGATTAGCCTATCTGTGCATAAGGTGGACTTAAAACAACAAATCGTTTAATTATAGAAGGAAATCGTGCAGTGAAAAATATTATTTTATGGAACAATGCAAATTCACTGTCGCGTCAAAGTAAATAAAAGACAATTATGTTACGGGATATGATTTAAGAGTTGCCACTTTGATGTGTAAGATAATAGTTTGATGTTGAACACACCCAGCTTTGTAATTAAATATAATGAAGGCACGCTAATGCAGGATCGGAAATGAAAGAAACAATAATTTAGAGACCTATTAGCCTCTCGCATTTCTTGGTCAGCATGCTATGTTTTTGCTCCTAGGTAATACAGTAAAACCTCGTTATTCCGGACCCCGAGAAGCCAGACTTAGCTTAATCCGGACAGGCAAAACAAAGTAGAATGCAAGGTTTTAAATGTAGCTAGAAGTCAACAATCGCATTCAGCATATTGCTCCGTATCGGCTAAGAATACGTACATCCAAGTATTGATTTGCATTTTACTGGAAGGATAGAGTCTGTGGTGAAATATTACCTAGTTGCGTAATATATAATTACAGATAAATTCAAGCTTAAATTGTGCATCTAAGTATCGTTTTTATTACAGAAATGTTCTGTGTTATTATAAGACAGTGAATTTATTGAATTGTAAGTTAATATGAAATAATCTTGTGATTAGGAAGATAAATCTGTGTTCAAAATCTAGATAGCATGGAAGGCTCTGGGCCATCCGGATAAAGTTTCCTGTTTGTAAGAAATTCAACAAATTTCATACAAGTGAGGGAAGTGTCTAGCGAGGAATGTAATAATACGAACAGAGATGACGTCCAAATGGACGCGAACGAAATAGTGGAAGGAAAAAAAGGATACATCTTCAAGTAAAGACTGAGAAAATATGGATGTTGAATTGGTTGCTAAGCAACCGAAAAGTCAAAACACAAAACGAAATCGAGCAAGAGTTAATGAAAAGGAGGAATCTGTAAATGCTCCAAAATTTTTCAAAGCAAACGTACTGGAGAGGACAATGCAATCAGAAGATAATGTGAATGAAAATGACTTATATTATCCTGCGCACGAAGGCCCATATATTGGAAGTCGTTGAACACAATGTTGGGAGCTATAGGGCTATTATGTTAGGTAGTCACTTAAGAGAAGCTAGAATTAAGGTGAATTATGTTAAGGCATCGGGTCCTAATCGTGCAAAGGCCTCGGCATGGGTGTTCTTTGTGAATGTCACTCATCAATTTCATCACAGAAAAGCAACACTGTATAACAAAAATCACATCAATGCTGTTGGAATACCTTGCACAGCAAGCAATAAATACGTGAAGTCACAGCAATGCTAACAGTTGCTAAAGCTGTTTTCAGCTGTTCGTTTCAGTTGAAAGAGTAATTTAGAAACTCTCACAAGAGGGCAGCACAGTAACGTGTGTATTAATTCACCCCGCTCCCTCTTATATGCAATTAATATCTTATGTGATGAAGAAAATAGATTAACAAAAATAATGTTGTTACACCAATGCAAATCATGTTTACTTTTTCCACCATTATTCCCTTAATGCGCCAGTGCACTTGAGTACACTTTAAGTATTTAATGAATATAATATGTGTAGTTTCGATCAGAACTGATTGATTACATCTACACATCTATTAATTTTTATTAATTTTTATGTAACAAGGCTAACAGCTATTTTTTCCTAAATATGGATTTAGAAACTGTTGGGAATTACCAATAGGCGTAACTTGGCGGGGTCAAAGGAAGCTGGGATCTGAGAAGCAAGGTAATAAAGGGTAATATTTGTGATCTCTCAAATGGAACAGTTAGTTATTTAACAAATAGTCGTGGCTGTCTTCTCTGTGGGCTACAGACGCTACAGTTATTGAACTCTTAAAGAACATCAAGTACAAGTTACTTGCCTGTTTTATGTCGCTTTTGTACATACAAATGAGATGATGAGATTAATGATGATTAGATAAAGTACATAATGGGACACACGCACATCCAGTGATGAATTCAGGGATTTGCCCGGGGGGGACACCCCCGAAATAAAGAAGTCCCTCCAGAAAATTTTAGCAACTTCGCAGAGCATTCTGACAATAGCTAAGAAACATGGCAACTATGTTAACTTTGGTTTTCTTTCATTCACTTTAATTTAATGTAGAACTTGCTTCTTCTGAATTCTTAATTGTAATAAGCACTGATTCAGTTCTCTAATTTACGTCAAGATAATGAACGCATTTAAATTATCGTCCTACTACATTAAGAAATATGATGAATCAGGATGCGCTGCAAGCTTGTGTGAAGGTGTCAATTGCTGAGGGGTATGAGGAACCCACAGAGAGTTTCATCCACAGATATGCTGTAGAAAGCCTAGACGCCTTAGTTTCCTGTAAATGCGAATTATTGCATGCTACCTGGAGAATTAAAGTTACCCAACTCAGAGCCCTCTGTAGCCTCTTTAAGGTATCGTAGAACTGAAATTTGGTGAATCCACTGTGCAGACCATGGGGAAGAGGATGGCGATATAAAAAAATAGTTCAATTTTCCGACACCAGGTTGAAATGTGGCGCTGTACTTCCATGAAGGGTTGTACAAATAATCACGTTAGGTGATTTAGCTGAATTATTAATTAGAAAGATTGCAAGATTGCAAGGTAAAGGCAAATCCATAACCAATTGGACCAGTTTACGTCATTATTACAACCCATCATGGAAGTACAGCGCCACATTTCAACCTGGTGGCTGAAAATTGAACCATTTTCTCCTTTTTATGATATATGATATGATATATATTGATATTGATACATGCCCTTGGGCTGTGCGTATCCTACAATATTGTTACATAAACACCCGCCTTAAACATACACCCCATTGATCATACATTTAGAAACATTTATAAACAGAAATATATAGAAAAAAATAATATATATGTACATGCATAAAAGGCAATATGGCTCTCTTCTAACATTTGAGATTGTTCATTATCACTTCCTTCACAACACTGACACGCCTGGCCTATGCCTGATCCACTGTTCCGTATCCTTCACGTTATCACCATCCTGTTCCGCATGGTCTGCACAGTGGATTCACCAAATTTGAGAGTTCTACGATGCCTGAAACAGGCTACAGAGGGCTCTGAGTTGGGTAACTTTTATTCTGGCCACCCCGTACATTATTCTCATAATCTCATTCTTAAAATTATACCTAATTGCAATTAATTTAATGTAATTGGTGTTTTAAGTCGGGATAATCGGGACAGGACCTACAGTTTAAAGTGGGATCCGCACCAATATGTGTCTCCATCCGGGATCGCCCCCCCTCCCCCTCTAAAGAAATTTGCTAGATTCAACACTGCGCACATCTATGTTGCCCAGGATTGGAACTCAGGATCTTTGTCATCATACCAGTAACTAAGCTAACAACTGCGCCACAGAGAGCTTCCAAAAATATGCCACAATGTAACTTTGTCATTGAGGCTTTTGATTTTATTGATCAGGTTCCAATTCCACGATAGTCAGGGTCCGCCCTTCCTAAATCTGAACAACTTGCTCTTCACTTCGCCAGAAACCTGGAATTTTTTAGAAGTAAGCTTGACATAGAACATAGTATGATGATTTGCCAAGATGCAGCACATCTTCAGCAAATATTTAATGAATTTCTCATCGTATATTTTAATTTATGAAACAAATTACGTATTCTGTGAATGCAGTGTTGGCCAATGTTAAAAACGAATACAGCCACAAAGCCAAGGTTGTCTCTCTTATTTCAGTTCATTAAGAGACATCATAGCTCATTAAATTACCAACAATGCTACTACACAACACAAGATTGAGCTGACTTTCAAATCTACTTCAATATAGTTTGTTGGCTGTTTGTCAGAGAATCTTGACAGCAGTGGCGGCGATTGGGTTCGAAAACGGGGGGGGGGGGTCAAGGACAGTTTACTTTCCCTTGGTAGATAAGGTTTAGCATAGTGCGGCAGCAAAAGTGTCAAAAAATGGGGGGCAAATGCTCCCCTCGCGCCCCCTAATCGCTGGCACTGTTTGACAGTAATGTATAAATTTTTTTAAAAAACACACTAGCAACCAGGCACGTATCAAGAAATATTTTTCGGGGGGCCCGACCAAGTGTCTCAATAGTAATAATAATAATTTATTGTGCATAAATCTTTGTAACTCTTCTTCAAAACCGTATGACCCCAATTCCTTGTCTTCCAATATGTTCGGCGGAAAAAAAACCATGGATTACATAACAAAAAGTAAACAAGTATATTTTTCTTATTTAATTTTAGTACTTGGTGAGTCTTTCTGAGGGGGAACGCGTCCGGACCCCCCCCCCCCTTGTCTTTGCCAACAACCTAAAATTAGATATAAAGAAGGAATACATTTATTGACAACAATATTAGTGTATTTCAACTCTCTACTGACATTCAAATTGTTCAGAAAGAAGTACCGGGTGTCCCAGAAGTCTTTCCCTGATTACAAACTTTATTCATATCCGCTATATGCAAGGTAGAGATGTGAAAGTAGTGCCAAAATGTTGGAAAACTAACCAAGTTTTTTTGTTGCAGGTTTGAGTAACGTGGTTGCAGTGTAGCAGTGTCAGTACCCAGAAAACCGGAAATGTTCACAAATCAGGAAAAAGCTCAGCATGTCCTCTGGTATCACGAGACCCGGTCACCAATAACAATGCAGAGGAACTTTCAAATGTACAGAATTCTTTCGTCTAGAATATCTGCCATCAATAACTTGGTATTTAAAAAAATGGAATTTTATCTTCATTCCCAAATCCTGTCAAGTCCAAGAAACATTGTATGGAAAGATGCCACCCGATGTCAAGAGCATTAATTCCGGATTCCTTTGCACTGACACTGCTACACTACAGCCACATTACTGAAACCTGCATCAAATAAACTTTGTAAGTTTTCCAACATTTTGGTACCACTTTCACATCTCTACATTGCATATAGCGGATATGAATAAAGTTTGTAATTAGGAAAAGACTTCTGGGACACCCGGTATTTTATTAGTTAATTATGCAATTCCTAATAATAATAATATTAAAATATCATTCTGGGCCATTGTTACTATTTATATGCGACTCTGTAAGAACCGTTCTCTTTCTAGAATTCCTAAGACACGTCTTCTGTAGCTTGTATGGAATACAGAAAGTCCTAAGTTAAAGTGGATAGAAGTACGTGTTTTACTCGCCTCTAGGAACCTTACACAATTGTTGCTATTGTAGCAGCATGTTTATTTTACATTTACCACGCTCCTCACAAGAAATACATTGTTATTTACCTTGTTGCAGCCACCATTAATCAAATTTAAGCATACACATACACTGTCTTTTGAAAGCTAAGAAGTACTTGAGTATCTTGTTTTCAAATTTCATTATTCCCGCTTCTTGTTTGAAGATTTATGGCTGGATTTAGACCTTCGACTTTTCGTCTTCCTTCCACGTGGAGTATGGAGACTCGCTTTTAGCGTTTCCCCCCCTGACCTCCCGTGTTGATCCCCGTATCATTACGTCACTAGCCATTAAGTACTCTTTTCTATACCCGAGGCGCTTTGCCATTTGTTCTGACGTCGGGCATGTTTCATCAACGACATTTTAGGAAATACGTACAGTCAGTTGTGCAGGAATGTTTTTTTGTTGATTTGATTTATTCGTACTTAACGTTTCTGTCACTTTTTTGGCTAATCGCGATGGTGGGGCTGAATGATGAAATGGTGCCGTGCTGTTACCGAACGTGCTCCTATCGAACACGTGCCCTTAGCGAACACAGTTACGGAAGGATTTGCAGGTGCGTGCTGTTAGCGAACACGCAAACTTGTCCTGTCTTATGCATGCAAGTGTTGCCAGTGATAAGCCAACTTGCGTGGAGAAACACCTCAGTGGCTGGTGCCTCTTGACTCACCCCTGATCATTCTTCAATGGGGTCTTCCTTGTCGCACAACAGTTTTGCTACCTTGTGTTCTGACGTCAGACGAGGAATGCCCACGAGGTTAGGTTAGGCCTGTTAGGTTAGGTTCCATTAGCAAAAATGCAATGAGAAATTATCATTTAGGCTAAGAATTAAACCTAAATTGTCGAGGATCCTTCATTTAGCTAATTTCAAACATAAAATGATTATAAGGTATCACTGGCAACACTTGCATGTTGACCACTTTCAAGGACAAGCAAGGCAGAGCACGTTTTGTGTGTTATTCCCTATGAAAACCTTTACTGCTGATAAAGGGGCCTTTAAACTGTAGGTCCAGTCCAGGTTATCCTTTCAGTGCATAAAGTGGACTTAAACTTCAAAACTACCGATATAGCATTCATATTGCATATCTATTATTGGTTCACTTTTGGATAATCAAGATTGTGAAGATGAAATGTTGACTGGTCGAAATTTATGAAGTGATACGTACTCACAAAAGGAATACCTTTGCTTAGGCCGGAATTCGAACCTCCAATCCTTGATAGTGAGATCTTGAGTCTTATGCTACTGAAGTAACAGTGATTTACATAGAGCCTTCGATTGATTGATTGATTTAGTTTATTTTACTTCGCGTTTTTTACCTCTTGGCTAATTTGCGAAGATGGGGATGAGTGATGAAATGATGAAATTGATGAATGGACATTCACAAACAATAAGGCCCGAGCGGGATTCGAACCCGGGACCCTTGGCGTCGCAGCGCGATGTGCTAACCACTCAGCCACAGGGTCCGGCACATAGAGCCTTCTTAAACATACAGCAGTCTCGTCCGTTTTTATAGTGTCACGTCTACTGTTAGTAGAATTGGTAGTCAAGTGCAGGAGTTCCTACCACCAGGCCTATGTGCAAACTTCTTTACGAAATTAATTTGGGTAGATAAAGGTTTACAGAAAAAATAATAACTTCATGTTTAAACAATAAACTACACGTATGCTCTATGGTATTTCTTACAATACAGTCATTACATATGTACTATTACATTACTATTTCATACAGATAATAACTTCCGACTTTGTAAAGTTTATTTTCATTTTTACATTTTTCTTTCTTTCATTATATTTTTAAATTCATTTTCTGCTTCTTTCTTTTCTTATTTCACTCTCTTCTTTCTCTTTCCCTTTGCATTTTTTCCCTCTTATTCTCTATAAACTTTATTTTCTTCTCTTTCCTTATTTTACTTTCTCTTTTCAAAAATAGATGGCAGCACAAAATAAAATAATATAAATAAATAGTTGGAAGATAGGTATCGATCACGTGAAAGTAGAAATGTGATGAAAATATGTAGAAAATATGGAGACAATGTATAAAAAATACATCATTTATAATTTCATCATTCAACAAATTAAAGCGTGTAGTCAATTGCTAGGCACGCATCAAAAAATACTCGACGATGTAAAACAAATATAGGAACAAGAAGCACACTTCATTATAGCCTTTGTCATTGTTCTATTCGTAAACTCCAAATAAATTTCTTTAAATTTACACTGCATTACATAATACATACATTTCAAAATTATGTAGCAATTTAAACTGAGAGATTACTACTGTTTTGATATCATTATGTAGGTATTGAATAGGCTAAATGCATATCTAACTTAATGTATTGACAAATAATGTTATCATTTTTATTATTTAAAACAGTAAATATGTAACATGCTCACGGCTTTATTGGGAGTGGAAAGTCATGGGGCGGGGGACAAAATTCAACCTTCCTGGATGAAAATTTTCTCTTGAGGCGCCCCTGATTTTCCCATTAAATTCTCTTAAACCTTCCATTCATTGTTTATCCTATATTATGTTGACTTACTTTGCTCTTTCCCATTCTTCCTTTCTCACACTTATTTCTTTCTTTTGCCTTCCACTACATATCGTTTTTCCCTTTCTATATTTTCTTCTCACCTCTTTTGTTTCCATATTTTTCGCTTTCCTTGCCTCTCTCTTTCCCCTTCTCTGTTTATTTTCCCTTCATTCTTTCTTAATTTTCTGTTTCTTTACTTTCCATATCGTACTTTGAAAAAATATCGGACTGGCAAGGTGCCAGTTCATCTTGACAATTGAGCACTAACTCCGCCCCCTCCCAAATGGATATGAATTGCATGAGGTATTTGAGTAGTTAGTTAATACAAATGCCTTAGAATGGGTGAAAGGGGTTTAGCATATTCTTTTAAGCAAAGCCAGGATTGATGAGTTCGAAATCTTGTTAAGTTGTGAGTATACGGTCGAGTTCTTTCATCGTCGCGATTAACCCACAGGTAAAAGAAACGTTAAATAAGCAACATTAATTAAAAATCAACCATCCCCTTCATTCTTGTGGGAAAATTGAATTGAAGTGGCAGGAAAGCTATAAATTTATATTTCAAATAGTTTATCAGTTATTATATTATCGACGTTCAATTATTTTTGTCCCTCCGAAATCCCTACGACGGAGCACGCGTCAAGATAGCCCCTTTGGACACCTCTGTTCAATTGTAGGTGAGACCGCTAAAAAAAAAAATATGGCATAAAACCCCGTTTACGACAAAGTCTGGGTACTTCATTGTTTTCTCTCTTTCTCTCTACACAAGATTCGTGCTTTGTCCTTCGCGCTAGAGACAAAAGGAACCTCAATCCGGTGCACGAGGACGTTTGTGTACAAACAGCGTGACATCCCACCCTTGGCAGCAGAAGACAGACAAACGAAATCGGTTAGATGCGCTTTTGAGCCCTCTCGCTATCTCGGCGAAGATGGAAGTTCCTTTGGTGGCCGTCTATGGCGCTGACAACCGACCGGTAATCCGATAAGACCTCGTTGCTCGTATTTCCTGCAAGAAAGGCGATGCACAATGAAGATGAGAGGACGCAGACAAAGAGACGTACCCGTCAGAGGGAGATAACATCTACTCATTCAGCAGAAAACCGTCTCTCCAGCTCCAGAACGATAATTAGCGGCAACTGGAGCATCCAGCGTGGGCTAATTCCAGCACGTCTTGCGGCTGCGTGGATGCATCGCATGCAGATACAACAATGACTGATTCTGTGTATTGTTGTCGTGAATGGGAGATTAAGTTTCAACAGTAGGCATCACTGCCAAGAACGAACAGGTTCCACATTTTTTTTTTATGTACTGACACATAAGCTTATGTTTGTATTATTGTTGTTGTTTTATTTTACTACGCGTTCCTGCCACTTTTGACTAATCGCGAAGATGATGACATGATGGAATTGATGGAATGGACACTCACTAAAGACAGCCATCGCCAGGTCGGGATTCGAACATGAGACGCGCTTGGGCGTTCTGCTAATTATGTTGTGTTGATAAACACATACACTGGGTGGCATTTGTAGGAAGATTGAGGGTGAAATTCCCCTTTTTGGGTATTGCATACGCTTCTGGTTGGACATTTCTAGCACTGGGAGGTTATTCTTAATATAACCAATATGTATAAAATATTCTGTTCCTCCTAAATAAATTATTTTTATTTCCTCACGTTATTGTCAACAATTATAAATTGGTGTTTTGAAGTAAGTGGTTACTTGTTACTTTGGGGAAATGCTAGCTGTAACTTGTTACTTTTAAAACTCAGTAGCTGTAACTGCAACAGTTACTTTAGAAAAAAAATACTAAACTGCTGCCTCGGTCAGCATTTTTAGTGTTCTATTGAACATGGAAACAATGCTTAGTAGTGTTACTTTAGAACACTTAAATTTTTAACTTTAAAATTTGTAACGTGGGGGAAGAGCTAAACATGTGTCTTCTCTGGATACTAAGGTCAAAGAATTTTCGTGATTGGGTCTAAGTCAAGGAAGCTAGGCTTTGTTGCACGCAAAAATTATAGCATTCGTGTTTTCTTTTTTTTTTGCAATATTTAGTTGTAATAATGTAATGAAGACATATTTAGTACACAAAGCATAGGCCTAAATAGGTCACTGTATACACTTACACAGTGCTCGAAGGGAGGAATGTGGGGTGCAAATTAAATACGGAATAGCATCACCCACGTACTGTATTGTCTCAGTGACGGCGATTAGGAATGACGAGTGGGGGCAGTTGCCCCCCACACACTTTTTGCAACTTTTTCTCCCGCACTATGCTAAACTTTATCTACCAATGGAAAGTAAACTGTCATTTCCTCAATAGTTTTGGCATCTTGCCCCCCAGTTTTGGAACCCAATCGCCGCCACTGTGTCTCCATTTTTATCCTTCTTCATGTCCATACCTTTTGAACCAACTAACTGTAACAAGGTTTCTTTTTCTTAAGCTACTTACCGTACACTGCTAAACACACACAAGAGAAAAAGGCCAATATCCGTGGTATAGAGATTTGTGTAACGTAATCAGTGATGTGCCGTAGACTATAAGTTTACGTCTAAATGCGTTGTCTACACGTAATCTACGCGTAGATTACATTGGGTTGTAGTTTACAAAGACTACGTAGACAATCTAAAGTGCATTAAAATTAATTTTCAAGGGTTTCATGAAAGAAAAGTGACATTTTCAACTATATTGGTTCCTAACGAAATGAAAAGAACCCTATTTACAACAAAATTTCTCTTCTCTTCTACTATCAACTATGGAAGAAGATAAATAGTATGCAAAAAACAACAACAGATGGCAGTCGTGAGGCAAGAAAGGTCTTTTCCCCACAAAACACTAGAATATTTCCTATATTAGGTTTCTTCCTAGGTGAGGAATTGTTCGAATTTGGAAGGAAGAGTATGAAAAGTTCCTTTTACACATTAGCAACTGATACGCAGTATAATTTTGTTTTACTTCCACAGCACCCTTTGCCAAGTTATCACCTTTCGCCATGTTGTTTACATAGATTACGTAAAATACATGTATAAAATAGTCTACGTGTAGAATGTAGACTATCGTTGTTTACGCGTAGACGCACATCACTGAACGTAATATGCATGAAGCTACGTAGTAGTCTAAAGTGGAATCTTACGTAAGGCATTCTGATGATGATTTCATCTAATCATCCTTTTCGTCGCGATGAACCTACAGAAATGGTAAGTCGATGTAAATTTTACCAAAATACGACGGGAGGTCCATATATTATCCAGAAAACCCATACATACTAACGGCTTACCGGAAGTTCGATATTGTTGAACAATGTTTTGAACATCTTGACGTGGAGACACAGACATATAATGGGGACGAAGGTGCACATCGTGAAAATTTTAAAAGTGTGTAAGTTTTCTAGATTAATTAAGAACACCTCAAGGTGATTTGTGTTTCAAAGCAGGAGAAAGGGCATATTGAACATTTAGGTAGTTTAACAGCAGTGGAAAGTGCGTATAAATTATGTGAGCAAGGGAAGTTTCGCTGCTGCGTGTATGCCCTCACACACTCACATATACCACATACACACATATCAAAGTGTGTTCCTGACATGCAGAAAAAGCGATGAAGCCCGGGAATTTTCCTTTCTTTTCGTCGTTTGTGGATGTCAAAGTTTTCCCCATGCTGGTTTTCTTTCGCGGGGGACCGGTCTATAAAACTTAGATAACATCACAATTAGGTTTATTGCATAATATTCACGCACCCCTGCACCGCGATGCGACCGCTCTGCCATCTGGCGGGCCTTTGGCCATGGGAACCTCGCTCGCATCTAGCCACGGTTCAAGGGAGATTGCGCTCATACAACGATACCAGATTGCCCTGCCAATTGGGCAACTAATTAACGACTCGAGATAGCAGTGTGTCTCCACCGCAGCGGCGCTGATGTCGATCAGGGTTAATTACTCACAGAGGTCTCTGCTATCGTTTGGAGCGCCACGGCTGAGCGACAGTAATCCTACCGATAGCTCGCTCGATGAGTTCCTACTCTGATAAGAGATGTCGGGGGGAAAATGGCGCTCTTTGTGATGTAATTACAACTCCCTTTGTCCGACAAATAAATACCTCGATAATCTATTAACTTATAACAGCTACCATTTAACAGAATGACGTCACCTCACCCCATCCTCTCAGCTGCTCGGGGTGGAGGGGAAATTATTTGCAGAAGCTTTCGTGGAAGCCGTGGGTCGTTTCGTTCGCTGGCATTGTTCGTGCAGTTAACAAACCCTCCCCTCTTTTCGCTCTTCAAAAGCTCGAACGAGTGATGCTTTAATTGAGAGTACTTCATGGTTGATGAGATGGAAAGAAAAAAGAGGGAAGGGTTCGTCGTATCAATTTAGGTCATTAAAGACTACCTCATTGTGTGTCAGGAACAGTATTTGCACCTATCATGTGTTTAAATGCTGAATCACGTTTTAGAACCCGTCATTATCTCCCTGATAGAATTCTTATTGTTTTAAGCAAATGCACACCAAGTAGACATTATTTTGGGCAAGACCTATCGTCACTCTGTTGTCACGAACAAGGTTTCTCAAATTTATTTTTTCTCCGCAGTGGCGCTAGTGAGTGTTCCTATCTCGTTATTCTGAACAAATAGGATTATTGAGCTGAAAAGTATATTTGTGCACCTACTACAATTATAAAAATAAATATAAAACTTTTAAAAATTGTGAATTGCCAACTAGCATCAAAAGTTTATTGTTTGCAAATCATAGCTTATTTATGCTGACTGAAAATGCAATTTTTTCTGTCACAGAAAGAACACCGGTAGAATTTCATGTCTAGAAGTAGATTTGAGTTGGGACTGGACCTAAAGTTTAAAGTGGGATCCGAACCACTATGTGCTTCCATCTGTTATCGAACATAGGACCCCTTGATTACAAGTGGATTCTTTGAGCAGTTTGGAAACATGGGATTTCAGATGTGAAGCATTTTTTTACATACAGAAATGCAAATGGAAATATTTGTAATGAAATACTTGCACGTGTGACCTATCGGGTTAGCGAGTATACAATTGTAGTTGCTACGATTAGTGTTGCCCACGAGACGAGACTTTGGCCTGTCTCGTCTCGTCTCGAAAATATTCGTTTGTCTCGGGACACATGATCAATCTCCTCTCGTCTCGAATTTTTAAAAGCCTGCCCCGTCTCGTCCCGTGGGCAACACTAGCTACGATCGAAGATTTTTAACGTTGACATGCAACTCACTAAAGTTAAAATGTAAAAGTAGTTTCTTAATACCCATGTCAATTTATTTGTTGCCTTGACAACTCAATAACAGAAGACTTGACTTTCTAAAGTCCATGTAGCTAAGAGTTCACAGTGCTTGTACACAGAGTTCAATGTGCTTGTACACTAGACACACAAATATAAACAAGAAGGAAAGTGTTAAGGAAGATGAATGTAAACAATGTCCGATACCAACAATATAAAGAGGATACCATTAAGGAAACAAAACTTGGAAACGGGTGAATAATAAGTAAGGTGTCCAATGTGAACAGAGGAAGAGTAGATCCATATTTATTATCAAATGTACAACTTTCGCCTTTATGTTGCACGTACACATAGTGTCCCTTCCTGTTCAGCTATTCTGTACACGCATATAGGAGAAATATACAACACAAAGATAACAAGAAAATATAACTTTCATTCTATCTTAATATTACTTTATGGCGATAGTCACGTGTGTTCTGACTCTTGCTTCACATATACTGCATCGCTTGGTTTGTATCTTCGTTATTTCTGTTCCTCTCGTTGCTGACTCCAAATGACTCTATGTATAATTGAAAGCATCAATAAAGAAGGAGGAGAAGAAAAATGGGGGAACCGAAATTCCGCGGTTCTGACGCCCTGGTTTATTTTAAAGGCACCAGGGCACTACTTAATAATACAATCAGATTAAAACAGCTCCAAATCCCAGACAGTAGCTATCATTTTCCAGACAGGAACTTGACAATCAGGAATGCAGTGTCAGACATCACCTAAGCTCTTCCTGGTCACTAAACATGCAAACAGGTGAAACCCAGGAAGAGGCCGCAGGAAACTAAGCTGCATTTGCTTAGTAAAATCGATCATAATAAATATCTGGGAGGAGAGAGGTCATTAGCGAGTTTTAGAGCGAAAATTGAGAGGAGCAGAGCGAGGATTGAGCGAGGAAACATTTGGGTGAGTTGGAAGTCAAACTCTTGACTTACCTACCTTGCAGTCACGATCATACTTACTCTCCATGTGAAGTCCATCTCCAGGCAGAGACAGGTATACCTTTTGATTTACCATGTGTTGTGTTTTTTCGTTCATATGTGTGTACTTATATCCTCTCGCACCTTAGCATCAAGCTAACTATAAACAGCTAGTATGCTATTAGTCGAGGACGAATGATGAACGATCTACACTACCCTAGTTCGATCCCACGTACCGAAGGGTATGTTACGACTAAGTGCCTACCCCCTGAATGTATGCGGGTGCAGGTTGGGCGTCTTCAGCGGTTCTCCCCTCTTTCTGTTCTCTGACTCCAAACTTCTGTACAGTCAGGAAAATACCGTTAAGGATTTGTTTTAAAAACTTAAACTTTCACTCTATCCTGAAAAAAACTATCTTTCATCGTGTGTTATCTCTTGATATTCTCCATTATTTGACTTGTATGTAGAAAAATCAACATAAGCTGTAGACATTTTCGAAGGCGTCTTGAAGATTCTATAACAATGACAACTGAGATTATAGCTACAGCCATTGTGTCCAACCAAGTGTTACGGTTAAGTGGGATAAGTTCTGAGAAAATGAAAATATAATCAACCAAATCTACTAATGGTAATCCAGAACATAAAAAAATATCTTCTGACAAAGCATGGCATGACTATACCCTGTCCCAGCTTTGTCTGGAACAAGACCGCACATAGCGGAAGAGAAGGGGAGGGGATCGAGTGGGCAGAGCGAAGCAGTACGAGCTGTTGGGAAGGCTGGTCGCCGCAACCGAATTGCGCACACTTTAGATCCAGAATTGCGCACAAATCTCACTGACCTGTTTTGCGCACAGATTTTCATCGAACGTTGCCACTTTGATAGCTTTAAAGTCTGTGCGCAAAACTGTTTTTTTTTCTTTAGACAAAAAGAGAGAGAGAAATTAGAAAAAAATTAGTAAATCTCTTAAGGATTAAATAAAAAATATAATTTAACCAGTAAATGTAGCAAGTCAAGATACAATTTTCATACCAATTTACATAATACAGTAAGTCACTATTGATGTTTTCAAGATACAATTTTCATACCAATTTACTCAAACTCAAAAGTTATGTTAGGTTAGGTTACAGCGCCTTGAATAACGTAGTGTGGAAAACGACCCAAGAAACTGGTTCCCCAGATCAATGTCGGTGCTAATTTTCTTATGAAAGTAATGCGGCTTTGTTAGTTTTTGGAATATATTGTGTAGATTTGTTTGTCTTGAAAGGCGGTACGTGAATTGATGGAAACAGTTATATTTGTGGAGTGATTTGCAGTCACGAAATGACATTAATTTGGAAAGAAAAGTAAAATAAAATTAATAAATAAATAGCATGCGTGCGTAACACAAGAAGAAACATCGCAAAGTGATTCCGGACGTCAGGCGTTGGATTGTGTACTAGAGTTTTTTTTTTCTATATTATTAGAATATAAATAGTATCCTGGGAGATATTTCATACTGAGGCGACAAACCAAGTGTCGCTTGGAAGCGAGCAGTCCGTAATCAATGCAGCCCTTCGAACCGTAGGGACACAAGCTCTGACTGCACCGTTTCCTCAAGGAGATTTTACACCAAAGCGACACGCGACAAACGATACGAGGATTTCACACCAAAGCGACACGGGTCCTTCGGTCCAAGGCAACTTTCACACGGAAGCGACACATGTTGCTTGGAAACGAGCCAATCAAGAGCAACATTTCACATCGTAGCGGCATGACGGGAAGCACAGGCCAGCGTTCGGTTGGTGAAATCCTCAAGCGATAAGTGTCGCGTGCCCCTTGTCGCTTTGGTGCGCAATCTCCCTAAAGCAAGACACTCATTGATTCGCGCATGCGCGAACAACAAACCAGGGCAACATGTTGCAAGCTATTGAGTAAATGGGCCAGTTTGAGCTACACACAAGCGACAAAGCGACACGTGTGACTTATCGTGTCGCCTAGATCTGTTGTTGTAATGTGCGGTTTTTCGTGTCGCCTATCTGTTGTTCGCACAATTAGCAGCGAACGCTTGCCAATAGACTGAAGGCACCATGTCGCTTGTCACTTAGTTGGGAACTCCCCCTGTAGCGCGTTGCTTCGGTCTGAGCACCCTTCCTTTAAGGAGCTTTCCGACCGAAGTAACAAGTAGCACGCGAATACGCCATATGAACGTGTCGTTTGCTGTTTGGACCCTCATGTGCAATGAATGCTATTTTACAGTCTGGAAGTGTGTGCCACTAGTGTGACAGTGTGAACATCCCGTGTCGCTTGTTCCATTGGTTTGAAAGTTTCCTTACACTCATGTCGATGGCACTAAGAAAGTTTTGTGGGGTTCCCCTTGTTTCATGGAATCATCATTATCATCATCGCCGCGATTAGTTTAAAGCAGATGAAAAGAAACAGTAAATATCCAAAATACAAATGCTTCAGTGTGTATATCTTTAAAAGAAATTATGATGATGATAATAATAATGAACCTAATTCATACACAAAAATTTAGTTGCCAAGAGCATTCCACGCGTATTTCTTCTCCCGTATTATTAACGAAAGTATGACGATAACAGGACGTGGTCAACTGTCTGGAATGTTCGTTAATATCTTCGCGACCACTGTACCAAATATCATAGCAATTATCACATTCATAGAAATGCCTCATGTAAAAGAATCAGACGTTGCAGCGAAAACTCCATTTACTTCCATTATAAGCAGACGAATACCAAGCACCGGGTTCAACACCAGCGCCTCTAGCGGATCATTTTCGAGTGGAACCAGCCAGAGCGCGCAGAACTGTGCCGTTTTCCACACTACGTTATTCAAGGCGCTGTAGTTAGGTTAATGACTGCACAACAAACACTTCTGTGAATCGAAGCTCGTGACCTTCGGTATAAATACGGAGATACACCGATCATTACATTCTAGTCCACCAATCAGGTTCATCCTCTATGCCTATCTAATGCTACCCTTCCAGCAAAAACACGCGTAAGTCCACACACAAAACACAACAGAAGTGAGAACGGCTTGAGAACATTTTACATCTGACAACATCGCATCATTTTTTTATGCGCAATCCTGTACATTGTGACAGCTTGTCAACGGCTTATCAGATACCACTGATAAAACTGGAAAAGTGTGCGCAATCCGGCTGTAGCCGTAACTGCAGTCGCTTTCCCCCCTCCACGCAATCGCATTCCCTCTCTCGTGCTCATTGGTGGAGCCGTCTCGCGTCACTACTTGCGCAGAGACTTGTTTTCGTTCGCCTGCTCCAGAGTTAGCTGGGACAGAGTGTACTTTACGTGTGAGAACCATATGCACCAGTGGCACTGACTCTCATTAATTTGGAGTAAGAGTGTACGATTGACAAAGTGTATATACAGGGTGAGTCAAAAGTCAGGAACCATAGGACTAATGTGCGACTAATGTGTGTATGTGTTTTTCAGGTGCTGAGATGGAGCTGACCAAAGACGAGCGTGTTGAAGTGGTACTGCTGGCTGGCAGTCGCAGTGCAAGAGATGTTGCTACAGAATTCAACCGTCTACACCCCGATAGACTTCACAACTGCACTGTGCGTGATTGGGTGTCCTATCGGGGTGTAGACGGTTGAATTCTGTAGCAACATCTCTTGCAGGTCCAGGAATTTTAAATAAATTCAATTCCGGTCCAGGAGAGGAAATAAGAAAGTGTAAAGTTCTGGACCGTAAAGAACCTTCTTATCTGTAAAGTATTTCAATTCGGTCCAGGAACCTTTTCTTTCGATCAATTTAAATACGGTACAGGAACCTTTTTCCGGATCAATTTAAATTCGGTCCAGGAACCTTTTTTCCAGAATGAATTTCAATTCGGTCCAGGAACCCTTTTTCCATCATCAATTTGAATACGGTCCAGGAACCTTTTTCCCAATGAAACAATACGCAACTTGGACCGAATTTAAATTGTGCGAGAAAACATGGTTCCGGTCCAGCAGCGGGACCCAATTGAACCCATTAGAATTTATGGGTTCTTGGACCTTTAACGACCCTGCTTCAACACGCTCGTCTTTTGTCACCACCATCTCAGCACCTGAAACACACATACACGCATTAGTCACACATTAGTCCTATGGTTCCCGGCTTTTGACTCACCCTGTATATTGTGTGTGTACGATACCAGGTGGAAGCACATAGTGGTTCGGATCCCACTTTAAACTGTAGGTCCAGTCTCGATTAGTCAAACCCATTGGAAGCCGTAGATGATGACGTAGGACTAAAGCCCTCTCTCAGAACCCCCTCTCTAAATCCAGGACTAAAAAAAAGCATGGAGTATGGTGCTTACACGATGACATCACTTCTAATTTTAAGCACACCTCAACCTTTAATCCTTCATAATTTGACACCGAAATGTCCACGTGATTTGAGCTTTGGTTCTGGCCTCGCGCCGCTTCTGAAAGCCAAGTGGCAACAATTGGTACACGACGATGAAAGTATCCATTGTTGGGACTTCTGCGTGCAACGAGCAACAATAAGATTATGACACGCGTCCTTCCACGGACGGAAGGCCAGTTTGTCGAAGTTCCTGACACCTATCTCTGAAGTCAGTCGGAAGGATGCACCCCCCACGGAGGGGCTATTAAACGAAGACGTTGGGGATCGGCTACCATCAAGGGAAACCATTATCGCAGTGGCAGGAGTCGGCCACGGAGGTTTCGAGTTTAGGGACCCGCTGTTTCTTGCAAATTGCGGCCCTTCCCCCCACGGTCGTAACCTTTCCCTTCTACAAAGCGTCCATCTTTGTTTCGCAAAGTGATGGCGCGGTAGATCTAAAGATGGCTCGTTGGATTGTACCTGCCCCATCTCTGTCACTGCCACACTTGGTTTTGTTTCAGGTGAAATATCACCGCGAGGGGCGTTGGACATAAAGTGGAAAGGTGAGACGCAGGGTGCCTCAAAAGTCGCCGAACCTGCTGTTATATCGCTAACCACTGTCAATTCCGTAATCGTTAATCCTAGAAACAGGACCTGCTCTCTTGTTGTAATAATACTCTGAGATCTCCAGTGTAGCTGTCGCTATGATTCTAGCAGACACAGAATCAGGGGCGCCGAATTGTCAAAATTATTGGGGGGGGGGGCTCTGATCACTGAAATACATTAATGAATGACTCCCTCCCTCCCTTTTTTAAGTTTTGGCCTCAGTGTTCGGTATCTCGTAAGAGCCCATGAATTCCTCAAAAAATATTAAAATTTTCATTTACAGTTCGAATGCAAAATGTCAATTGCTCACGGATGGATATGTCACAAGTTTCGTCAACCATGATAGCAAAATATTCCCGACTTTAAATATCTGCTACCACTGAGAGCAAAACAGATTTCCCTAATATATCAATGACCTCGTTCTGAATGTCATGTGAGAGCCATTTGTAGCCCGAACGTCCCATCCACTCCCTAGTTCATGCACATCTTTTTGAAACTCTTTTTAGTAAAAATGTTGACAATACTCATAATTATATACTTAGTATATAGTAATAAGTCATGTGTTTTGCTTTCTCTGGTCATAGCCCCCCACACCCAAAGTTGATGGTTTTACGGTCTCAGCCCCTCAAGTTGATGGTCTAGAACATTTCAAATGTGTATTTAAAGTTAAGTTCATGTGGCACTATTCAGAGTAAACTTTACAAGAGAAACAAAATAATACATTAGATCCTCTTAAGCTCTGCCCCCACATCGATAACATTGGGGGGGGGGGGTTCGAGCCCGCCCAAGCCCCATGTAGTCGGCGCCTATGCCCAGGATTAATTCCATGTGAGAGACAGATTTCACCATCGCGAAGACCTGTAAAGAAGAACAGGTCCGTAGCAAGGGGGAGGCAGGGGGCTGAAGCCTAGAGCGCTTTTTCTCTTTTTAATAAAAGGAACAAAATCAGAATATGTGACGGAGAAATTTACACTTGACAGAGCCAAGAGGAGAAGGAAAACATACAGGATGTTCCTCGACCTTTGCTCCAATTGAACATCGAATGAATAAGCGCGAAAGGAATTACAACGAAAACGGATTAATTCCGAAACCAAAATTAAACACTGCAATATGCGCGAAACGGATTAACAGCGAGAATTTCACTTTCGCGCTTAATCTCTCTCGCAATCGCTCTGGCGACACTTTCAAATGATGAAGTGACCCCTAGATATTTTCTTTGAGAGGTCACCACGTGAAAATAGATATCACCATTCACCTCGGTACATGACATTGCCTGTTCGACACCGTCACGGAAAGGTCTGTATCACTCCTTTTCGATTTGAAGACTACAGGGGATAAAGGAGGCAAATGGTCGAAAATGAGTTAGCAGCAGATTCATGTAGCTTCAATGATGTAGTTTATGTGGACTCAATGTCAGAGCAATTGGGAGGTTAGTCACTGAGAAATTTAATCTTGAAGATTTCGCCTACAGCGGAAGAAGGAGTTAAGTCAGTTGAATACAGGGCGAAAAGGGAGGCAAGTTATTTTACGAAAGTAACTTCACCGTCTGATCATGCATCTGAAACACTACAATGCAGCATGGATTTCCACAATCGTGCACGGGAAGAGAAAAAACAGAAGGCTTGCGCCTCATCTGGAATCTAACAAATTTTTACACACTGCTAGAGCTTATGGGGGACTTCTTCAAATATCAGACGAAAATTTGAAAGATCTTCAGGAATTGAAAGTGTTCTGCACAAGAAAGGCTCAGGTTTACTACACAAACCTGCCACATGGACCTAAGGGGCAGAAACAATAAGAACAGCACTGCCTAAACCTGAACAAGTGAATTTGTGCACCACTTCATAATGATGTAAACTGTTACATTGAGAAAGTTTTTGTCATAACTTTTGTAGCTACTCTTCTTGAATCAATTTCTTTCATATTTCATTTTTATACAAAGAAATACACGCTTGCTTCATAATACATGTAATAACAATATTTATCAATAAGAATAAATATTATTTGGTTTGAAACTTTAAATTTGCTATTCTGTACAATTACGAAAACTGACTTGCCTCCCTTTCCCCCTGTAGTCTTCATTTATGAGGTTGATACGAAGTTGAAGATCCTGTATATAAGTATATATTTTACATTATGCTTTTTTACTGACATTCTCAACTTACCCCGACATGTTTTTCTCTGTGATCCCTTTTTGAAAACTAAAATCCTGGATACATTTTTTTAGGCTATAGGCTATATTTTACTTGTAATCTTATATTCTTGATATAGTGGTCGCGGTGGATCAGTCGGTAACGCGTCTGACTACCATGCTCAAGGTCTCTGGTTCGATCCCCGGCCGGTTCAAATCCGGGAACTTTTCTAACGTTGGAAGCGGCCCCGGCGCCCACCCAGCGTCCAATAACATGGGTACCTGGGGGGTAAAGGCGGTTAGGAGCGTGATGCTGATCACATCACCCCCACTCATAAAGAAAGTGTGGGTCGTTACCCCCACACCCCTATACGCCTTCATGGCGTGGTGCTAAGCACAGGGGAGCACTTTACCTTTACCTTTTACCTTATATTCTTGTAGCACACTGCTGGAATTTTCTGTTTCCCAAAGTAGTGATAATAGTGTACCTTTCTAAACGTTTCTAACATGTTTCTAAACATGTTATTCAGACACTAAGGCATGACCTGCGGCGGCGATTAGGCGGGGGGGTGAGGGGGCAATTGCCTCCAAAATTTCGCCATTTTTGCCCCCGAACTATGCTAAACCTTAGAGCTATCTACAAAGGGAAATATACTGTCTTTGCCCCCCCACCCCCCACCCAGTTTTGCACTTTGTCACAGACCCCGGTTTTGGAACTCAATTGCCGCCACTGGGCATGACTGATATATTCTGGAATATACTAAATGTTTTTAAAACATATTCCACACATAATTTTAATTCAATGACAGTAATGTATGTTAATTGCAAGGGCATTGCAGGAAGATAACTTGAAACTAAAGCAACGTTTTTTGAGGAGACAATACTACTATACGGGAGAATTCCTCGTTACAAAATTTGTAGGAGGTAAATATCCCAAACCATGGCATAAGAAGACAGTTAGACGACAATACTGCCTAGGGCCCAAAAATATCCAGCTACGGGGCTGAAGAATAAGTAGAGAAATCCAGTCTAGAAAACCAGAAAACAGCTCTGATGGGACTGGATGCGCTGACCACATCTCACCCAAAGAACATCCATATGGGAGATATTCGAAATCAAAGGGCTGTTGCATCTCAGAGTAAACAAACAAACATAGTAAGCACAGACTCTCAACCAGACAATAAATCTTTAAGAGTTCCTTTCATCTAGAGTCTTGATATGCAATTAAACCAATATACATCTTCAGAAGCCATCGGTTTCATATTTCTCGGAACATTTCAATCGTTTCTTAGATTTTAATGCAAGGTTGTTCGTTACTCATGGACATTTATACAAGTGCCTTTTGCTCTGTTCTTGAGGCAAAGTGAAGATGTTGAATTTTTAGATGCGATCTAGGCCAGTGTTTCCTAACCGCCGGGGCGCAGTCCGGTTCCGAGCCCCTGCATCAGTTATACCTTCGCGAGAAGTTCTCCTGAAACAGTTTTTCTCCAACTAACACAATTAAAATATGATTAATAATGGACTTACCACTTTTGCGAATATAATAATAAAGACATCTATTTCTTAATTTGTATTAATTGAAATTTTTCGGTGATCAAAATGCAGCATGGCAATGAAAATGAACTTACCAAATTAATTTTAATGATGTTGGTCTGAGGGAACAACATCATTTCCATTAGATCCACTGGTTGACAACTAATTTAAATTTTATATTTGTCAACAAGCCTAGACATAACCGAACTTATGCTCGCTATGATTATACCATAATTTAGTTTATTAATATTAATTTCAAGAAAAACACTAAAGCTGTTGACCAAACCAGTCATTTACGTAAAAAACACTGTATTACACATGTGACGTTTCCACCGTATATCAATACTTCTTCAGACTAACTAACAAATTCAAACCAGATTTGCGAGTAAAATGAATGGGATGGGTCAAAAGTCTCACGAGCGTTGAGAACAACTGGTCTAAGCAAGGCTTATTTCTCTATTCCAACCCACTGCTAAAGTCGTTTTCACGTTCAGAAGACACAACGGCGTTTATGGAGAAATCGCACAGTGTTGCCAATACAGCGCTAGCTCATGTCGCCGGGAAATGATGAGCTTCCTTCACAATGAAGGTGTTACATATTTTGTATATATAATGATAATTATATGTAATTATTAATATTAATATTATACTGTGAACATTACAGTTCATTAGCATGTCATTTTCCCATTAGATTTAATTTAATACACAGGCACATTTAATATGCATTCGCCTTTCTCTGTAATTATTTCATATAATAACATTGAGATAAGGTAATGTGTTATATATATATATAAATTCATTATCACATGAATGATCTTCATTTCAGTATTAATGTCGACAGTAATGTAAACAAAAACAACGTGTATTTGCGACAGCACTAATGTTGCTCACAACAGCAGCGTTGGAAATAATTGTCAATTATTAAATTAAAGTAATTGCAATTCTATTATAACAAACTGCATGAAGTTAATATTTTTACTGAATGGAAATAAAATAACAACTCGAAAACTTGGTGGTGATTAGCCGGAATGCTGCGGTGAGTCGGCTCAAGATGGCTAGACAACGTCCCCTTACTTCGAGCGCGGTTCGGGTTAAAAAGAAACTCCAAATGCATGGAAGTAATATTTCTGGGAACCTTTGAGTGGTTATAAAAATTAATTTCATTATTTTCTTCACAACTTTGTCGTTCGAAGTTTTTACTTGGAATTACAGAACAAAAAATGGCCAGCGACGACATTCTCTACTGCACGAATATAAAAAATCTCCACATACTTTATTTGAATATTTTTTAATGCGAATATGCTTTAAAGTATTGATAAATTCTGAGAACCGCCATCACCTATGACAATTAGAAAACTGTGTCAATTTTTTTCATAATGAATGCTTCAATTTTACGGCATGTTTCAACGTTAGGAATGAAAATAATGTAAAAATTTTGTTTTCACAGAAGATTTGCGTTTTTAATTTATCTAAAAATATGTAAGCAAGTTACCAGTTTTTTGTGCTCACCATCGTATTCTCCACAAAATTTCCTGTAAAACTGCAGGTACCGATTTTACGTAAGCTAAATTTGTAAATCGAGAAATTTCACAACAGCTCGCTCGTATTTTCCCATAAGAAAAGCATTGTCCATAAGAGCCCATTGTGTCTTCTGAACGTGAAAACGACTATAGAGTGCAACACACATATCTTTGCCGTTGCGCAGATACCAATTTTCGTTTCGTCTCCCTCTCTCTTAGCATCACGTGTTCTACGCTGCTCGCCAACCCTCGCCATTGTTGCCATTTTGTCATTCCATTCCTCGACACACTCTCGCAAACATCATTGAAAACAATTGAATAGCGCTCCAGCTCGCGGTTCACACCGTTCGGCAGGGACGGTAATTTGTCAATATAGCATGATGAAGTGTTTGCTTCTTTTATGCAGTGCATGTTCATTGGCTAGCTAGTAACTAGTGTTGCCAACTGTAATAATGAAGCACTATTTCTGTCACGGAAGGAGAAAAGCAGTTAAAGTGATGGCGAGTTTTGTTGGATTGAAAGCACCATATTTTTATTTTATACTAAGTATTTGACCGGTTTGACGCTGTGTGCGTGTATTGCGTGTGTATGTGAAAGTGTGTGTTTGTTAATGAACGTTAAATTCCATAATACCTCCAGTTCTGTCAAAGTTTAAATCAAAAACCTTGCATAGCCAAGCTCGGGAAATTCACAAATTATTCATATTTCATAATTTTGGAATTGTTCAAAAGAAATAAGTTATGTGGCTCCATGAGCAGTTGAACTCTTGGCTCCGGCACGTGTTCTTGAAGAAATTGTATAGAGGAGACTGTCATTTTTGCTGCTTAATGCGATGCATATTGTTTTCTGTGTTAAAATTGCCATGCTTTGATGGGTGACAAGTTCGTAAAAAAAAAAAAAAAAAAAAAAAGTCGCGCAGCTTATCGTCTAATGGCAGTATATGCACTTGTTATTGTTGTGTAAGCCGGCATCGTTTGTAAATGTACAACAAAGGCAACAGACTGTCGCCGATTACAGAAGGGCAATAATACTGCTTGAGGAGGAATGTTGTGGTCCAATTGTCGCTGTTTAACACGTAGTTCTCAAAGCAGTGGTAGTGTCGGTCGTGTATTATCTCTCGTTGCAGTTCCATACCAGTATAGACGGGTTTTGGGAGTGAACAGCTAGAACGCCACCAGTGCATTAATGCAATGGAAAATAATAAAATGTTTATTTTGTTTGAAATCACTCAAATAAGGAATCACTATGAAGAAGTCTTCTTTGCAGCATTTTTGGTAATTTTACGTATGTGTTAGTCCATGTTTTGCGAATTTTTAGTCCATATGTATGTAGCTACATACAAAGCCACTTGTTAGTAAATATTAATCCTAGTCCTGGTATAATGCATGACGTTTAAAACTCAACGTTAGATAGACCTGAATTCTTTAATTTTCTTGTTTGTACGTAACAGCTGTGCATCGGCGCACTGCAGCGATTTTTCTATCTGCTCCAACAACACTGCTTCTTGAGTTGTGTCGCGCATCGCACCGCAGAAATATATGTATTGGGCTCTACATTGTTGGTCTACTGCCGACATAGCAAATTCGTGGTCCTCCCCAACCCTTCTTACGGTTCATTATAGCACACCTACACATTGGCACAGAATTCGGGGTATTTCCTGCCCCCTTCAGAGTACGTCATGGGGTCAGACTATACTTCTCTGCTCCCCTTAAGTTGAGAATATTTATTTTAAATGAATAGAGAGAAATGTAGCACATCAGAGACATTGGTAATCTTTCTTTCTCTAAAACATCTACTCATTTATTTGATTATCTCAGAGAGGTTACTCACACAAAAGGTTGCTTACACACAAATAAACCGGATTTCTTTGAACTGACAAAGCACGTTTGTTTAAGCACTTTGGTAACCCTAAATAAAATATTTGGTAGCGTCTACTAACCATGATGCTTTTTTGACTAATTTTCTTGTCAACTCTAAGCAAAAGGTGCACGATTACTGAAAGAATTTGGCTCCGGCGAACAATTAATTGTTTGTGACCTATTTAAACAAAGATTTGGTTACGAGAAACTATTTGCCGGCCCCTGTGGCGGAGTGGTTAGCACATCGACGCCAGGGGTCCCGGGTTCGAATCCTGGCCTGGGCATGGATATTTGTGAGTGTCCATTCATCAATTTCATCATATCATCACTAATCCCCATCTTCGCGAATTAGCCAAAAGTGGCACAAAAAGGAAGTAAAATAAAGCAAATCAAATAAATAAATAAATAAATAAACGAGAAACTATTTGCTGGTTATTCCAAACAAACTTTTCTGTGCGTAGAATACTGAGTTGATACTCCTCCCCTTTAAGCCATGCGTCACCATTATTTCATATTTAGACTAATGCGTGTCTATTTGAGAATATACAGTACAAGATATTTGCTTGTAATACCAAACTCAATATTAGTCACATTTTGGACACAACGTTTACATATAATTACAGTGACATTTACTTGTAGAGCATGAAAACAAGAGCCAAACAACCGAACTTTATATAATTTAGGGACTCAGCGCCTTAAATGTATGAAGTACTGCTCCGTTTCTGTCAATATTTCAATACAAAGCAGTGCAATTTTGCGTGAGGCCACGTCTAGTTATATCATTGAAACAGCACCATCTGTTAATCAACAGTTGAATTACAAGATATTCGGTGTCCACTTAAACGTCGAGTTCTAACTTAACTACCGTAGAAGCCCAATACTCACCGTAGCTGTCGATATCACAAAAGAGCAATTTCAGAAAGATTTACACTAGAGGAATAAATCAAGCATCACTTTTCCCGCAGTATATCACACTATGGCAGGGCATATTTTCTTCCGCGGAACAAAGAAATTAATCCCTACGTGCAGCTCCTAATTCATTACCAACCTCGACCATTTTAAAACCAGTTATTTCTTTCGATCAAGCGCGTGTCGGACCGTTTGCTACCGTGTGGATGTCAGACCTTTATTTTCCTAAACTTGTTTCTGAGCTGCATGCCCACCGGCAAAGCCCTTTTATCTTTCCTGTGAGAAATCCCTGCGCCAGCGACCCCTTTTCAAGAGAGGCATCTACCAGCCAGAGAGTTACGGCTGTCCGCCATAATAGGTCGACCACCCGCGGCTCCCGAGGGTTTGATTGAAACCCTTTCTGCTTCCTGCCTCGCCGGTTATGCTTCTTTCGGTTTCATTGTCCCTGGATCGCAACTTTAAAATCCAAATGCTTTTTTAAAGTCTCCCCGCTTCCCTCGCGTTACATTGCTAATTGCTGTATTCTTTGCAGATTGTGGTATGATTGGTGGCTGAGGACTTTTGGCGCATGTAGGCTGAAATTTTGAATCGGAGAAGGTTATAGATTGGCATAATGGAAGTAAAGTTACTTTATAATTCATTGCTTTCAGGTCTCCTGTGCTGTGTGAGGGTCAGAAGCGGTTTAAGGGCTGTGCGACCTGGCTGCCGCTCTCGGGGGCGTCAAATCGGAGGGCGTCCTCCTTGAGTAACACCAAAATCTTAAATTTGATATCGTGGCTATTTGTAATAGAAAGAATTGTCACAATCCAGATATTTCCTATTGGAAAGAATAACACGAGATGGAAAAGAAAGGAGCTTCAGAAAAGAAACATAGATGGCAACACAAGATGAAGAAATTCAAATAAATTGTTGGAAGTATAAGTATAGATTTAGTGAAAGTAAAAGCATGACACAAACGTGTAGTAAATATTACGTCAACGCCTAAAAAATAGACAATATATGAAAAGGAAAGCGAAAAAAGTTTTCATCATCCAACAAGTTCAAGCCTATAGTCAGTTAGTAGGTATGCATAAAGGAGTAAGTATTCAAGTATTTTCTTACTCAAACCCGTAAATGTGTACCATGGTCAAGGTTTTATTGGGAGTGGAGAGTAGAATGGGGGAGGGGGTTCGAAAAATCCACATCACTCGGTTGAGAATTTTATCTTTGGCCTTGCTTGGTACTAGCACAGCAAATCAAGGTTACTGTAATTTAGTCTGAAAACATCGTACATGTTTAATTCAAGCATTTTGAATGCATACACACATTTATTGATTGATTTGTTTATCTTACGTCGCTTTTCTGTATACTTTTGGCTAATTGGGACCATGATGAACTTATGACAGAACGCAACACAAACCCTATCAGATTACTTGCGAATGAGCGTAAGTTAGTGCCGGGGCTACAAACCGCAAAACTCTGCAGTGCGTCAAAAATTTAATGTAAGAACATTAACTGTTTGTGTTAAAGGTTTGTTCGTGCCAAATTTGTTCAGGATGTTAATCCTCGATGTCCTAAGCTACTCCTTATTATTTCCGGGCTTCAACCAGTTTCTTCTGATATAAAATGTAGTGGAAGCCTTTTCTGGTCAATGCTTTCCCCATCCACCCTAATAGCACCCATAAAATGCAATTCAACGTCCAGGAAATGGCATTGGTTGGTCTCCCAGTGATCGATAAACCTGTTTAGCAGGACAGCAATCAGCGACACCTAGTGACAATCACACTTTTCGATGTAGCGTCCCAGCGTTCTTATCTCTGAACGACTTGCTGACCTCACTCAATATGACCACTGCAGAGGACAGGCTCTCCGTACAACATGGCAATGACGAACAAGGTGTTCAGGTAGCAAAAGTGTCTCGTAGCTCTGTTTAAATGCATGTTTCAGACACCTTACGAGGATGCCAGGAAGCCATGTTACAAGTTGAAACTTGTATTGGTAGCAGAGTGGATCGTTATGGCGCCAAGTGCTTGTCGTTTGCAAAGCTTGCATTAGCATAAACCTTGAGAGTTGAAAGAGGAATGCGTTCGGAAGCACAAAAATCAATAGAGAAGGTGGGGGGGGGGGGTATGAGGCAGGGACGTGTATGGAAAAGAAGGAAGCGAGGCAGCCATGGTTTCAAAATAAATGGCAGATGCTTTCTGGAGGTCAGATTTGGAAGGAAAGTTTCGGATTGCTGGTTTCAAGGTCGTCCATAGAAATTTAATCAGAAATTGCACCAGTGGACGGACTTATATGTAGTAAAAATGTGTAAATACATATTTAGTTACTTTCACCAAAATATTGAGTTAAATATGGACTTGTAATTGTAAAAAAGTACCTTTTTGATAATATGAGAGACTACACGAGATATGTAAATACAGTCTCGCATTGTAACTACGTATTACTGTCATTGTTTTGAAGAAAACAACATACGTTTGCCACAAAATCGTCGCTTATGGCTCTGAGGTGGAGAGGGTGTCAATACAAATGGGCTGTTCGAATTGCGACTCTCTTCCAACGTTGCAAAAATAACGTTTGCAACAACCAGGAGCCGATGCTTGATCTCTCATTCTCTATTGTTGACATAGGCGCCGACTCCATGGGGCTTGAGGGGGCTCGAGCCCCCCCCCCAATGTTATCGATGTGGGGACAGAGCCCCCAAATAATTTTGCATAAGATAATCTAATGTATTATTTTGCTTCTCTTGTAAAGTTTACTCTGAATTGTGCCACATGAACTTAAATTTAAATACACATTTGAAATGTTCTAGACCATCAGTTTTGGGAGTCTGAGACCGCTAAACCATCAACTTTGGGGGGGGGGGGCTATGGCCAGACAGCAAAGCACATGACTTATTACTATATACTAAGTATATAATTATGAGTATTGTTAACATTTTTACTAAAAAGAGTTTCAAAAGAAGATGTGCATGAACTAGGAGAGTGGATGGGACGTTCTGGCCACAAATGGCTCTCATATGACATTCAGAACGAGATGATTGATATATTAGAGAGATCTGTTTTGCGCTTCGTGGTAGCAGATGTTAAAAGTCGGGAATATTTTGCTATTATGGTTGACGAAACTTGTGACATATCCATCCGTGAACAATTGATATTTTGCATTCGAACTGTAAATTAAAATTTTAATATTTTTGAGGAATTCATGGGCTTTTACGAGATTCCGAACACTGAGGCCAAAACTTAAAAAAGGGAGTGGGTGAGTCATTCATTAATTTATTTCAGTGATCAGAGCCCACCCCCCCCCCAATAATTTTGACAAGTCGGCGCCCCTGATTGTTGACAACAGTTGTAAATATGTAGGAATTTCAAGTGTTTTACAATAGCAAACAGTTGGGAAATGTGAAGAAAAGCAGCATTTTTGTTCGGACGGCAGAAAACTTGTAATTATCGCAATTAGAGGTCCTAAACTTTCATTTGTTTGACGTTGCTTCGGACTTTGTCAGTTATTCGCAAGTAACTCACCCGACTCTTTTGGTCACACAGTGACATGTAATTATTACTTGAATATGAAGTATACGTTGAGAAATGTCCTGAAATATGGAAATAATATGTAAAAATAGCTAAAATATGAGCCAAATATGGAAAACTGAATTTTTCAAGTCTACATACCATGAAGCGTAAAGATAATACAAAAATAAATAATTACAGCTTCATACATAAATATTTATTTACAATATCCGTTCCTTGATGATTACTATTATTCGAGTACATAAGAAATTATAAAAAGTATGATGGAAGTTTGAACCATCGAGTTAAAAATACTGAAAGAAATGTGTGCACGTCATAATGATGCCATCATAAGTTCTTGCACATATTATATTTTGTAACATACATTACAAATTATGTAAATTTAGATATAGATAAGGAGGAAATCGAAGCTTTCTTTGAGTATGAGTGACATAAGTTTTATTGCACACCATGCTTAATTTATTTTACTTAGTTAAGTAGACCATGTTATACCACTGTATTGTTGAGCAAGTTGACTTATTCATGACGTCTGTTCAAGAAGCACAAAACTTCAAGTTAATGGGGTTTTATGTACAGTCAACGGCAATAAAACCGAGACACCTATATCCTGAAATACTCGCTTCCAAGAAAGGCGCTATATGTGTTGCCTACCCATACGGCGATAAGTGGCTTTTAATAGCAAATTTTTAATGGCAACTTTTATCACCGCCGCAGAGTTAGGCAACACACATGAAGCGAGTATTTCAAGATTTAGGTGTCCCATTTTTATTGCAGGGTAACTGTGCTTGTATTTATATAAAACAGTTTTATACAACCGTGTAAAAATATGGAAGAAAAAAAGGGTTATCAACATGAGGCCGGAAATTACGTAATTTCTTAGTGGTATTTATTAATTGCTGCTAATACACATATTGGAATGGTTACGACCCGTTTCGCCTTATCCCGTTTCGCCTTATCCCGTTTCGCCTTATCTCGTTTCGCCTTATTGCGATTTCACTTCCCCAATAGAGTTTCGCGTGATTTATGTAACACTAACTTTCTAAGGCGAAACGGGACATCCCATTTCGCCTTATCCCATTTCGCCTTACACACAAAAAAATTCCCACCAGGGAATACCTATTATCGACATGAAGGGTCATTATTATTAATGTATTATTAACCTAACCTAACCTAACCGACAGGACAATGGGAGCCAAGGTAGGCAACATCACAAGCTCTGCGCTTCCCTTATGAATTACCCTTCAAGTCGATAATATTCCCAGGTGGGAAATTTTTTGTGTGTAAGGCGAAATGGGATGTCCCGTTTCGCCTTAGAAAGTTCGTGTCACATAAATCATTTGAAATTCTATTGGGGGAGGTGACAACGCAAAGAGGCGAAACGAGAGGACACGATTGGAATACGCTACGATAATAGTTGTAAGTCCCATTACACCCTACTTGTATGTGTATGTATTTGTGTGTGTACAGGGGTGCCCATCCCCCCCCCAAGGCCAATGGCAAATACCCCCAAAATCATATCATGCGTCCCCCCCAAATCATATAATTCGCACTCTCAAACCATATCGTAATCCCCACACGACAGCGTATCTACCGAAAGTTACTCTTTCCTCAGATTTTTGTTCGAAATGATGGACCTGCTTTAAATTAAGCAGTATACAAACACTAAACATTATATTTTAAGAAGTGATGTTATTAATGAATAGCTATCGCTTGTTTTCTAATGCAGCTATAGAATAAAACTCTACATTGGCCTCAGTAAAGCGCCAAACACGCATTCTGGCAACACGAAAATTTTTATATCCATTTCTTTGCAGGCTTTTAGGGAGCATGTTTTGTCTCCGGGTCTTCCTTCACGGAGAACATTTATGTCAGTGAGGGAGTGAGTGTTGGGATTGGGACTTTATATATGTTGTCTCTCTGTGTGTGTGTATGTATGTATATGTGTGTGTATGTGTATAAAAGGTAAAAAAAAAGGTAAAGTGTTCCCCTGTGCATAGCACCACGCCATGAAGGCGTATAGGGGGTGTGGGGGTAACGCCCCACACTTTCTTGATCCGGTCGTGAGTGGGGGTGATGTGATCAGCATCACGCCCCTGACCGCCTTTACCCCCCAGGGTTTCCCCCAGGTACCCATGTTATTCGACGCTGGGTGGGCGCCGGGGCCGCTTCCACCGTTAGAAAAGTTCCCGGATTTGAACCGGCCGGGGATCGAACCCGGGACCTTGAGCATGGTAGTCACACCCGGGACCTTGAGCATGGTAGTCACAACGCGTTACCGACTGAGCCACCGTGTATGTGTGTGTGTGTATATATATATATATATATATATATATATATATATATATATATATATATATATATATATATATATATATATATATAATAAAATGAGAACGATAATTTAATGAAAATAACATTGTAACAACATAAGTGCAACAATAAATTATTTTTGAAGATAGCATTATCCAAAACAATTTATTGCGAGGAAAGTGAAGCAGAAGAAGAAATTAGGTATTACAGGAACCCCGAGTTAAGTAAGTAATGCGTTCCGTAAACCTTTACGCAACGTGTATTTTACGTTTAAGTAGAATTTGTAAATTGCTTAAGTGTAACTACGTAAGTTTATAATATATATATATATATATATATGTATATATATATATATAAATAATTATATAAATGAAACATCATGCAGCAGTATTTACTCGGATATAATCTATAAAAGTATGAAAAATATATAAAAGAATGTAAAAAGAAACTGAAATCACACTTTTCAAATAAAAAATGTATTGTGACAGCTACGTACAGTTATTACGTAACTGCGAATTTATTTCGTAAGTCTTTTCGTACTGTACTTTTTTTCCTCAAACTGATGATTTAATTGGACCCAGTTGAATGTTAATAACACAGTTTTTTTTTTTTGTTTACGTAATTTTTTTTAACAGAGCGCGTAGTCCCATTTGACGCTGGGGCCCCTGGGCAAATTGCTCCCTTTGCCCCCCACTCGGGAGACCCTGCTCTGGAAAGGTAGCCTCAGCGAGATAGTCTACTATGATTAGACGCTTTCATTGAAAATAAACAGTATTACTGAAAGTGTATATCGCAGCACCTCAGTCCAATGGAATGATGGATGTACTGGGAACTTACTTAAAGATACGTAGGTTCATAGATACATGTCAGGGCGAAGTGATGATGGATGAAAGAAAAAAGACAAAATCTGGCGTATGGACAACCCACGCTCTACCTGAATGTAACTTAACATTGCCAACAGGAAGAAGAATTACAAGGCTACGATTGGTTCCAGAAAGCATTCAAGAAGCAAATGAAGCATTCATGCTCTCACCACCAAGAAATGATAGATTTATTTCCTCTCATGTGCAAGCCGTAGGCTGTATGCAGTGCACAATATTTGAAATTTGACTTCTACAACATTATATTACATTGAATTTTTCTTTTATGCTGTCTCTAAATTTGTTCCTTACGTACACATTATTTTTCTCTTCTCCTAACAGATCATTCACTCCACTCGTTCTTCTTCCAGTCTTTCTTCCTTCTTCTCGCATCACTATTATCAAAACACTCCCACCTTCTCCAACGTTTCCACACTTGCTACACTCTGTTCCACAGCTAATTTGAGTGCTTCTTCCTTTTCCAAACCCTCCAACCATTTGTCCTGCAGGGCGCGCGTTCCCGAACATATAAACAGGTGATCCGGCCCGTCATATTAGACATTCATATGCCCATCCTTCCCTTTTCACCGTACTGTCTCTCCACCCCCCAATCTCAGCCATACTTGTTTCCTTGCTTCATATAATTTGCTTGTCCCCATTTCGGATGTCCCTTGCCTGAAGAGTGATATTCTCGTTGCAGTTTCCATCATTATTTCTTGTCGATCTATTAACGAGTTCACATGTGCCTTGGCCTACCTGCAGGAGTTGCCCAATGTTTTGCCCTTCTTCACGTTAGTCTGGTGCTCTCCCTCGCTAGCCCGCAGTACGAGTGATCATGTCTGTAAATAAGCTACTATGTATTATTTCATCAGCTTAAAAAGCTTACTTCAGAAGTACTATATTTCATGCCCCTGGTGTTCTGGGCCAATCATAGAATGCTTCTCCCCGCTGCTGTGCATATGAAAACATCAAGAGAAGGAATCAGTCCTCGGCAACCCAACAACAATAAAAATTAATACTATATTATTATCATCACTATCAATCGAGTTACAATTAATAACAGAAATCATTTAAAAGAAACTCGGATGTATGAATTGTCATATTATTGTTGGTGAGCTTGTTAGAATTAAACAATAAAATATTTCTTTCTAAACAACCTCAGTATAAATATTTTAACGTTTTACGTTAATTATATTTTCCATAACTATGTTCTTCTTACATTTAATTTTAATTACGTCAGCTCTATTTTTAAATGTTACATATTATGAGGTGAATTACGAGATTACGAAAAGTCGGGTAATCATTTCACGAAGTCTGGATCTTACTAATTCACGCCCCACAATTTGGAATGATTACTTTTTTATACAATACCCTTCAGCATGTATAAACATGGATCACAGGTACCATGAAGTACAGTAGATTAAGTGGTCTCTATTTGATTCTGTGTAGTGTTGCCCACGAGACGAGACTTTGGCCTGTCTCGTCTCGTGGAAATGCTGTGAAATGCTGTCTCGTCTCGAAAATATTCGTTTGTCTCGGGACACATGATCAATTCTGTCTCGTCTCGAATTTTTAAAAGCCTGTCCCGTCTCGTCCCGTGGGCAACACTAATTCGCTGCATTGTGAAAGAGTACAAAACGACATGGAACGTTCATCAACAGAGTGATAGATGTTTTTAGAAAGGAAGCAAAGTGATTCCAGTTTCTATTCAATTTGAATTTTATGATTTGTAAAGAAATAATAATAATTGTTTCTATGACTGCCCAGTGAATTTAGATTTATTTTCTTTTTGTGCGAGCTATAGGCTGTACCCACTACATAGTTTTGATTTTTCTACACTATTTTGTTACATTTAGTTTTCTTTTAAGCTGTCTCTTACTTTGTCCCCTATATAAACATTATTCCCCTCCCCCGACAGTTCTTCTTCCAGTCTTTCTTCCTTCTTCCTCGCCCCACTTCTCTTTTCCTGCACTCTCACCAAAAAAACGCATACAATTTACTTTACACACACTTACACTATAAAGATGACTCGTCTGGAGCATGATCACTCATTTCACTGCCTTCTCTAATAGCTTTCCCCCGCCGTTCTCTTACTTCTCTCAGGTATTTCCCCACTTGCTGCCCCGCTTCCTTTATCTTTATTCTGTCGTCTACCACTTCTATCACCTCCCTCCCTGTTACGTTTTTCATCCATTTGTCCCTTAGGTCACGTGTAGAAGGGCAGTTCAATAGGATATGCTTGTCCGTCTCCTCCCCATCGCACACAGGACATATCGTTTCCCCTGCTTTGTTTCTCTTTCTTCGTTGTTTCCATCCTCCTAATCTGAACCATGCGAGCGTGCCTCTTTAATTGTTTCCCACAACCTGGATATATTTCGCTTTCCCCCATAATCCTAATCTTAGCTGTTCCCTGATTGAGGTATTTGTTTGACAGTCTGCTATTATTTCTTGTCTGTCCATATTCAGAAACCTGTCTCTGATTTGATTTTCTGTTGAGGTTCCCCCTCCCCTTCCTCTCTCTTCCCATACCCAACCCATTTCGTTATTATATAAGATATTTTTCACTTCCAGACCCCAGCTCTACTGTGTAGCAACCCTCCAATAACAAGCATAGAAGTTTTGGCAAATTAGGACATTAAAGCAGTAGTGTACCCAGGGAGTTTATATTGCTCTTTGGCCAGCTTAAAAAAAGTTGGAGCACTTGCTACTAACAAAGGAAGTCCTGATGCACCAGCCTTGTGTAAATTCCTGGGCATTTTGTGTTCGTGCAAGAAAATCGATTTAAAAAAAGCATAACATATTAGTATCGGTCAAGTTGTAAGTAAGCCTACATGAACATTAAATTTTGTCCGAAGCAACAAATGTATCTATGTTACACTAATTCCCGCCCAATCTCAATACTTCAACACTAATTACTTTATTTAAGCTTAGTGTTGTCAATACTGCTGACAGCAAAATATATTGGTCCTTACCGCCATTAAGTTTTGAGTTCAAAAGCGTCAATTAATTTCCCAGTCCTGCTTTCTACATACCAACGCCCATCTTCGTCAGTCGTCAGGTTCCCCGTAACAGGATAAAGCATGGCGAAGAGCTGTTTGTAATTCCTGACAGAACGCTCACATTCATTCGATCCGGTCAATTAAGACAGCTACTCCACATACTAAGCCAGATTAATCGTGGAGATCCGATCGGCGAGAGCCAGTTCTCATTTACCCCAAGTTTCTCGAGACATCAATTACAGGACGCAGGTAGAATCGGTAATGGTCCACAGTCACCGAACACGATGTACGAAAGAGAGAAATACAACTCACAGATGCTGCGTAACTGGTTCTCATTGCTTTTACATAAATTGATACGTGACCACTTTATGACCTTGTCGGGCACCTGTCTGGACGCGTGCTGTACTGTGCCACCTTGCACAGTGCACGTGTTTCGAGTTTTGCCCACCGCTAACGGATTATGACGTAGAACCGACCGTTCCTGGGCGAGATTTGCTCTGCTGATAATGCTAGCTTGAAGCCACTGTTTGTTTTCTTGTCCGGTAGATGGAGTTATGGTGGCGGTTCGCTATAGTCTCTTGTCTTCATTTGTTTTGTTCCATTAATTTGATCGTTCTTTTCCGCCGCAGGGACACTTTTCTTTTATCTTCTTTCGTCTCCATTCGATCTCTTCCTATTCTTCAGGTATGGCGCCAAAAACAGTATGAGGTCGTAGACGACTTCAGCAAACTGCATTTTGCTGTCTACATTAATTTGAGCAATATGATAGGCAAAAACACGAAACGTTCCACATTTTCCTTGCGCAGTGCAGTGTCTTACAAACCGAGAAAGATGTGCGTTTAGAAATTCATGTGGAATGAGAGACAGGCTGGAGTGTAAGATTTAATTTGTTGAACTATTACGGTGTATAACGAAAACTTTCATCAATATGTAATAATTTTCAAATATATATCTTTTATTTTGAGGAGTTCATCCAGAAAATTATGCATAAATATGCATGAAGTTGCATTTTAAAAACCATCTGTATACGAGATCAGCAATGTTTGTACGTTTGCATCTTGCATGTACACACTAATTATGTAAGGTACGTTTGTTCTGCCACTTGCTACAGGGTGTCCCACGAACGGCGCAACTGGGAATTAGGAGTGGCGTTACTTTGTAACCGAAATCTGTACATACATAAGTCATACACCAAATGTTAGCCCTGTCCAAGTAGATATTTTTAAACATAGAAACAACAAACGGGGTGCAGTGTTGTTCATGCAGTGTTGCCAAATGTAAGTGAGAGTGTAAATTCATTTTTCCACAAAGCATGGAAAATTGCATGTCAAACATTCCTACGGAAATTTGGACGTCAATTTCGACCTTGGGTAGGTGGACTATTTCGCCATCGATAGTTCAGAGAAGAAAACCGATCGTTTTCGCGTATAGCCAATCCTGAAATGCCTCGTAAAGGCGTACTGGTCCAAATGGGTGTTTTAAAAAAAATATGAGGTACAGTGGCAACACTGTTGATGTTTGAAGGCAACAAAAGGTGTGTTTAGTGATGGTCTATGACATGGAAATACTGGAAACAGGAAAAAAAGAAAATGAAAATTATGGTGAAAAAAGTGTTACTTACCTACTCCTGGAAACCATGCAATGCGCGTAACAGGCAGTGTAGCTTTACAAAAGATGTTGAAAATGACAACCATTTTCCCTGAGGAACGATCAACACGTTTTATCATGTTGGAAGCAACTTTATGCAAGGTGGATTGGTTTATATTGTTAATGGCTGTGCAAATGTTTATTTTCAGATCATCAAGTGTTCTTGGGTTATTAATGTAAACTGTTTGTTTCAAATAACCCCAAAGAAAAAAATCTGGAGACGTCAGATCCGGGGAGCGACTGGGCCATAAGTTTTTGCTTATAATGTGATCGCCAAAAACTCTGCCAACATGTCTAAAGTTTCATTAGACGTGTGACATGTTGCGGAGTCTTGTTGAAACCAACAATCACGTTCATCACGTTCCTAACAGAGAAATAAACTGTGTGATAAGGTCACGATAAACTATTCCGTCAACTGTTGTGTTGAAAAAGAATGGACCGATTATTTTTCTCCGCGAAATCGCGCACCACACACAGTGGCGGATCAAGCTTCTTCGCCGCCCCTAGGCACAAACTTAATGTGCGCCCTTCTCAAAAGAAAAGTAGTAACTTATTTGCAGTATTTTTACAGGCTAATATAAAAATTAGTGAACATACTGAAATAAAAAGCAAAGGATAAAAATCAATAACAAACAATTCATTTTCTGTATGTGCTATACCTAAAATTATGTAATGTATTGAGAAATTAAATTCACCACTCACCAGTTATAAATGAAGCCACTTCCGCCTCACTTTGGTTGTTGCAAAGTCGTGTATAAGTTCTTCAAGGTTGATGTGTCCATCAGTCAAGATGTCTGCTTCGATGTGGAGAATAGATAACTCGTTCAGTCTTTTATTACACATGGTTGAACGGAGATAAGTCTTCAGTCTTTTTAGGGCCTAAAACGAACGTTCAGCTGAACAGTTTGTTACAGCAGCACACAAAGATATTCTTAATGCAATGTCCACATTTGGAAACACAGATTGCAGCTTATCTTTCGGTATAAAGGCTAACATTTCTGCTGGGGAGTCACAGATTCCTCTGATCTTCAGAAGCTCCGCAAAATGCACACATCCGTTTGGAAAGGTTGATTCCAGATCAGTTTCATATGCAGCCTGAAGGTTAGCTGCGCGTTCACAAATCACACAAGAAGAACTTTGCAGAAACTTACTGAAATTCGTGAAGTTGTCAGACATTCATTTATAGCTTTCTTTTCTTCTAATTAATTCAGCGTGCAATTTATCAAGAATAGGAAGAAACACCTCAACTTTAAATTTTTCTCTTCCTGTTAGAACAACCTCATTGTCTCTTACTTCATCGGCTTGAATGTTACGTTTTGTAAACCTTTTATAACTACACTCGTAATCCATATCAGTTTTCTCCATGGATTTTTGCTCATAAGAGTCGAACATGTCACGAAGAGAAGTTATAAAGTTCACAAGTGGTTCAAATAAATCATGTACTATTGTTAAATCTATGTTGACACTTTGTAATTTCAGGGTGACACTCTGGGATCTCTGCAGTATATCATTCCAAATAGTGATCATGAAAGCTGTCTCCAGCGTGCTTAGTTGATTCAAGAGGGATAAGGCCTCATTTCGAACTAGTGGATCATCGCTTACATTAGTAAGGGCTTTCATTACATTAGTAAGGGCTTTCATTACACTACCCCAGTTTTCATAAGCCTCCTCTCGTGCTAACCAACGTGTCTGTGATAAGAATTTTAGTGTTTTGGTCCACGCGAAAGCTGCACTCATTCACTCACTTATCAGCATTGTTTATGTGCTTATTTTAAAGACTGGCATTGTTACAGATGCGAGTTTCAAACAATCAGTCTTCTTTCCTGCCTGGCCATTAACAAACGCTTAGTGGAAGATCGAGGGGTATGTATTTACAAAAACAAACCAACAAAGGCTGGGCGGCTTGCATTGTATTGTAAGCGATAAAAGCCACCGCAAGGGTTAAAAACAAATTGATTGGCGCCTGAAGGAGGCAGAGCAGACGAAACATTTCTTGATAACACATAAATCCGATACATCAAGGTATCTTTCGCATGAAGCGAAAGTGTTGCAAACCGTTGATTTGAAACATTGTATGTCTAAATTGTCACTGTGTACGTAAGACACTTTTTATTATTCTTGATATTCTGGAAAAAAGATTTGCCGCCCCCAAGAGTTGCCGCCCCTAGGCACGTGCCTAGTGGGCCTATTTGGTAATCCGCCACTGACCACACACCGATCTTTTGTGGATGAAGTGATTGTTCATGTAATAAATGGGGATTGTTACTTGACCAGTGTCGAGAATTTTGAATGTTGACATATCCATTTAAGTGGAACCATGCTTCATCCGTGAAAAAAAAACCTTATCCAAAATATTCACACCATTGTCTCTAATAAAATTTCTAAACCACTGGCAGTATCTTACACGTGCACCTTTGTCTGCTTCCTTCAGTTCTTGCACAGCCTGTACCTTATATGCACGTAGGTGCAATTGTTTTAACGCTCTTATCGCATTGCATGGTTGCCAGGAGTAGGTAAGTAACACTTTTTTTAACCATAATTTTCATTTTCTTTTTTTCCTGTTTCCAGTATTTCCATGTCATAGACCATCACTAAACACACCTTTTGTTGCCTTCAAACATCAACAGTGTTGCCACTGTACTTCATAATTTTTTTAAAACACCCATTTGGACCAGTACGCCTTTACGAGGCATTTCAGGATTGGCTATACGCGAAAACGATCGTTTTCTTCTCTGAACTATAGATGGCGAAATAGTCCACCTACCCAAGGTGGAAATTGACGTCCAAATTTCCGTAGGAATGTTTGACATGCAATTTTCCATGCTTTGTGGAAAAATGAATTTACACTCTCACTTACATTTGGCAACACTGCATGAACAACACTGCACCCCGTTTGTTATTTCTATGTTTAAAAATATCTACTTGGACAGGGCTAACATTTGGTGTATGACTTATGTATGTACAGGTTTCGGTTACAAAGTAACGCCACTCTTAATTCCCAGTTCGTGGGACACCCTGTATTATACACGGATTATAACACCATTAAGTCTTGTTTTCATGATATGAAAAACTCAACATGTTGACCAAAACATAATTTATTTTATTTTAAAACATAAACTAAACGTTACGTTTCAACCTTCTAGCAAGGTCTTCTTCAGACTCTGTACAAAGTACAAATGAAACAAGGTACAAATCAGGAAGATTGCATGTCGTCGCATTGTAATCAATCAAGGGGTCCCGACTCTGCTAACAGGTGGAAGCACATAGTCCCACTTTAAATTTAAGGTTCACTCCCATTAAGCTTTCTGTGCATTAAATTAACTAAAATACAAACTCAAACTCATTAGGTAACAATCTTGTTTCTTGCTAACAAAAGAATGATAATTTATTGTTGCTTTTATTTACCCTCTATCCACCCCATTATCCAGCGGCACCATGAGTAGAACCACGCCTACTTAAAACTGTTAACCAATCATATACTTCCATTCCTATGACATTTAGACGTTGCTTTGAGGCCACCTACTATCCTAAGGTTATGTATAAACTTCGAGACTTTCTCCACCGGCAACAACTTCGAAATAGGTGCAATGGAAGATGATCCTAACTTGAGGATTACCCTAACTCGTTGATTTTCGTACCCGCGAGTTACGAGTTAGTGCAAAGAGGCACTGCTGTCCTTTTTAATCCCTCTTGGAGGCATAGCAACTTGGTGAATGTACGCAAGTAGATTCTGTTTTTATCCGTTTTATCTCTGTCTAACCTACTACACAGGCATATTAAATTTTATAGTGCAAGTAGTTCTTTTATAAGGTAATGTGAGTACGAATAGAATATGATCTTTGCCACGGAGGGGAGTGGTCAAGTCCCACACCTCTGTGGTTAGGGGGTTCTCTGAAATTGTTAGTTTCGTTCCGCAGTAGTTACGGCATTGGTAATGTATACTTAATAGACTTGAATTTTTTTCAAATTATGAAGTTGAAATGTGTAGCAGAAGTTCCCAAAAAGTAAAGAACAGTTCTTTCTTATTCAGCACATATAGAATTCCCTCCATGAAACTTCTTTTTGTGCTTGCAAAGATTAAAAATTCACATTGGAAAGAAATCTCATTATTCACGGGAGTTACCATTTATTTGTCTCTCCTTCTCCAGTGTCAAATAAACTTTTTTGACCAATAGAATAAATATAACCCATACATACAATATGTTCAAAATAATCTGCATTCAGAAACTGGGCTGTTTTGTTTAACATTATCGAAAAAACCAACACGCTATTTTTAAATTTAGGTACTAACCGTTCCAAGAATGGTTCATTTTGTGACATGCAACCAAAGAAGGACAAATGATAGTTGAGTCATCCACTTCTTGCAGATAGCATATGTGGTAATCACTGATTCAACTTCCGTCTTTCTACTGCTATTCTGTGTACAGCCAACAGCAAAGATAATTGTAGGCAAATTGTCCATCGCTATTTTAATTCCTTTCTATTCTACTTCCTGTATTGTTTTAAAGAATGTTTTCTGTTGATGTGAAGCAGATATCATCTGCCTATTGGCGTTTTTATTACATTTTATGATCATCATATTGTTGAATAGATTGTTCATCATATTGTTGTTGCCCCTAAGGAGGGGCAGGACAGACACTCGCCCGAGGCTCCGCGTCAAATTATTATTTTTAATATCCAAAATTACTGAAATCACATTCTAAAGATAGTACTACATAAAATTGTGTTCAATTATTTCAATTATTTCAGTCATGTATATCTACAATATTCGTTGATTTATAGAATGGAATTATGTGAAAATATAATTTTATATGAAACAATGCGAATTCACTACAGCATCAAAATTCAATGAAAAGTAAACAAAAGAGAATGATAATAGCGAACGTTATTGGATACGATTGATAACTGCTACTTTGATAGATATTGTACCTAGTTTAATAATTAAGTATAATAAATCGTCGTACCAGTTGCAAATCGGAAATGGAAAGAGATATTAATTTAGCAACTTTTGTTAGCCTCCCATAATCCTGATTTTAATCTTAAGTATGTTCTGCTTATTGCTATAAATAATTTTCTAATTAATTGTAATAATATTCATATTGTGAGTATATAGGACACTTGCATTGCAGACTTAGGAACAATAATATCTGATTTTGCCAATGCCAGACCTCGTATATACTCCAGGCCCGCATCCTGCTACGGCCGGCCCTGTTGTGGGAAGCCGACTGGAGGAAAATGTTGAACAATTTGCCTGCCATTTCTTTTCCCGTTGGGTGTACAGACAAACTTTCTGATAATTTTTCAAAGTTTACTAAGCAGTAGAGGAAAGTCACCAAAACTGACATAGGTCTCCTAAACCGACACACCACTATTTCCCAGCCGACAAGTGTTGCCACTTTGCGGCAACAGGTTAACTCTATTCTTTAGGCCCCCAAGATACTGCGCGACCAGTGAAACGAGCGCTAGTGACGGTTTTCTTCGTGTAGGGACATATTTTTGTTTTGTGGTGATTTCAATACTTTTATTTGTCTGTGCATGACACTATATTATTCATACTGGAAGGATGAGTAAAGTTTTACAGTTCTACCAGGTCATTGTAGATAGAATAACGATTCCGAACAAGTATTCCTTTCAGTTGTGAAGATGTGAAATTTGTACGTTTTTGAGGTACATTGATGGAGTCGTTCCCTAAATCGACACACGTCAATAATTGGGTTCCCTAAACCCAATACTCTAGACGCTGAATGTATTTTGGTGAAGGACCATATTCTGAAGATGCCAGTGGTGAAGAATGGATAGATAATGCGTATCATGTGCTATCTTTGGGCTCATATGACCCATACGTCTATGTTTTCTAGAAATGACTCGCCATTGAGGGCTAAATAGTCCAAAGAAATTACATTTGTTTCATGATGATTAAATAAATTGCTTTATTCTCTAATAGGAGCCATTAAAATTATTACACATACATGTAACCCATTTCCTCTGATGGCATAATTGAACCTTTTGTGAAAAACTATTTTGTGGAACACAATGCTGTTGTAATATACATTGTTAGACAGCATATACTTGGGCATAGAATTGATATACATTGATGTATTCCACTTCGGAAAATTCCTCCTCTGCTCAGAGTTAATAGTAAAAAACATGTCGGTTTTAGTGACTTTCCTCTATAGAAAAGATCGCGGAATGATGTTATAAAACCATTAGCCTACTGGCCGCTACCCCCACTCGATGTAACCCCATTTTGCACGTAGACATTCGCCCAGCTTCATTTTGAATGCTTCCTGGTACTTGTCCTCTGTGATACAGCGATTCTGCCTGTAATTTCTTAGTGGCGTCAAAACTGTGACCTTTCAGCTTTATCATTTTCAGGAATAGAAAGAAGTCTCAAGGAAACCAAATCAGGCGAGTATGCTGGGTTGACGACTATAACCATTTTGTTTTAATGCAAAAGATTACTGGGTGAAAAGAGAACAATGAAGGGGAGCGTTGTAGTGGTGTCTTGTAACCGTTGCATAGAGCAACTTCATCCACTGTCCAGATGGCAGCACGAACCCGGATAAATTTCAAACGGGCCTCGTATATGTCGATCATTTTACATGGTTGAAGTCCTCTTTCAAAATCTCAGGTGAACATCCAGAACATTGCTGAATTCTGTAGCTTCTGTCTACAGTATCCTCAGCATACATCACCTAATGTTGCGACAGGCAAATTTTAATCAACCAATTTAGTACCTGGGTTCAATTTCCTATGTTTTCATATGTGTTGACTAAATGAATACACTATACTTGATTTGATTTGGTTTTAATTATTTAGTGTCTTTTATCTGCTACTTTTGGCTAATCGCGACGATGAGGATTATCGATGATATGATAAAATTGGTGAAGGGACACTCACAAAAAACACGCATGCTCAGGCAGGGATTCGAACCCGGGACTCCTACAACCTGCTTTATCAATAATAAAATTAATTCTATATTTATGTTAACATTCACCCGTTTATCCTATGTTTATTTACCCCTCGAGTTGCACCAGTTCACAAAAAATACTACCCTTCTAGGCACTGGTGTCCGCAGGAGGAGCTAATAGAGCTACAGCCCCCTCTCGAAATTTTCAGAAAATCAATTTTTTCAAATGAAAGCAATAAACACCCGATCACCAATTTCGTCTTATTTTTAAAATGAAGCTTAAAAATAGTAATTAAAACATATTTCATGTTGTATCTCGCCTCTACCTCTCTAGCTATGATATCCACTTTAACAATTACAGACTCCTCCGTAAAAAAAAAAAAAAACCCTTCCGTACACTAGCTGAAACTAGTCCCAAACAAAAATGGTGGATAACAAATTTGTATACCTCCATATCCCGGCAACAGTGAATGGTACTGAGGTGAAATGTCCTTTAAAATATTATATTTTGAATGTTCTATAATTGTAATGTCTTATTTTGTACGCAAAACTAACAGTTTTTTAATGTCATAAAATCAATAGAAGAGGATATGACTTTCTCCGATTTTATCCAACATCTTGGAAATGAATAATTAATCTCATGTTTCTGAAAGCATCTTATATAAGTGACTTTGGTTTTAAAATAGCAAAGATATAACTAAATTTACATGTAGATGTTTAAAAATTTAAAAATAGTTTCATTATTCATAATATATATATATATCGATTTACAATAAGATTACATGTTTCAAATGAAAGATTGCATAAAATTGTGTCTTTTAGGGACATCACTATTATCACTGTTACATACTAACCTTTTTGTGATATATTTGCCAATGAGATGCACCTATATATGTGGTGTTCTTTTGTAACATAAGACTCAAGCATTATGCTAATTAAGGCTGCCATCTGTTATTGTGCGTGTTACACAAATATCTTCCTTGTAATTTGGATCATGTACAGGCTAATATTTTCATAGTTGAGTGTCGGTTCCTTACAATTGCCACCACTGTGTACCAAATTGCAAAAAATTAGACCTTTTCATAGTATATACAACACGTGTGTATTGACAGCAGTCTGTGACGTATATTAACTTTGGATGTTGATGAAAAAGTATGAGATAGAGAATGAATGATGTCATGGTTTTATACATTTCATAGGTATACCTAGAAAGTTTATAATTTTAATACTACGATTGACATCAGGTCACATACGTTTAAATCACCATTTATATAAAATTTATTTAGTTAATTTACCTATGTGCAAATGCGAGTTAGACCAGAAATATGCTCATCGTTCAATGTCCACCTTATGCCAATCAAAGGGAGATCTTACTAAATAATCTAATAAAAAAGAGGAATACCACTCCCTTCTTCTTTATCCTCTTTATTGTCTGAACCAGATATAACAATTGTATTTATAATATTTAGATTTTTCATGATATTAATTTAGACGTATAAAAACTAAATATATTCAAGATTTGTGATTCGACGTGGCAGTGTCGTGTGTGACTTAATTGTTTAGGACACTTGGTGTAGAGCTGGTTTTGCAGCTAAATAAATAAATGGATGGATGATGTCATTGATATTAGTATAATGTAAAATTCCAACAACCAACATATGAGACGTTAGTCATGGATTTTCATGATAACTTATTTTTTGGTAAGAGTGATGTATTGTAGAAATTCGTATTATGAAGAAACAAATTTAATTAAGATGCTTTTAAGGTCATATTTAAGCATATTTGGCCATTTCTGCGTGATAGAGCATATCTTGATAGATTTTTGTTCATATTCAGCACATGTTTGATTTTTCAAGGAATATACAGCCATTTTCGAAGATCTGCTGTTACAAGACAAAATTTCAGATAAGCTTTCGCAAAACAAAGAAAATTTTGGATTTCTTCCTGATGACATATCCGCTTTGGAACAATCAGGAGTACCACTAGCGGACCAGATAGAAGTTGTGAATAAAACTGTGAGTTACTTATATGGTGCTTCTGGTGTAGTGGGACAACAAGTGTCAACGACAATGAGGAAAGTTTTGAAAAATAAAGGAAAGAAAGGGTATCATACAAGGCTCTATTGCAAACATTTTGTTGGGAGAAAAGTTTTCTCTCGGTACTACAGAACTTGATCAGAATGCCATTGTTTACTTTAGATATGCTCCTCTTGTATCAGCCGAAGTAGAAGGAATCTTTTCTCAGTACAAGACTTTGCTGGATGATAATAGGCAATCATTTTTGTTTGAAAATTTACAGAATGTATTCATTGTACATTGCAACTCAGGGCTTGTAAAGTGAACTAAAAATAATATGTAAAAATATATCAGCATATGTTAAATAGTGATGTTTGAAACAGTTCGGTTGTAAGGGCACATTTTTCAAATAATAGTGAACATTTTTTTACAATTTTAGGTCATAAGAGCATTTTTCATTTTGCATATTTTGGTGATTTTGGATTTTGTTAGAATCGTTAGAGTTTCTTGTCAACTTTTTCCCGTAAACTACTGTTCACAGGACAACTGTGTTGTGACATCTTCATTGTTTCACACAGATTCCATCTTTTGCCAGAAGTCTTCCAATCAGTGACAGCATCGTTGTCACTAGCTGTGCTAGATTCAACGATTTGTTCTTTTCTCGTGCAAGATGCTTATCTGAAGAAAACCGTTGGGTCAGATAAAGCTGAAGACAACAGGGGAACTTGACAAATCTCCAGGCAGTGAAGATTCAACCTGCGACCTATCAATGACTTATCGACACCCACAAGGAAGTTAACCTTTTGTTTACCTGCGATTATCGAGTTCTGGTCCTGCAGGAACCCTTCTGGGTGTTTTAGTGATTAATAGTCGCTTGGTGTGGCAGGTGGTTTCGGTGCTCATCTACCGATATTTTCCTCATGTTGCAGATTAAACGCAAGCGTGTGTCGCACGGGTCATAACGACCACTTCCTGCCAGAAAAAAAGGAACGAGTGACTATGGTGAAAAGCAGCTGCCCTTTCATATATGCGGGTAGCACCACCAACCTGCTCTGACACGAGATCGGCTTCCTCCTTTGTCTTTTGTGATCCCTCCCTCTCATCCGACGGTGTATCTCAATCCAGGAACGGGGGCACCTGTTTTTTTCTGGTCGACATAACTCACTCAGGTTCCTAACATTGCGGAAAAGGATTTCGTTAACGCTTTTCCTGGGTTCAAAGTTCACTCTGGCGCTTTTTACTTGGTTCTGTCTTCTTTTCTCCTCTGCTTCGTCCACGTCTAGGTGGATTGGCAAACTGTGGACGGATGGATCAAAGAATTATATTTGCACTCATCTTTAAAACAGGTGTGGAAACGGATCTAGAGAGACCAAGGGTGTAGCTAAGGGGAAGGGGTGGTTTTGGAGTAAGCTCCCTGGATTTCAAAAGGAGCGGTATTAACTATCCCTCAACCGAAATTGATTAAGAAGCACTCACAAAGAACACCTATGGTCAGGCCGGGATTCGAACACGGAACCCCCGCGTCATAGTACACTGTGCTAACCACTCCGCCACGGAGGTCGGTTGAACTGGTCTGTATGCTTGGAAGATTTCTTCAGAGCTTAACATTAAAATGTAATTAGCGATGTCGCCTTGTAATCAAGGGATCCTGGCATCGACGCCCGGTAGAGGCACATAGTGGTTCGGATTCCACTTTACACTATAGGGCCATAGGCCCAAACCCAATTAGCCTATTTGTGAATAAAGTGGACTTAAAACAGAGACTCAAAATATTTAATTACTAACCGAATATAAATCACTATGTTGTAAAATATAAAATGCAATATGTGTTCCAGGACCCCCTTCCCCCAAATAGGCGGTCGTGGGGGCAAAAAAACAACAATAAACACGTTTCCAATATTTTCTGCTACAAGAATTGAGCCTAAGGGGCTCATATGGTCGATTCATGATAATTTCGTTTTCTCCTGTTTCTATTACAGGCTTCATATATAGGTTATATTAACTCCGTTTCATGGTGTTTAACAGAAAATGTTCCTTCCTCTATTTATTCTTCAAAGGTACGTGTGAATACATTAGTCTCATTCTTTATTACATTACTTGGCAGTGACTACCAGTAGCAAATTAGAAGTTTTGTCCAATTAAAAATTATATATTTAAAGATTTTTTTTAAAAAAAACCAACAAATGCGTGGTGCTGATCACACCTCCTTCAGAAATGGGCCAGATTGTGTTAGTTAGTCCTACCTCAGCTATCCTTTACCTTTTTCACCTCTTAATTAAATGATAGCTAATTTTTATTTTGTATATCTTGCTTTCGTATTGTTTTGAAAATTTTCTAACCATTAATATGTTAGAAGAGACATTTAAAATTCGTTTCGTAATGTAATATTAATTGTGCACGTACGTCATTTCTTTATACTTATGTAAAAAGAGCAATATAAGTCTTAATTTTTTTCTGTATAAGAAATGAAATGATAACTTGAGTGGTATATCACCAATTTTTTAACGAACAAATCTCTCTCTTTGTGTGTTGGTAATAATGAGAGGGGGTAGGAACAATTGTTTATGCAGATTCAGCCCTTCATTGTTCACTTGTCGATTGTAGATGATTGTTACACCTTGACCATAAATTGAAAAATCCTCTGACGCTGCTGCCGAATTTTCAAGCGAATGGAGAGTGGGTGATGCAATCAGTTGCTTACTGTGAACTCTGCCCCTATGTTGCCACAATTAGCGGCACATCTTCGTCATTTTTATCTAGTGCCAAGTGTTTGTATCATGATGAAGGAGAAAACAGTTTTGGACAACTGAGAAGGGGAGGGATGTTATTTATTTTTTGCTTTAGTTCGCAGTGGTTCTTCTAATCATGGTTGAGCTGCACAATGTGTTCAACTTGTAACAGACAAGGACTATTGTAAGCCCAACAAATTAATTAATTAATTAATTTCACATAATTAATGGCAATTTTAACGACCAAAATTCTACAAACAATTGTTTGAAATCAAGTGTTAACGAGAAGCAGTCAAAAACCAGTCTTGATAATGTTACCATGGTTTACAATTGAAACACAAGAACAGTGCTCAAGGTTGAATGTGCCGATACGGCTTCCAGGACAAATTTGCAGACAAGCTTACAGATAGACAATATTTCGTGTTTTGATTCCTTCATAGTTCCATCACAAGTAAATCTTATTTACATTTCCATTGTACCGTACAGCACTCCTTTGACTAGCAAATTGAGCCTAAGCAGGAATAACATATTTAGGGGTGTCTAGAGTGTCGGGAAAACTATGATGATAAGCTTCCAGCAGGAATATTAAATTCGCAAAATACTAGCGTCTATTGTCTTGCAGCCTAGGGCTTGTGTACTGTCCTGTCCGTGTTGGTCTGTCATCAGTTTCAATCTTTGCGATTAGTGAAAAGTGACAGACAAGCTAATCATATGAAACAAATCAACGAATCAATTTATATTAAAACCAAAACCCAGAAAAATCGATGTGAAATAAGAAACGTAAATCATAAAGGCAAAAGTGTCGACGCCATGGAAGATGAGCATTAGATGAGCACCTGGGTCGTACTGAAAGTGGCGTGATCATCACCACTGCGTTCCTATCCCTTGAGGTATCTTCTGACAAGGGGCTGGGTGAACACCAGAGATGGTCAGGAATCAGAACTTTCACACGAAATCACCCAATTTCGGTATTGTATATCGGGTTCTGTTCACACACCCTACTAACTGCACTACTGAAAGCCAAAGAAAATAAAATACAAATGCAGAAAATCTTACTGATACATAATAATGTATGACACTGTGGAAACATGTGTAGTCGACTGACGATCTGATGACCTGTCTTCGAGTTCTGGGCATCACTGTGTTGTTTCATCAATTTGCATCTAATCATCATTATTTCTCATTATCGTGATTAGCATAAAAGCTGCATGGTAATTAACATCAGAAATAACTACACAGAAAGTACTATTTATTTTAATTAATAAAAGCTTCGTTAAGTTTTTGTAACTATAAACCAAAAAAATAGTATCCTTTACTAAATATGCTAGTTTTGACGAAAAAAAATTATATCCTTTCCTTTGCTAGACTTGAAATTATTTAGTAATTCTAACGAATGTGCACGATTACTAAAATAATTTCAACTAATCTTTGCTTGTTGCAAACAAACTTGTTCAACCATTCGTTAATATTAAGATCAACAACATAAGAATAAAATATAGTCCAAAATAGAAAATATAAACAGTGAAAAAGGTATTAATTTGTCTTTCTAAATATCTGGGTCAACCTTGAAGGAAAATAAATACAAGAGATTGTTTATAAAGATTCCATGCAATTCAGTAATCTGTAACTTTATACCGTGTATTTACGAAGCACGAATTTTAAAGTTTTTCTTTTAGTATGTTAATTGTAATGCTAAAAACAACTCTGCAAATATATTTCCTCGATCCGCACAGTATAGCCACAGATTAACGTATAGCTAAGTCAAGAGCGCATGTGAATTGTGGCTGTTTGGTCACCCCTGCCATAGACTAATGCACAGAGAAATGACGCGCGCTTATGTGCAACTCATTTGACATCTAGTTCTTCCTCGCTTCGACATGGCATTGTGAAAGTGATAATTTAAACGAGGCCGCCGCTTGAAGTTTCACTTGCCAAGGTGACGTCACAAATTTCACCACGGTATTATTCTCGGAAATCATTTCATCCTTGTAAAGCGTCCTCTTAAAAAACTGAAAAGTGAGGGCTGTGTTTGACTTTCTATTCTTATCTTTAGCACACAAATATCCATGACGTGGTACAGCCAAGCATTGGTTATGTTTGGATGCAAGACGAAATGCTCGTCCCATTGTGATGAGTTTGGACACCCCTAATGCACTTCTTTTCGTGAATATTCATTCAAAGAGATGCGTAAAGATTCGCGAAGTCACTGGCAGACGAAAACACACGCACCAAAACCAGATCCAAGGAATAAATCAATCTCACACAAACGCAGATAACGTACGAAAATCAAATGGTTTCTTTTGCTGAAGTCTATGTTTCACATCGCGCAAAGACTACTCACCGAGGCACAATGTTTCGCACTGCAACCTTGTCTATGAACGCTCCATGCACCGATCCTTACTGTTAGAAGACGTGGGACACTTCTGCGGGTGTGAATGCAACGTTGAGGGTCCAGAAGTCAGATGGTCCCCCATGCAGCACAGAGGTAAGGGCCCTAACATGGTGGCGGTCCAAATGCATGGTGGAAGACAATGATCAAATGGCCTTCGACGAAATGCAGGTCGACATGCTGGTTCTAAATAACTTGCCCATCACACACAATATTTTGTGGCCCCATCAATACATTGTATGCATTTTAAAAAATCGAACTTTTTAGTCATATTCTTTATATTTTTGTTGCGACCTTGAAGAAAATACTAAACAAAAATTCTTTCCTAAGAATAGCAAAAGTTGTTTTTATTGTGCCTTTTTGAATTAATGTTTTTTTTTTGTATTTTGAATTCATTCAAGTCAAAGTAACGAAACGCATACAGCAATATTTCATTTTTTCGACACAAACCTCAATTTGTGTTGAATTATTCAAGTACTTTCACAACAATTGAGTTCTTTTGTCATTTATGAAATATTAAATCATAATTTTTAACAATTTGTTGCGTTACTTTTGTTCTAAATTTTATGTAATTTGAAATCTTCAACTTCTGAACCTTGGTGATGTCATAGTCTGTTGAAAAAGTTGTGACAATGCTTTGCGTTGAATTATTTAAACGAGACAACTGTTATTTTATTTTCCAACGTCAATAGCACAATAAACCAAATGAAAATTTTACCACTCGTTGGGGAAAGTACACCACCTCGTCGCCTCCCCCGATTTATACGCCAATGCAAGGAATATATGGTTAACGACACACATGTCAAAGCTTCTTTGCCATCTTTACGGGTATGCAAAGTTATTTTTTAGACCAAATGACGTGATATAACCTTGATCGACCCTTTCTGGGTAAGCAACTGCTACTTTTATCATAAGCAAAGCTAACATAACGTTCCAAAATTCAGACAAGGTGATAACGATTAAAGTATGACGGTAACAAGGCTTTTTAAGTGCACGCTCACTTCCACGGAAAAACATTTGCACTGGATTGTGGAACGTGAGCTTAATAACAGGTCGCCAAGCATGCAACCACCTGTTTCTGTACAAAAGCCAATCGTTTACCTCCCCCGAACTGCCCCCATGTATGGAAATGAGGCGTTCCCCCGTGCGATACCACTGGGCTATGTCTAGCAGCACGCGCGGCAGTTGTTTCCTGAGTGAGTATTTCCTCTGCGACAGACGCCCTCTGCGCAGATAACGCATATCTGGGCACGTGCTATAAACATTACCGCTGCAAGTGATCGTTGGGTGTTAGAATTTCAAAATTCGGAGTTCCGATCCAATAATTTTCAACCGCTTTCTTGTGTCTGTGTCAAAAAGGTGCATGACCGTACTTGAAGCGAGCACTCTCCGAGTATGGTCTGCGAGTTTAGTCTTGAAGCCTGGATTGGAAGCGAAAGTCTTTCGAATTACAGTTCGACCGCAGCACCTAAAACGATTAGAGATTCCGAAATAAGGCTTACGATTGTTCTAAAACAAAGAAATCGTTTATCTCGCGATATGAACACTTATTTTTCACATAGAATAAAGTATGCTAATAAATTACATACTATATGAATTAGCTATGAAATCACCTAGCATTTTGGAGCCCTATACCTCCACATCACCACATGTGCCTTCATGGCATGTATACACACGCAAAGGGGTACCACAGGGCGTACCTTGTAACGAACCCGTCTCGTCACAAATTGTACGAGTCGCACCTCTATTTTTATGACCTTTCTAAGAATCTAAGAATTTGAGAATTGTATAAAGTTAAAAATGAGTTCCACCTCTAATTTGGTAAACTTACTTTAAGAATATACTTTTAATAGTTCATTTTTCTCTTCTTCAAACTTTACCTTTTTACCTACCTTACACGTACAATTTCCACACAAGAGAAGAAATACAACGAACTACAACCGTGCTGTCGGCAAGAAAACTCTTACGCCTCACATGAATAGTACAAAGTTTAGATTTTGAGGGAAGCGTAATGCGCTATATTTCCAAGATATTCCGCATATAAATGTATCGGTTGAATTCTAAAACAATTGAAAGAAGAGGGAAAGAAAGTGTACCAACTGATCAGATCAGTACGAACCAATCACAACCGAATTCAAGACGTTAGATTAGTTTCGAACTATGAATGGAAATATTTATTTCCAAGCTAAATATCTCTTGCTCTCTCTTCCATTCATTTTCCATGTGACCTTATTCCTCTCTCCCCTTCCTACGATTCTCTGTCTTTCCCCCTTTCCTTCCTACATTTATAACCCTATATCTATATTTTATCTCTCTTTTTACATTTTCCCTATATTTCTTTATCTCTCTTTTCCTCTCTTTACATTTTCCCTACATTTCTTCATCTCTCTTTTCATTTTACATTTTCTCTACATTTCTTTATCTCTCTTTTCCTCTCATTACATTTTCCCAACATTTCTTTATCTCTTTTCCTCTCTTTACATCTTCCCCACATTTCTTTATCTCTCGTTTCCTCTCTTTACTTTTTCCCTATATCTCTTTTCCTCTCTTTATAATTAACCTGCATCATTATTTCTCTTTTCCTGTCATTACATTTTCCCTACATATCGTTATCTCTCTTCTCCTCTTTTAACATTTCTGTATCCTTCTTTTCCTCTTTTTACATTTTCCCCACATTTCCTTATCTCTCTTTCTTTACATTTTCCCTACATTTCTTTATCTCTCTTTTCCTATCTTTACATTTTCCCTATATTTCTTTCTTTATTTTCCTCTCTCTACATTTTCCCTACATTTCTTTATCTCTTCTTCCTCTCTTTACATTTTCCCTACATTTCTTTCCCTGTTTTCTTCTCTTTACATTTTCCCCACATTTCTTTCTCTCTTTTCCTCTCTTTACATTTTCCCTATATTTCTTTATCTCTCTTTTCTTCTCTTTACATCTTCCCTACATTTCTTTCTCTCTTTTCCTCTCTTTACATTTTCCCAACATTTCTCTCTCTCTTCTCCTCTCTTTACATTTTCCCTACATTTCGTTCTCTCTTTTCTTCTCTTTACATTTTCCCCACATTTCTTTCTCTCTTTTCCTCTCTTTACATTTTCCCTATATTTGGCCTCTCCGATGGCGCAGTGGTAGCGTCCTCGCCTTGTAATCAAGGGGTCCCGGGTTCGATACCCGGTGGAAGCACATAGTGGTTCGGATCCCACTCTTAAACTGTAGGTCCAGTCCCGATTAGCCTTACTGTGCATAAAGTGGACTTAAAACATCAATCCAATCCAATTTTCCCTATATTTCTTTATCTCTCTTTTCCTCTCTTTACATTTTCCTTACATTTCTTTCTCTCTTTTCCTCTCTTTACATTTTCCCTACATTTCTTTCTCTCTTTTCCTCTCCTTACATTTTCCCTACATTTCTTTCTCTCTTTTCCTCTCTTTATATTTTCCCTATATTTATTTATCTCTCTTTTCCTCTTTTTACATTTTCCCTACATTACTTTATCTCTCTTTTCCTCTCTTTATACTTTCCCTGCATCTTTATCTATATTTTCCTCTCTTTACATTTTCCCTACATTTCTTTATCTCTCGTTTCCTCTCTATATTTCTCCTACATTTCTTTATCTCTCTTTTCCTCTCTTTACATTTTCCTTATATTTCTTTACCTCTCTTTTCCTCTCTTTACATTTTCCCACATTTCTTTTTCTCTCTTTTCCTCTCTTTACATTTTCCCTATATTTCTTCATCTCTCTTTTCCTCTCTTTACATTTTCCCTATATTTCTTTATCTCTCTTTTCTTCTCTTTACATTTTCCCTACATATCTTTCTCTCTCTTCCTCTCTTTACATCTTCCCTACATTTCTTTCTCTCTTTTCCTCTCTTTACATTTTCCCTACATTTCTTTCTCTCTTTTCTTCTCTTTACATTTTCCCCACATTTCTTTCTCTCTTTTCCTCTCTTTACATTTTCCCTATATTTCTTTATCTCTCTTTTCCTCTCTTTACATTTCCCTACATTTCTTTCTCTCTTTTCCTCTCTTTACATTTTCCCTACATTTCTTTCTCTCTTTTCCTCTCTTTACATTTTCCCTACATTTCTATCTCTCTTTTCCTCTCTTTACATTTTTCCTATATTTCTTTATCTTACTTTTCCTCTCTTTACATTCTCCCTACATTTCTTTATCTCTCTTTTCCTCTCTTTATACTTTCCCTGCATCTTTATCTATATTTTCCTCTCTTTACATTTTCCCTACATTTCTTTATCTCTCGTTTCCTCTCTATATTTTCCCACATTTCTTTATCTCTCTTTTCCTCTCTTTACATTTTCCCTATATTTCTTTCTCTCTCCTTCCTCTCTTTACATTTTCCCTGTATTTCTTTATTTCTCTTTTCCTCTCTTCACATTTTCCCTACATTTCTTTCTCTCTTTTCCTCTCTTTACATTTTCCCCACATTTCTTTCTCTCTTTTTCCTCTCTTTACATATTCCCCACATTTCTTTCTCTCTTTTCCTCTCTTTAGATTTTCCCTACATTTCTTTATTTCTCCTTCCTCTCTTTACATTTTACCTACATTTCTTTCTCTCTTTTCCTCTCTTTACATTTTCCCTACATTTCTTTCTCTCTTTTCCTCTCTTTAGATTTTCCATACATTTCTTTATCTCTCCTTCCTCTCTTTACATTTTCCCTACATTTCTTTATCTATCCTTCCTCTCTTTACATTTTCCCTAAATTTCTTTATCTCTCCTTACTCTCTTTACATTTTCCCTGTATTTCTTTATCTCTCTTTTCCTCTCTTTACATTTTCCCTACATTTCTTTCTCTCTTTTCCTCTCTTTACATTTTCCCTACATTTCTTTCGCTCTTTTCCTCTCTTTACATTTTCCCCACATTTCTTTCTCTCTTTTCTTCTCTTTACATTTTCCCTACATTTCTTTCTCTCTATTCCTCTCTTTACATTTTCCCAATATTTCTTTATCTCTCTTTTCCTCTCTTTACATTTTCCTTACATTTCTTTATCTCTCTTTTCCTCTCTTTATACTTTCCCTGCATCTTTATCTATATTTTCCTCTTTTTACATATTCCCTACATTTCTTTATCTCTCGTTTCCTCTCTATATTTTTCCTACATTTCTTTATCTCTCTTTTCCTCTCTTTACATTTTCCTTATATTTCTTTATCTCTCCTTTCCTCTCTTTACATTTTCCCACATTTCTTTATCTCTCTTTTCCTCTCTTCACATTTTCCCTATATTTCTTTATCTCTCTTTTCCTCTCTTTACATTTTCCCTACATTTCTTTATCTCTCTTTTCCTCTCTTTACATTTTCCCTACATTTCTTTATCTCTCTTTTCCTCTCTTTACATCTTCCCTACATTTCTTTATCTATCCTTCCTCTCTTTACATTTTCCCTAAATTTCTTTATCTCTCCTTCCTCTCTTTACATTTTCCCTGTATTTCTTTATATCTCTTTTCCTCTCTTTACATTTTCCCTACATTTCTTTCTCTCTTTTCCTCTCTTTACATTTTCCCCACATTTCTTTCTCTCTTTCTCCTCTCTTTACATTTTCCCCACATTTCTTTCTCTCTTTTCCTCTCTTTAGATTTTCCCTACATTTCTTTAACTATCCTTCCTCTCCTTACATTTTCCCTACATTTCTTTCTCTCTTTTCCTCTCTTTACATTTTCCCTACATTTCTTTCTCTCTTTTCCTCTCTTTAGATTTTCCCTACATTTCTTTATCTCTCCTTCCTCTCTTTATATTTTCCCTACATTTCTTTCTCTCTTTTCTTCTCTTTACATTTTCCCAAATTTCCTTCTCTCTTTTCCTCTCTTTACATTTTCCCTATATTTCTTTATCTCTTTTCCTATCTTTACATTTTCCCTACATTTCTTTCTCTCCTTCTTTCTCTTTACATTTTCCCCACATTTCTATCTCTCTTTTCCTCTCTTTACATTTTCCCTACATTTCTTTCTCTCTTTTCCTCTCTTTACATTTTCCCTACATTTCTTTATCTCTTTTCCTGTCTTTAGATTTTCCCTACATTTCTTTATCTCTCCTTCCTCTCTTTACATTTTCCCTACATTTCTTTCTCTCTTTTCCTGTCTTTACATTTTCCCTACATTTCTTTCTCTCTTTTCCTCTCTTTACATTTTCCCTACATTTCTTTATCTCTCCATCCTCTCTTTATATTTTCCCTACATTTCTTTATCTCTCCTTCCTCTCTTTACATTTTCCCTATATTCCTTTATCTCTCTTTTCCTCTCTTTACATTTTCCCTATATTTCTTTCTCTCCTTTCTTCTCTTTACATTTTCCCCACATTTCTTTCTCTCTTTTCCTCTCTTTACATTTTCCCTACATTTCTTTCTCTCTTTTCCTCTCTTTACATTTTCCCTACATTTCTTTATCTCTTTTCCTGTCTTTAGATTTTCCCTACATTTCTTTATCTCTCCTTCCTCTCTTTACATTTTCCCTACATTTCTTTCTCTCTTTTCCTGTCTTTACATTTTCCCTACATTTCTTTCTCTCTTTTCCTCTCTTTACATTTTCCCTACATTTCTTTATCTCTCCTTCCTCTCTTTATATTTTCCCTACATTTCTTTATCTCTCCTTCCTCTCTTTACATTTTCCCTATATTTCTTTATCTCTCTTTTCCTCTCTTTACATTTTCCCTATATTTCTTTATCTCTCTTTTCCGCTCTTTACATTTTCCCCACATTTCTTTCTCTCTTTTCCTCTCTTTACATTTTCCCTATATTTCTTTATCTCTCTTTTCCTCTCTTTACATTTTCCCTACATTTCTTTCTCTCTTTTCCTCTCTTACATTTTCCCTACATGTCTTTCTCTCTTTTCCTCTCTTTACATTTTCCTTATATTTCTTTATCTCTCTTTTCCTCTTTTTACATTTTCCCTACATTTCTTTATCTCTCTTTTCCTCTCTTTATATTTTCCCTGCATCTTTATCTATATTTTCCTCTCTTTACATTTTCCCTTCATTTCTTTATCTCTCTTTTCCGCTCTTTACATTTTCCCCACATTTCTTTCTCTCTTTTCCTCTCTTTACATTTTCCCTATATTTCTTTATCTCTCTTTTCTTTTCTTTACATTTTCCCTACATTTCTTTCTCTCTTTTCCTCTCTTTACATTTTCCCTACATTTCTTTCTCTCTTTTCCTCTCTTTACATTTTCCCTACATTTCTTTCTCTCTTTTCTTCTCTTTACATTTTCCCCACATTTCTTTCTCTCTTTTCCCTACATTTCTTTCTCTCTTTTTACATTTACATTTCTTTCTCTCTTTTCCTCTTTACATTTTCCCTACATTTCTTTCTCTCTTTTCCTCTCTTTACATTTTCCTTATATTTCTTTATCTCTCTTTTCCTCTTTTTACATTTTCCCTACATTTCTTTATCTCTCTTTTCCTCTCTTTATATTTTCCCTGCATCTTTATCTATATTTTCCTCTCTTTACATTTTCCCTACATTTCTTTATCTCTCTTTTCCGCTCTTTACATTTTCCCCACATTTCTTTCTCTCTTTTCCTCTCTTTACATTTTCCCTATATTTCTTTATCTCTCTTTTCTTTTCTTTACATTTTCCCTACATTTCTTTCTCTCTTTTCCTCTCTTTACATTTTCCCTACATTTCTTTCTCTCTTTTCCTCTCTTTACATTTTCCCTACATTTCTTTCTATCTTTTCTTCTCTTTACATTTTCCCCACATTTCTTTCTCTCTTTTCCATACATTTCTTTCTCTCTTTTTACATTTACATTTCTTTCTCTCTTTTCCTCTCTATATTTTCCTACATTTCTTTATCTCTCTTTTCCTCCCTTTACATTTTCCTTATATTTCTTTATGTCTCTTTTCCTCTCTTTACATTTTCCCACATTTCTTTATCTCTCTTTTCCTCTCTTTACATTTTCCCTATATTTCTTTATCTCTCCTTCCTCTCCTTACATTTTCCCTGTATTTCTTTATTTCTCTTTTCCTCTCTTTACAATTTCCCTACATTTCTTTCTCTCTTTTCCTCTCTTTACATTTTCCCCACATTTCTTTCTCTCTTTTTCCTCTCTTTACATATTCCCCACATTTCTTTCTCTCTTTTCCTCTCTTTACATTTTCCCTATATTTCTTTATCTCTTTTCCTCTCTTTACATTTTCCCTACATTTCTTTCTATCTTTTCTTCTCTTTACATTTTCCCCACATTTCTTTCTCTCTTTTCCCTACATTTCTTTCTCTCTTTTTACATTTACATTTCTTTCTCTCTTTTCCTCTCTATATTTTCCTACATTTCTTTATCTCTCTTTTCCTCCCTTTACATTTTCCTTATATTTCTTTATGTCTCTTTTCCTCTCTTTACATTTTCCCACATTTCTTTATCTCTCTTTTCCTCTCTTTACATTTTCCCTATATTTCTTTATCTCTCCTTCCTCTCCTTACATTTTCCCTGTATTTCTTTATTTCTCTTTTCCTCTCTTTACATTTTCCCTACATTTCTTTCTCTCTTTTCCTCTCTTTAGATTTTCCCTACATTTCTTTATCTCTCCTTCCTCTCTTTACATTTTCCCTACATTTCTTTCTCTCTTTTCCTCTCTTTACATTTTCCCTACATTTCTTTCTCTCTTTTCCTCTCTTTACATTTTCCCTACATTTATTTATCTCTCCTTCCTCTCTTTACATTTTCCCTACATTTCTTTCTCTCTTTTCTTCTCTTTACATTTTCCCCACATTTCCTTCTCTCTTTTCCTCTCTTTACATTTTCCCTATATTTCTTTATCTCTTTTCCTCTCTTTACATTTTCCCTACATTTCTTTCTCTCCTTTCTTCTCTTTACATTTTCCCCACATTTCTTTCTCTCTTTTCCTCTCTTTACATTTTCCCTACATTTCTTTCTCTCTTTTCCTCTCTTTACATTTTCCCTACATTTCTTTCTCTCTTTTCCTCTCTTTAGATTTTCCCTACATTTCTTTATCTCTCCTTCCTCTCTTTACATTTTCCCTACATTTCTTTCTCTCTTTTCCTCTCTTTACATTTTCCCTACATTTCTTTCTCTCTTTTCCTCTCTTTACATTTTCCCTGCATTTCTTTCTCTCTTTTCCCCTCTTTTCATTTTCCCTACATTTCTTTATCTCTCCTTCCTCTCTTTACATTTTCCCTACATTTCTTTATCTCTCCTTCCACTCTTTACATTTTCCCTATATTTCTTTATCTCTCTTTTCCTCTCTTTACATTTTCCCTATATTTCTTTATCTCTCTTTTCCGCTCTTTACATTTTCCCCACATTTGTTTCTCTCTTTTCCTCTCTTTACATTTTCTCTAGATTTCTTTATCTCTCTTTTCCTCTCTTTACATTTTCCCTACATTTCTTTCTCTCTTTTCCTCTCTTTACATTTTCCCTGCATTTCTTTCTCTCTTTTCCCCTCTTTTCATTTTCCCTACATTTCTTTATCTCTCCTTCCTCTCTTTACATTTTCCCTACATTTCTTTATCTCTCCTTCCACTCTTTACATTTTCCCTATATTTCTTTATCTCTCTTTTCCTCTCTTTACATTTTCCCTATATTTCTTTATCTCTCTTTTCCGCTCTTTACATTTTCCCCACATTTGTTTCTCTCTTTTCCTCTCTTTACATTTTCTCTAGATTTCTTTATCTCTCTTTTCCTCTCTTTACATTTTCCCTACATTTCTTTCTCTCTTTTCCTCTCTTTACATTTTTACTTACATTTATTTATCTTTGTGCCTCTTTTCCTTATTTTCTGTATGTCTTTCCTTCCTACCTTTTTGTGTCTATCTTTCCCTCACTTCGATATGTCTTTATGCAAAACGGAGAACTTTTGGTCATGTAATAATATTTCTAAAATCTAATGTTATTCATGAAATCTTGCATACATTCATGAGATTTTTACATCAAACTCTGACAATGCCAGATTCCACTGCCACAGCCAGACATTTCTTGCATTCAACAATGACCAAGAAAGGAGAATCACATTGTTGTTTCTTTTTAGATAGTGTTCAGATGTTGGATCTAGAGATTATAATATGTGACGAAGTTATAGGGAAAATGGCATCACATATTTCAAGTTTTTGCATATCACTAGGAGTATGCGGGGTTTCCGGAATTCTGGTTGGTGCTTCTTAGTTAAAATTGCAATTAGAAGATTTTTTTTTGTTATGTTCGGGGTCCTGAAGCAGGCACCAGATGCAGGAAACAGGCACCAGATGCTGTAGTAACTAAATCTGTCCTTGCAAGGAGTTTTACTGTCCATCTCTCCATATCTGTCATTAAATTGTTACATCAGAATAGCTACCATAGTAACAAAAATAATATGACAAACCCTGTCCCCATCTCGTACCAGACGTCATTTTTTTCACCAGGCCGGCCCCCGTGGCGGAGTGGTTATCACATCGCGTTACAATGCCAAAATAGTTTCTAAAAATCTAAAATTAGGTTTCAAAAATCTTAAATTAGGTTCTAAAAATACTAAAATACGAGGGTCACTATTTATATTTTGAACCTAACAATGAAAAAACAGGAATTTGGCATTGAAAACTGCTTTATTGTTTTTCGAAGTATTCTCCTTTATGGTCAATACACTTTTGCATTCGTTCGAACCATTTGTCAAAGCAGTTTTTCCAATCTTCTTGAGACACCTCCATAATATGGTTTTTGAACGCATCAACGGCATCTTCCGCCGACGAAAATCGTTGTCCACGCAATTTGTTCTTGACATTCGGGAACAAGAAGAAGTCATTGGGTGCCAAATCAGGACTGTACGGCGGATGACCCATCAATTCGATTTTTTGACTGTTCATAAAGGCGGTTGTTAGACGAGATGTGTGACAGCTGTCATTGTCTTGATGAAGAATGATCCGACGGCGTTTGTTTGTTTTCCGTATTTGACCGAAGAACTCTGGCAAACAAATTGTTGTGTACCATTCAGAGTTGACCGTTCTACGTTCCTCTAAAGGCACAGTTGCCACATGACCAGTTTTCCCGAAGAAACAGGCGACCATTTGCTTCTATGTGCTTCGAGTGCGAACAACTTTTGTCGGATTGGGTTCATCTTGAAACACCCATACAGTCGACTGCTGTTTACGTTCCGGCTCATATGCATATATCCATGATTCGTCACCTGTTACAATCTTATATACGTCTTTCGAAGCACCACGATTGTATTTATTGAGCATTTGTTTGCACCAATTGACGCGAGCGTCTTTTTGAGTTTTTGTCAAATTGTGTGGGATCCAACGAGAACATACCTTTCTCACAGCTAAATGATCATGTAATATTTTATATATGCTGGTGGAACTAATGCCTGTGGTTGCCTCAATCTCACAGTATGTCACATGACTATCTTGCAGTATTAGGTTTTGCACAGCATCAATGTTTTCTCGAACAACAACTGATTTTGGACGACCTTCGCGAATCTCGTCGGTGAGCGAATGGCGACCACGATTAAATTCGTTATACCAGCGTTTCACAGTGGCAAAGGATGGGGCTTCATCGCCAAATGTGGAAGTAAGTTGATCGATGCACTCTTGTCTTGATAATCCATGTCGAAAATCGTAAAAAATCATCGCACTAAAATGTTCACGAGTTAATTCCATTTTATTGTTGTCGCGCAATCTCCAAGGCAACATAAACAACACAAATGAAGCTATTGACAAAACATTTGAAGTACGTTATGGTCAATAATGCCAGACGATTCCGTGCAAACGTCAAATCGCACCTAACTTCAATCAGTGTTGCCAAGGCTCAAAATATAAATAGTGGCCCTCGTAGGTTCTAAAAATCTTAAATGAGGCTCGAAAATATCCTAAACTAGGTTACAAAAACGTTAAATGGTACAAATTTCCTGTAAACGATTGATTAGGCACAATCGTTAAATACAAAATTTCACAAGAACCGTAAGATATTTTAATAGATATATCCTGTATATAACAACCAAATATTAATTTTCTAACCAAATTGTAATTTGTTTACATCATTTTCAAAATTATCCACAAATTATTGTAATACTATACTCGTGATGTTAGCAAAAGTTACTTGTTGATATGAAAAATTAATTACGTATGTATAATTTGCTGCACAATATCAGGGTGCCTACTCACTTGGAATTCCTTGAATTCTGGGAATTATTCGTTAATGATTAGCTCCGGGAATTATGCGTGAATTTTGGCACAACATGAAAAAATATCAAGCAGATGTTTTGTCTATTTCAATTTTTTTCTCCGTAAACGTGAAAATTGCAACTTCTATTAATCCAAATTCCATTAAATTTAAACATATTTATAAATGCCCTGAGGCAAGTTTCTCGCAGTTTAACTTTTATTTTTTTTTTTATCGAGGAAGAAAAAGAAAGCTATATGGAAAATGGACAGAATTTTAGTTAGTTTAGAATGTTAGTGCTTTTGCAGAACAATGTATATGGCAGGCGGAAGATTAATGCAAAATTAGATATCTTGAAGTTGATTAGGTAATTTTTTTGATACATTGGTACATTTGGTATATTTTTTAATATATTTGTGTGTGTGGGTGGTGACAGTCGGTAATACATAAGGTTTGAATAGAGAAAACATCTGCTTGTACGCTTCAATTTTTGGAAAGTTCGCCTTGAAAATCTAGAATTGCACTTGAATTTTATCATGGTCTTAGTGAACCTGAATGTTTTTTTCATGTTATCCACAATCAAACCCCACCTTTTGTCTGTGAGGATAATTTTATGTGCTAAAAATTATCTTTGAACAGAACAGTGGTGCAAACTTCAATGCTGAAATGTTACTTCGCAAGCCGTGAATGCCACAAAACGACCGAAGAGACCACACGGATCTGAAGTTTGCACTTTGGAGTTGGACTGTGCAGGTGATTGGGTGCCAAAACTGAAAAAAGGGGAGGGTGGAGACAAGAACAGTTTACTTTCTCTTAGTAGACAAGCCTTAGCTAAGAGTCCTCAGTGCGGGGGCAAAAAGTAGGGGCACACTGCTCCCTCTAATCGCCGCCACTGTGTGGAGGTAACTGGCGTCAGACATTTTGTTTTGTTCAGAGCTTTGAAAGACATGATAGACTTGGAGGGAGGGAAATCGGCAGAGAATATGTTTCAAACACCCCAGTCATTGCTTCGTTACCAAACCGATTAAATACATCTAAAAATTCTGTAAAAAACTAAAACAATATATAAATACCTAAAAAAGAGGTTTAATTTAGGCACATGAACCTAAAATAGGTTCTAACAAGCAAAATAGGTTATAAAACTTCGCCAGTTGTTGACTTTTTAATGAAATGCTGACATAACTTGTTATTTCTAATTTACCTGCAAGGGAAAAAAGACCAAAATATAACTTATGTCCATTGCTCACGTAACAAATCTCCAATAAACTTGAGTTATTGCGGTGTTCGGATTTGAAACCATGTAGCATTTGTAACCGGGTACACATTAAAGGCAACTGCAACTTGTTTCTTTTTACAGGATAAAAGAGTTACTTTTGATATCACACAAGTTGTCTCCATTTTTGTGTTAAATCACAATGGAAAATACACTTAAGTTTCCTATTGAAACTTTATCTGATAATATTTTCCCACAGACACGCCACTGGACTCTTGTAATATAATGAGTCCAGAAAAAAACGGATGACAGCGTGTAACAAGGAACCCCGATGCGATATTAATGGAGACACGACGCTTGCAACTCTTTCATTTCCGACACGTAGCGGTCCTTTCAGCGTCTTCCCAAAACCGCCGCAAGGGGTCAGATCAAGCGACAAGATAACATTCGTCCATGTTGTTAATCGACGCTTGCTTCCTCGCCTCCATAATGCTCCGTGCTGCGGTAAGCACCGATTCTAACCGCCTCAACAATAGCACTAGCTTCGAATTCACTGTTAAGTCTCACACCTGAATGTTTGATATCGAGCTTTCTCACGTGTGTATAAAAATATTATAAAGATGAAGAAGGTATGATCGCAATCTGTACCTGCATCACTCAAACTTAACATCAATGTTTTCTTTACAAGCAAGAAGATATCATCGAAGCGGATAAACGACTTCCGAAATGTTCTCAACGCGCTGATGTTTGTGACATCTGTCGGGAAAGTCGAACGTCTGAGACTCTACTGATGAAACCGAGTGAAATATGCCCTGCATTAATCTAAGAACAGATAACGTTCACATTGCTCTGTAATATCGGGTTTCGAGAATTAATACGTAAATTAAAAATGCGGGTAGATTTTCAAGTTATCTTCGAAGCAACTTTCGTTACAAGGAAATTGAATGTAATCTTCAGCAACATCTATGCATGTAATAAAATGTACATTTCACAATCACTACATCACGCAAATAACAAGAGTTGTGTGTACAAAATAGTTTTGAAGATGCTGGTAGGGTAAAAACGATTGAATGAACATGCAGGTACTAAGAATTTAGCAATAAATAGGATCAGATGAAAGAAAAAACGTTAGAACAGAAGACAATCGCTACCGTGACCAGTAGCACCTCTACATTTCAATGCACGTACTTTCAGGGGTTATTCCATCAGTTGGATTTCATGTCAACACAATTTGCAGTGATAGCTTTCTTCTATGTTAATTTTCAATACTGGAAGATTATCGAAGTGATAACCGACAAATTTGTAATTTTCAATCCTTCAAGAGACATTAATGTCCGGAAAGGGGTTTCAGAATTATATAATATTCACATGTAATTTCACTTCAATGTAAATAGTTTCGTTAATTTTATACAGGGTGTCCCCAAACTGTATTCCTCGTTAGTAGGAATATCAAAATCAAGTGTCCATTGCATTTTGAAGCACTGGCATTGGAAAACGTTACATTCCAAGAAGAGTCCATGCTCTCAAAGCAGATGATCTAGACCGGAGAGTACAGTTTTGGTACTTGCAAAATGTGCTGAACAGCTAGATTGGATGAAGAGGTTCAGAAGAATACCCTCCGCATTCGCAAAACCTCACGCCGCTAGACTTTTTGTACAGGGATACACAAAATATAAGGTTTACGGTACCAAACCGGCAAGAGTTGATTAATTGAAGACAGCCGTTGAACGGGAATGTGCACAAATCGTCAAATGTTGATGATTGGTTTTTGTGGTTCCATTGCTTCACCATTTCCAGCAGTGTCACAATTTCCAGAACGGTCACCAGTTTGAAAACAGGCATTGACAAGAAAAAAATATTCATGTCTGTATATAATCTTACATTTTGAAAATGAACTGTTTCTTAATAAACACTAACGCTACAATCATTCAAAGTATGTACATTTAATTGGGACACCCTGTATTCCAGTGAAACATATTCTTTAATTCATTGAGAAATCCAATAGATCTAACATTTTATTTAAAAAGATTGTAATTATTTAGAATGTTTAATATTTTCAAATACAACTCTAAAAGAAGTCTCGCGTATAATAAGAAGTTATGTTCAACATTTAACTAATTAGGTTACAGTGGAACTACTCATAACTTTATGAATGCAAGATGTAACAATAGTTTTTTTTTTTTTTTTTTTTTTTTTTTTTTAGATTCGACGATATAATATATTACATGTTTTGCAGCTCACAGTTCGCTGTTTCTTATATTATTTCAGATTATATCAATAGTAGGGTGTCCCAATAAAGCGACGGATTTAATATGCTGAATAGAACACTTTTTTAAAGAAGAATGACAAATATTTTTACATCATTACACCGGGTAAATGCTCCGATTTAAGGATACCAAGTTTGATTTACGCAACATGTTCTAACAATACCTTTACCAGTGTTGGTTGCAGCTTAGTTGACATGGAGGGTTACACAAAGGAACATCGAGTTTTGATAGTGAAAACTCATTACAAGAATAGCGAGTGTTATGCAGAGACTGTTCAGAGGCTTTGTGTAATCCTTGGACGTGAATGTGCACCTAGTGAGAGTAAGTTCGCAAGTTGATCAAGAAATTTGAGGAAACAGGTTCGACAGCAGACATTAAAACACCTCGCTCTCAATCTAGCCGGTCTGTTGAGAACATCGCTACTGTGCGTGACAGTGTTATTGCGAGTCCAAAAAAGCTTTCATTCTTAAATCGGAACTTTTACCCGTTGTAATGATGTAAAAATATTTGCTATTTTGTAAAGATACAGTATTTTCTTCAGCATATTAAATCCGTCGCTTTTATTGGGACACCCTTACTAGCGGTAGATATATAAGTAATAAATATTTGGTTCTTCCTTAAACAAATGTACTAATTATTTAGAATCAACGTCCCTTACACACACACACACACACACACACACACACACAAAAAAAAAAAGATCATGCCGACACAGATTTTATTTACTTTCAAAACTTCTATAGTTCTTCACTTCCAAAGTTTTGTTGCATTACTACCGTACCTTGTGTTTCCGAATAAAAGAAGCGAAACAATCATGCTTTTGCACGTGTGTGCGCTGCAAAATCACGATTGTGGAAAGTTTTTACGAGAAGATGGATATTAATATATTGGTACTCTAATAACCCGTCGTGCAACAGTCCATGACGGCCAGGGTCAACCTACCAACTGCCAGCCTGAGAGATCATCCAAATAGTTACGGAGTGATGTGTGGTCAGCACGACGTTGTTGTTGTAGGTTTCCATGACCGGGTATTGGTACGCTCTTGTGAAAGAAATATCAGATAGCCTTCTAACTAGGTTCGCAGACGAGGTAGGGGAAGATTATTTCCGCAACATCTTTGGCTGTTATGCATTTCAAACTTCGGAACGAGTCACAAATCTCGAAGCAGCCAATCAACCAAGCGAGCCGCTGACCTAATCTCAACCCAGAACCTATCGCTAAGCCCCTTGCTCAAGCTCTGCACACCCACTAGGCTCGCTAGACACTCGCTCAGTCTGCTGGAGATGTTCCGAAAGTAATTGGACCCTATATAGCATGATGAGAGTTACGAAAGATTGGAGAGTGCGTCAACACATATGACTTTTCTAGACTTACTTTAGAACTTGGCTATAATATCTTTCGTTCCTTCTTTCCATCAACTTTTACTAACACCTATTTATTGTTTCCGAGTTTGTAACTTTTCATACTGTTTTATATTCTACATTTTCTAAAATACCTGTGTAGTACTTACACCTCAAGCGGCGACAGTCCTTGAAATTTTCCTTTCTTCTTTGCTTGGCGCCATCTGTTGTTCTCTTTAGTAACTATTCTAGTATTGTGACAAGCAGCTAGCTTCAACTAAAGACACAATCTGTACGACATACTCACGTACGCATCTAATAGCAGAATTGAACATGCGAATAGATTAGGCAGGTTGAGTTTAGTGCTGCTAGCATAGTTTGCACGGCAGACAAGAAATACGTGAAATCATAACAGTGAATGCTGACAGCTGTCTCTAGCCTCACGTGAATTGTCTTGGCTCGTAACATATCTTACAGGGGGTACAGAGTGCCCACAGGTTAGGAGGGATTATGGCGCAGACTGTGCCATCGAAAGCGGGGGATTTTTCCTTAAAATAATATAGAATTCAACATATATACAGTGTGTTGTGAAAGTCCTGCAGGATTCTAAGACCCTATAACTTTTAAAGTACAGTAAAATCTCGTTAATTCGGACTAATGGGGGGGATAAGTTGAGCGGTTTAACGAAAATCCGGATTAACTGAAATAACCTAAAAGAACAGTAGAAAGTGCATTAAAACTCAGTTTATAGCAACAAAACACGTTTATTATGGTGTATTCAAAGGACATAGGCCTAAATACACTATACAGTACAGTACAAAATCTGCGGGAAACAGAATTTCATCAGTGGTTGACTTCCTTTTCTTTGGGAAGTTCTCTTTGTTGACTTTTAGCCACGTTTATAACATTGCATTCTTTTTTTTTTTTTTTGCGTGTCCGGATTAAGCTAAGTCCGGCATATCGGGGTCCGGGTTAACGAGATTTTACTGTAATAGGTTTATTAAAATTAAATATTGTCTGTTACACAGAGGAAACTTTATATTTAATGTGTAGGGACACTGAAATTTCGCGAACGCTTTAAACGCGAAATTATTTTCAAGTGTGTATAATTTTGTTTCGAGACAAGTGGATAAGAGTTATGACCATTTTCGGCTCCAATTTATTCACGAAGTTCCGCGAAATACAAATCAAAATGCGAAATGAAACGAAACGAAATTGTATCTTTTTAAATGCGAAATTCATGAATTTTATTTACCATAAATCATTGTCCCTATTAATGTGTAATGTGGTTTGGTTCATCGCGAGATCTCCAGATGGGCAACATTCACGTCAGCAATGCTGTGATTCACATCACGCAACATGAACTTCAGGTCCTCAAGATCTGCCTGGGTCTTGACATGTTCCAACAACCAGTAATCGTAAGGGGTAAGGTCTGGTGACCTTGCGAGCCAAGGTGTGGGTCCTCTGCGGCCAATCCATCTCTCCCAAAATTGAGCATCAAGAAGCTCACGAACTTCAAGGGCAAAGTGGGGGAGGGGCACCATCTTGCTGGAACTTGACCTCATTGATGATGCCTAACCTCTGAAGTTCCGGGACAAGGAATGTCTGTAACATGTTCAACTAGCTGGCGCCGTTCGCCGTGTCCTTCTCGAAGAAGAATGGACCAATGAGGTGGTCCATGGAAACTACGCACCACACATTGACCATTCACCACTCGTTTTCCAGAGGACCAAGTGTCCCCCTTGCATTTTTCATTTAATTTTATTTGATTTATTTTACTTCGCTTTTTGTGCCACTTTTGGCTAATTTGCGAAGATGGGGATGAGTGATGATATGATGAAATTGATGAATGGACACTCACAAATATCCATGCCCAGGCCAGGATTCGAACCCGGGACCCCTAGCGTCGTAGCGCGATGTGCTAACCACTCCGCCACAGGGGCCGGCTTTCTCTCTTGGCAGCCCGATGCAGAAAATGTGAATGTTTTTAGTGAAATTAATGTGTGCGGGTGCTATTGTTAAAATGGCAAGCCAGCAGTGTGATCTGTGCCTGGAACCCTGATTAGAATAGAATAGAATAGAATAGAATTTATTTCCAGTATGAGCCTTTACAGCTATACATACCATACAAGTGAAAAATTTTCGTGTACTTTCCCATTCCCTACACCCTTCCTCCTTTTTAGTCTGCTTCCACCTTCACCACTGCTTGGGAATTCACAAACACTATTTCATTTTGAAATCTTTCCCTATACTTGCCCTGTTACCTGAGTGGTTCCTAAATATTCTCAAATTTATTTATTAATTTATTTATTTAGTACCCCTCCCCCCTTTCACACATGTTCGCTATCCCCACTGAGCATCTTTGATCTCATTACCCAGGCGTAGTGTAGGAAAGTTCCCAGATTCCTTATTTGCGCCTCCCCCCCTCTCGGTCTCTCCCTCCTAATACCGATTGTCATTATATTCTCAATGTTATCTTCATTTATTTCCCTGATATATTTTTGTCTTGCCTCCCCTGTTTCTTTACACTGGAGGAGAATGTGAAATTTCGTCTCGTCTTCGCCGCATAACGGGCATTCTACGCTCCCGTCCTCCCGTTTCAGTCTAACTTGTGCCCATCCCCCCAGTCTGAACCAGGCCAATCCTGACCTTCATTTTGTCCCACACAAATCTACGTAGTTCCTCCTTCCCCATTCTCGATCCGTATCCACTATTTTCGCCGATGTTAACGATATTTTTGCGTCGCATTCTGTCAAAATTTTCTGTTTGGTAATATCTTCCAGCCTGGCACGTATGGCCCCTAGCATCTGCATATCAATTCTCCCCTCTATTCCCTCTTCCCACATCCATCCTAGCCCTATACTGTATAATTCCGTCTTTATTTTTGCTACCCATTGCCTCCCATTGCCTCCCATTGCCTCCCATATCTGTGATTGTACACAGAGTTTCTTCAAATTTCCCCCCTCCATGGTGATCAGTTTTGCCCAGTATTTAATGCTCCTCATTTTGGCATCCACTTCCTCTCTTAATTTTCCCATTTCCCTAAGTGCCCCACATGTAGTCTATTTGGCTACAGCTGGATTGCGCACACTTTTCCGGTTTTATCAGTGGTATCTGATAAGCCATTGACAAGCTGTCACAATGTACAGGATTGAGCACAAAAAAATGAGGCGATGTTGTCACATGTAAAATGTTCTCAAGCAGTTCTCACTTCTGTTGTGTTTTTTTTTTTTGGTGTGTGTGTGTGTGTGTGTGGACTTACACGTGTTTTTGCTGGAAGGGTAGCATTAGATAGGCATAGAGGATGAACCTGATTGGTGGACTAGAATCTAATGGTCGGTGGATCTCCGTATTAATACCGAAGGTCACGAGCTTCGATTGACAGAAGTGTTTGTTGTGCGGTCATTAACCTAACCTAACCTAATCTAACCTAACCTAACCTAACCTAACCTAACTTTTGAGTTTGAGTAAATTGGTATGAAAATTGTATCTTGACTTGCTACATTTACTGGTTAAATTATATTTTTTATTTAATCCTTAAGAGTATTAAGAGTATTATATTTATTTCTAAATTTCTCTCTCCCTTTTTGTCTAAAGAAAAAAACAGTTTTGCGCACAGACTTTAAAGCTATCAAAGTGGCAACGTTCGATCAAAATCTGTGCGCAAAACAGGTCAGTGAGATTTGTGCGCAATTCTGGATCTAAAGTGTGCGCAATTCTGGATCTAAAGTGTGCGCAATTCTGGGTCTAAAGTGTGCGCAATTCGGTTGCGGCGGTCTATTTTAAAAAGATTCTACGATAGATGATATAACCAAGTTTTAACAGAGCTATAAGCGCAAGAGAGGGTAGGAGCGCTATCGAGACGAGCTTACATTCGCCATTAGGCCGAGACGAGCGTTTAAAAATTGAATCTAAAACACGACCAGGTGCTTCGAGACTTCCCGACATGAGATGCAATAATGAGACAGACATCTGTAAAATTTAGACGCGACCGAAACTTGTCTTGTTCGAGTAAACAAGCTATAAAGAAAAATTAACATAAACCAAATTTTAGTTTATAATGCAACTTATTCGATTGGGGTGGCAGATTATTTATTTTGTTTTATCTTAATTGCAAAGTTGATCCATTAGTGTTAACTGCGAACTTGTGCAGTTCGGACGCCCGCATGCGGGGGGGGGGGCAGGGGGCACTTGTCTCCACTGAGATATTTGGAAAGAGTTCATGTAATTCAAATTGTGAATTGTAGTGATATTTTATTACAAATAACATTGTTTTCTGCAATTTACAAGCGTTGTTACAACAATTAACTACCATGTATCGAGACAAGAGGAAAGTGACCAAAGTCGACCCCACCCACTAAGTGGGACCCCCAGCTTATCTTTTCAAGGAAGTACCGGAGACTAGCGACGTGTAGGTTAATTATTCTGAATGATATCAGGAGCCAGTGGCCTCGTCAATTTTTATTTCGTTTTGAGTAGCAGCTGTAGTGTATGGAATTCTCTTTACCTGTTGAAGTGAACATTTTTCGGCGGTCAGTAATTTCATCATACTTTGACTTCTACATTTGTAAGAGTTTGTGTCTCATTACTAATATGTAAAAGTAAAGTTGATCTAACAACATATGTGATTATACAATAGTTTCGTAAAGGTATTATGTGGCTATGGCGACGTTTCGAAACAATGGCATTTTTTCCTAAGTCGGACCCCCATGTTTCCCGTTATATTTTGATTGATTGATTGAATTGTTTTATTTTACTTCGCTTTTTGTGCCACTTTTGGCTAATTTGCGAAGATGAGGATGAGTAATGATATGATCAAATTGATGAATGGACACTCACAAAGATTCATGCTCAGGCGAGGATTCGAACCCGGGACCCTTGGCGTCGCAGCGCAATGTGTTAATCACTCTGCCACGGGGGCCGGCTATAGCAGAATGACTACAAAACATTGTTTAGGAGGTTATCACTCCACTATGAATTGACATAGCTATAAGTACTCAAATATAACTGTTTCTAAATCCGGTGGAGGCACATAGCACAGTGGTTCGGATCGCACTTTATACCGTAGGTCCAGTCCCGATTAGCCTTACTGTGCATAAAGTGGACTTAAAACACCAACTCAAACCAAATAACTGTTTTTAAAAAGATCATCATACTATTACATAATCAGTTAGTTTTATATTTTCTACTTTAAATTACCATTCAATTGCCATTTGTAATATTTGTTTTCCAAATATTAGTAGGGGGTCCGAATTTGGAGTACTTTTTCAAAACGCTCATTTTTGCAAACTTTTGCTATAATTGAAAATTCTCTTGGGAGTGTTTCCTAAAGTGGATTCTGACACCCCTTCGACAACTTACTAGAGAGTATTTTAACAGTGATAAACCATTGTTAACTTTAATATTAATAAATGTATAATCGAAAAACTAATTGGTCACTTTCCTCTACGTTTTCACAAGAGACATTACAATAATGTTCACTGCCGGAACTAGGGGTGTGCGGGATGGAATTGTTTTGGTCGGGACGAGATTGAGAAGGAAATCTTAATAATGTTGACATTCGGGACTGAAAAAATATATCTATTTCTCGACCAAGTTGGCGAATTTTGAGAATATATCGAATTGTGCACACTATTTCTCTGTCAAGTGATTTTTTTTGCATTTCTGGAATAAAAACAGTTAATTTCAATGTCAGACAGAATTACTGCAGAAAATATCAAGGATTAACCTGTTTTAAACCTAATGTACAGTTCTAGATACAGTTCTACATATACAAGGAATGTATTATATATTATATTTAAGTCATTCAGTAAGAGAACTGATAGTGTGTGTTTCCGTGTGATTTATTGTAACGCTTATACTTCCTTCTGTATAGCTCGAGATTGTTTTATGTCTTTTATCAAGCAATAATTCTTTTATACTCCGTTTGTCTTTCTCTCACACAAGGTAAGGTTAGGTTACTGCATGCTGAGAAAGAAATATGTTCCCCGTGGCGCCTCCCAGCGGCCAGATCGAAAGTAACTCTCCAGCGGGTGCCGAAAGGTGGCGCTGGCATCACCTTACGGCACCAGGCACACCAGGAAGGCAAAAGAAAGGCTCCCTTTTCCTAACCCGTTCGCGAGATTTTATCGCAGTGTCCGATCGGCGATTTGACATGGAAGAAAGGAAGAAGAATAGCAGATAGAGAGAAACTTCCCAGTAGCCGCGTACTTTTATCGGATACAGTTCAACCAATTAGCGAAGTGGCTGATAATTGCGTCGTTCTTCCTATGTTATCGGCGTGAGAAGGTCGTTCACAGATCAGCTTGGATTGATGGTCTCTCTCTGCTTATCTTCGATTCTCCCCTCCACCCATACCTTTTCTGCAAGGCGGGAAGGAGGAAGACTTGATATAAAAAGCCACGAACAATCGTGAAGCATTGTGCGCTTTGTTACGTGCGAGATTCGCTGTTGAGTTTTTGACGTAGACACATTTATCTTGATAAACCAGTACTCAACAATGTATTGGTTATCCTGCGCTAAAAAGTTCCAATTCTTTTGTCAGAAGCAGGCAAAACAGTTTTGTACCGGGGGCTTGTATTATTGACCCCGAGCTTTCTTGTGAAAGACACCCAAATATCAACCTCACTTCCACGTTAGTACACCCTGGACTGAAGACTAACGAGGCTCTGGCGACTGGCCCCATGGCCAGTATAATTTTGTTTGTATTGTCCTGTTCTTTTGTCCTTATGTGTGCTGAGTGCCCCTTTACAGCCTCAGCTTTTAACAGAAGTCAGAACATTTTAAATTTTTTAATTATGCAACGTTAGAATTGGTAAGGGACTGGCCCCCGTATAATGTGACGGGAGCAAAATAGCCTAAGTGCTGACGCTCCCAAAATTTTAAATATGTTAATGTTATGTTAATGTTGTGAAAGACACAGTTATAATCGTACGAGGGCAAAAATATCAAAGTTAGTTACACTTGATTTGCCGTACGTAAAGAAACTAATACATATATTAGGCTCAGTCAATAAATAAAGAGGCAGAGGATATTTCACAGTACTTACGTAACGAACCTCAGAAGTATTGTTTAGGCATTTATACCATTGTGACACCAGTCGCAAAATACAAGCATGCTCGTAGAACTCCCTTGCCTGCTGTTGGAACCAATTGTGCACGTACTCCTTGACGTCATCGTCCGATTGAAACCGTTGTCCCCGCAGTGCTTTCTTGAGCTCACCGAAGATGTGGAAGTCACACGGGGACAGATCTGGACTATAAGGGGGCTGGCTCAGGACTTCCCACTTGATTTTTTTTATCAGACATCCCTTTGTTGCGTTGGTTGGGTGTGGTTTGGCGTTGTCGTGCAATAGGACGACACACGAGAAAGGTGACTCGGACGATCCGATTTCATTGCCTTCCTGAGCTTCGTTAACGTTTCACAATACCGCTGGGCATAGATCGTAGCTCCATGCTCCAGGAAGTAGACGAGGAGCGGTCCCTTGTGATCGAAGAAGAACAGAAGCATGACCTTGCCGGCACTAGTGTGGGGGTCTTGAACTTTTTTGGTGGAGGGGAATCTGCGTGCTTCCACTGACGACTTTGCCGTCTCATATATGTATGTGTATATATATATATTAGTCCTTACCTTTTGTACAAATATGGAGTGACATTGTATGAAAGCAATTTAGTGTGTGAGGCATACATTGCCGAAAAACTATTGGTGTACGTCTTGTAGTTCTTGAGATACGGAAGTGGAAAATCAAATTTCTTAGCTGAAAAGTCCAGCATTTTGAAGTACAGATGTATGTGTATACACGTAACCGACTTCGTTATGAAAGTACTGAATTTTTTCCAGTATTGTGGAACATGAACGAAGGTTTTGGCTAAAAAAAAATCCAAAAAAACTTTCTCGTGTTTTATATTTTTTTTCTAAAATTCGCAAAATAAAAAAAAAATACAGCGAAAACTGAGAGGTCTTCAGATAACGATATCTTCCTCAGTGACTGCGCTGGAGTGAACAAATTTTATCAGTCATTAGTTGAAATGTGTGTCAATAGATGGCGCAGAAAGACATACGTATCTCGAGTAGCATCATTGTGCAAGTCCAAACCTGTTTTCGTTACGCTTGATAATAAACAGGCTGTTTGAATCGCAAGCTACGTGATAATGGGGGGAAAATGTGTGCCTATGGCCGTGAAATGGCAAATAATTGGTATGTACAGATGCAATAGGTCTCATAGAGAAATTGCAGTTGCATTGAATGTGAATAAAACCTGCGTGGCGAACACAATAAACAAATTCAAGCAGCAAGTGGTTGATAAACCACACTGCGGCCGCCCCAGGGTAACGTCTGTACGCGAGGACCGGATTATCTCCGAAGTATGGAATGAGATTACGCCCCAAGAATGATAGAAATTGGTCCACAGCATGAGAAAACGTGTGCAAATGTGCTTGAACCTTAAAGGTGGACCTATTGACTATTAAAATTTCATACTTCATTCATCTAATTTCAGAAGAAATGTTTGTTTCCAAGTATATTTTCAAAGATCAGATTTAATGATATTACAAATTGTACCTTTAGTTGCATGTATTAGTTATAAGTGCATTAATATGCCCTTACACTTTCTTAATCTTGATGTACCTTTCAATAACATTACATTATAATTCCAATTTTGTATTAAAGTGTTTATTTCATGAAAAGCACTCGCATACGTACTTTTTCTGTTTGTCTGAAAAACACATGACAAAGTGGTCTTAAACTTTTGGTAGGGACTGTGTATATATATATATATATATATATATATATATATATATATAGGGGAAGAGGGACAAATATGAAATAGGGGTACAAATATGGAATACCATTATATCTCGCCTGGTATTGCTGCTCTCTAGCAAGAACTACGTGAAAAGCTGGGCAGTTTCCTCACCACCACATGAAGCAGTTAGTTTGCATCTCGAGGTTGAACAGGGCACGTTAGAACGATTGTTGTGGTTCCCGCCCAAAGTGAAAAGTTTGGAGGTAAGTATCTTTTTGCTTCTTATTAGTACACAGAATGAAAATACATGGTATACAGTTTTGTAGCATATCAATAAGGTTTTATTCTGGTATTTCCGTATATTGTTGAGGTGAGTTTGAATACACTTTTGGCCCTCGATACTCGAAGGTAACAGTGGCTCAAATATGGAATAGTAGTATTCCACATTTATACCCCATTTATGTACAAAAATTATTAACGTGGACTTGCATCTGGATCCAAACCCGACGATGGAGCAGGACCTTCTGCTAGAAGTGAAGTGGCCACCTCACCTGTTCCTGCAATTAAGAAGAGGCAAGGAAAGCAGGGACCTCTCATATCCTGACTTCATCACCATATAAGACTTCCATTGAAATGTCCACTGCTGTTAAGAAACAGCCTGTTAAAAACAATTGGAAAGAAGGAAAATCGCCATTACCAAAAGACTGCGAATCATCAGACTCGGACAGCGACGGCATATTCAGCGTGCGAGATGACTCTTCTGATCTCAGTATGTCAGATGCCAGAACACCAAGTAGTGATGATGCTGAATGTATCTTCTGTTCTGAACAATTTTCTGATGATAAGCGTGGAGAAGAATGGGTTAAGTGCGAAATGTGTGATATGTGGGCTCATACTGAATGTGCAGGATATGATAATGGACTTTACATTTGCAATTCTTGTAAGTAGGTAAATAGTGCCCTCATAATCATAGTAATACAAACATGTACAGTTCAGAAACTTTCTCATATTTGTGACTTTACAGTGTTCATTTATTTCATGTTTTCACTACAATTGTGTTTATTGTGTTTATGTGTTCATTTTCTGCACAATGTTGCCAGTATTCCTTATTTGTACCCCATTTTCTTTCGGAGCAATCATGTCAACTTTTAGGAAAATGTTATTTGCAAATACTTACTACAATGTTACGTAGTCTAAACCTTATATTGTATTAAAGAACTAATTAAGGAAGAAGAGGGTAGTTTCTCACATACATTCTTCAAAAAATGTGCCATTGAATGGTCAAAAACAAAATGGCATTCCATATTTGTCCCCCTTCCTCTATATAATTAAATATAAATGTGGATTACTAATTTTAGACTGGAGACAATTTTCACTCCCCCCAGATTCATTTTTATGTTCGAAACAATCAGATTTAAACGCACGGCCATCAAAATAGGCGGCTGGGCAGAATTGCGCTGTTGCCACATATGGGAAAAGCAAAGCGGACGCGGGACAAAAGTCTCTGGTTCCCACACACTGTGTGGCAACGTCAACCAGGTTGCGTTGCCTAGTTCGAGCGTCAGACCGACCTCTCTCCGGGGCACTTTTATGTCATTCCTGACCTTTCGAGCAAATACTATCAGTTTGTATCACATGGAGTACAAAGACCAACTCTACAACGAGATCTTTCATTCTCTTAAACCCCCGAATACATGGAGTTGTGCTCAGGGTCGGACTGGAACTGCCAAGAGGGCGCCCCAAGAAATCGTTGATCGTAATTGCTGAATTAACACATACACCTTTTATATACATATCGTGATGCATGAATGTACTGTACTGTACAAATTCGCAACGTGCATCATCTCATAAGAACTGTATTTCTGATATAATCTTTTCCTTAAAATACAATTAAACTACTGTTATCTACGTACAACTACGCATGCGTATGTAGAAGTGAAATTATACTTTACAGTGAGAAATGGCGTTTCATTTCAGAACTTTCACAGCATAATTTGTTGATAATATTATCACTGTCGATAACCATGAAAATATCTAGTTCACACTGCATGAGGAAGCGTGCTTCAAGATTATCAGTGGATAGACCATTACGTAGCCTTGTATTGTTTATGTTTACGTAATTTGGAAAATGCTCTCTTGCAGCGTACTTGCGTAAGTGGAGATTATTATGAACTTTCAATTCAGTGCACTACAAGGGTGAAGTAGTACACACTTGATGCAGATGTTGCATCTTTTACTTGCAAATTTTCTCCTAACTTCAGCCATAACGTCTACCTGATGCATTTCTTCACATTTCCATTCTATATTTACTACTCATCATCACTGTAAGACTGGTAATCTTTTTCCACTGACTGACTGCGTAATTGAAGCCACATACTAGCGAATGACCAAGTTCCTTCTTCAGTCCTTTCTTGTCAGTGTTTGGGACCAGTTCACGAATTTTGTTCAAGGCCTAAAATGATAAACTGCTCCTTAAATCTTGAAATCTTCTTGGATAGAAGCATTGCAAATCCAAATATAACTTTCTATGCTTTGAACAATTACATCCATAACACAGTTGAATACAGTTCAACAAAACTTGTTGATGCAATGCTTTCATCTCCTACTAGTTTCAATGGCATTCTTTAAATTTTCTTTTCTCTTTTTTTTTAAATTCAGCTTCAATAGATGAACTCTGAAGCTCTGACGCTTTCTCCCTTATTCCACAACAGTGACGGCGATTGGGTTCCAAAAGGGGGGGGGGGGGGGCAAAGTGCCAAAACTGGGGTGAAAGGCAAAGACAGTTTACGTTTCCCTCGTAGGTAAGGTTTAGCATAGTGCGGTGGCAAAAGGGGGGGGGGGCAATTGACCCCCTCGTCGCACTAATCGCCGCCATTGTTAAACAATGTTTTAGACATGATAGCAACAACTTGTCTGATATATTTTCGAGAATGTATTCCTTGAAGCCTTCAAATCTATTGTGGCAGTGGGAACTTATCGTCCAGTTTGAACGAAATCCAAGTTTCTCATTTGTAGATAATCTGAGCAGGGAGTTGTATTTTTAGAAACCTGTAAACAGATTATTGCGACAATCACTGGCGTACGCACATTTCTTTTTCCGGGAGGGGCTGGAATTTTAAAAGTGGATAGTACAGATAAATAAAAACTGCAAGATTCATAGGATAAGAAAAAAATCTTAAATCAGCTGATAAAGTAAAGTTCCTGCTTATTATTTGATGAATAAAATTACATAATTATGATAATATATTTATTATCTTCGCATCACCTTCTAAGTCATAAAATCATTAATAATTTTTGTTACTTATTATAATTAAGCCCTTCACCTAATTCAGAGTCACCAGCCGCCCCTGGTGGGGAGGGGGGGCACAATGGAGCACACCGGGTCATCAAAATTTGAGGGAGGTCCTTAAAATAACATGGCGACCTCCGTCCTCCGTGGCGGAGTGGTTGCATAGCGCGCTATGACACCAGGGAGCTTATTATTGAAACTCGTTACGGTAGCTAGCTGACGAGTTGGTGGCTGAAATCGGTTGCAAGACAAACGACATCGAATATACCGTATTATTGAAACTCACTCGTTCCCTGGCTCTCGAGTCGTTCCGTTCGCTAGCACTCGGCAGCTCATACCCAAGCGAGATCAGTCGTTCGGTCGAGTCGTTTGCCATAATTGTCGAAGATGGATGTATATTTATGTTTGCTTTTGGTACTTGAGACAAGGATAATGTGAGATGCAAGAGAATACTTACATTCCGGGCCATCTTAGGGTGAGTATGTTACGATTTGTATTATTATTATTATAAACTTGCACATTAAAATAACAGTAATCAGCGATGTAAATATGCCGTTGTTAGTCAATGCATTTTTTTCGATTTCTTAAGGAAATATTGGTTTCCGCGTACACATGCTTGACTTTGTTGAAGACATATTTGTCAATGTATATTGTATTGCAGTACAAGGTGTAAATAAAAAATATATTTAAAAAATACAATAGGTTTTTCCAATGTTTTTCTAAGTTGCCTTCATGACACGGTGCTATATCCATGGAAAACATTACCTTTCACCTTTTCTTGTAAAAAATAATATAAAAGCACTTTAATGCTCATGGGGTATATGATTGTCTCTTCATATACATGTCATAAGTTCGCAGTTATTGTCGCGATTGATCCATATGGTAGGAAAGCGGCGCAACAAAAATTAAATTGAAAATACAGAAGCACTTTAAAGGTCATAATTGAGAAATAGAACACTAGCAGCTAACCTGAATTATGTTTAACTACAAGAACACTTTTCGTGTTGATCAGAATTACAAAATGTATAGAGAAATTTTGAAATAATGGAATGGATGTAAAATGCAAATGTATACACACTTACTACTGAGTACTGATAATGTAGTACTAAATTCGAACATTTTTAGCATGTTTTAGTGATGTTTATATTTGCTTTTTTTGCAACAGGCAGCTACTAGTTGGCAGTGGCAAGAGATTGCAGAATTACCATTTCCCAGGCCAGAGTCAGGAATTGCATCAAGCAAGACTTTCTCCCAAGAAGGGCAGAATACAGTGGAGAGGGTGAGTGTCTTTTTTAACACAATTATTCATGATTTCCAAAATTTAAGAAATGTTATTTTTGCAAAAGAAATGTAGAAAAAACTTATTGACCACGCGTGGAAGCGAATGTAGGCATTCTTTTTTTCATTGATATGTGGTAAAATTTACATTTAGAGGCGTTCCACCTATTTATAACCATTGATCCAATACTGACAATGGCAGAGGCCAACAAAATTAATATATACACAAAGATATAGTACACGTCAGTAATGTAAGTACTAATGTAATCTGCATTTTTAAAAATATGTAGCAAACAAAACATTGGAACGTCAACTTATTCCTCTGTGTCTGACACATATACCTTGTATTAACAAAACCTTCCATGTCATCATCACTAAAACCCATAGCAGCGTCCCCGATGGCATAGCGGTAATGCAGTCACCTTGTAATGAAAGCATCCCAGGCTCGATACCTGGTTGGAGGCATATAGTGTTCCAGATTCCACTTTAAACTGTAGGTCCAGTTTCTATCTGTGCATAAAAGTGGACTTAAAACAAAACTCAATCTCAAACTAAAATCTATAGAAGTTACAATTAAATGTATTAATACATAAATCATGACACCAGTATTCACTAGACTTTAAAATCTCAAACAAAATAAACAAGAGATAAGGTAACGCCAATGTCTGAACTTATTCTAAGCAGTTAAGAACATGGTTGACTGGAAAATACTGAGAACTCCTCTCTTCTATGACTATGAGATTGAACTAACATGAAAGTTGGATGGTTTATGTAGCTACATAACAAGTTAGTGAATAACCACTGATTGAGATTTGCTGTGTTTATAACTGACAATACTCACAATACTTTGGTGCTAAAAAAATCTCCGCTACAGAGACTGGATGTTATACATGTGAGTTTACGTAGTTTTCGGTAATGTAGAAAATTAGAGCATCTACTTAATGCAGCATGTGCTCGAGTTTTGTTCTGGGATTTCAAGTGGAATGATGTGAATTTATTGCTTTGTTTATCACAAGAATGTTCTTGAACTGTTAACATGTTCACTTTAGCTGATGATGTTTTAAAAATGAAAACTGGTTTTAAAATTAAGTTTGTTGCTTCAACCATTCAATCAATTTTTCAACAGTGCTATTGATACATAAGATTTTTTATGTGACCATCACATTCATTGATACAAAAAAAAAGAAATACAATTGATACCTGTCTACCCACAAAAATAAACTAAAGTGCAGAAACGTGCATAACTAAAACAGTAAATTTTTTTTAAAAGAATATTTTCTACTTAGTTTATTACATACAATAAAAGTGTTTGCTAAAGTAGAAATTTTGTTTGGGTATTTTCATCCTTCATTTGAAGTATGTTTGGTACCCTTAACCCTCTGTACCTGTGAAATGTTTTGCTGTGAACATTTTCAGTTGTTTTTAGCTCTCGGAAACATGTTTTTGTGAAGTAAAATACATTTGATACCTTAACGTGTTACTTTACTGTGAAGGAGCACAGCCCAAAGACTTCCCGGCAGTGAATATAGCACCCAACAAGACATTCCACAACTATGTTAGGGGCCTTAGGTTTGGAGCTTATAGAAAGTTCCATGTTTTTTCATTATTTTAGTGTGCATACAAGCATTTTTACTAATAAAAAGCAGCAAAAGTATTCGGGGATGGCAGGTTTCTACTTGTGCTGGCCATAATTTGGGTTCAAATATCTGTTATTTGTGTTTTCTGCATGCGATAATGAATTATATATTTCGTAAAGCATCAAAATTTGTTGATTAAAAAGGAAAACATCAACTCTTGAAGGAGTACAGTGGTTAAAAGTATATTTCTTCTTATTTTCTGGTGACAATGGTTTCTGTAACAAAGCTACCTTCATTCATTTGTTGGAACTTGAAAGGACAAATTATGTGGACTGTTCCTTTCAATTATAAGAAATGTTGCTATTTGTGCATGAAAGTGTTTTCAATTTCTTTTCAAACATACAACAATTCACAAGAAAAAATTATTTCAAATCTTCCTGCAACCCTTTGGCTGACATCCTATGGGTACGGATGAAAATCTGCTTCGATGTCTTTGTGCTGCTGGCATGAGAAGCGAGAGATTCGTGAATGGCTTTTCTGAAAGATCTCTGGTGGTGATTGTTGTGTGTATCAAAAGGAAGGAAATGTACTTTACAATTAAGGTGCTGACATTTATTATAGATGAGCTTGACATACATGGTGAACCATTCTTTCGGTAGTTCTGATAGAATCCTGGTCGTGCCTGCATTTTTTGCTTAAAATTTTACTTGGTGAACCATCGAATATCTGAAATGAAATTTCATCCTAACTTGGCTAGCAAAAGTTAATTCTGTCACCATTTCCCTCCCCCTGATAATTTATCAGTTACCCTTGTTTACACAGCCACCCTTCAGTCTTAATGGTTGTGGAAAGCACCATAGAAGCTGGAGGGCTCTTATTTGGTTGTGAACAACTAAACATAGCATATTCATGTGGTCTACTGAGAGGAAATGAAGGTTCTTGAGTATATGTACTTGAAATTTAATTTGCATGAGGTGAATTGGTCACACAATGAATGCTGTATTCAGCAAAAACCTAATGCCACAGAAACAGCACAACAATCACCCATGTTGATATCCCAAAAAAAAACAATTATCACCCATGTTGTTTTCTGTTATACATTTTACCTCAAACAGGAAGTTTCATGGTTCCGAAAACTTTTCCATCTGTTCATAAAATGTGCCACTACTATATTCTGGAAAATATTTTTTCTTGTATGTACGCATTGCTTGCATTGTAGAATTATTTCTCTTGTAGTCTACAGTCATTATAAGCATAAAAACACAGTTTTTCATTGTGACGTTTCAGCAGATCATATGCTCCCTTAATCAGACTTTTATTTTTATTTTTATTTACATTTATTCAAAAATAAATGTCTGATGAAGGGAGCATTCGTGTAACCGGTTCAGTTATTGCAGGATTCACCAAATCAAAACTGACAAGCAATACAGCAGAGCCGCTCTTGGTTACACACACAACTAAACCTTGACATTGACTGCCATGCTGGGGGCATATTTAAATATATTTTACAGAAAAAAATAACTTACATTAGTGTGCAGAAGGTACCACTCACACTGCCAACCTCAACTTTCATTAGAGCAGTTCTACTCTCAAGTAAAATTACAGATATTTTTACCAATCCAATATATCTATAAATAGTCTGTAATTTACTGCAAAATTCTGCCATTATATTATTTTTGTGAACCTATATAAATTAATAGTCCTCCTCCTTGCCCGTGCCTCTAAGGCACCTTGCTTTGGATGGCAGCTGCGGGACGGTATGGGTTCGATCCCAAGTTCAGTCTCCAGGAATTTTCGGCCAGTGGCAATCCACCATCATGAGGAAATTGGGGAGCTCCGAATGAGTAAGCGTAATCCGGTCGCGAAGACCTACTACAACGGCTGGGGATACGTCAGGCCGACCCCCCGACTATTCCAATCCTGGTTGAAGATCTCCACACTTAGTGGTGATGAAGGAAAGTATAGGAGGAAGGCTGGTAGGTAAGCCAAGGCCCTTCATGGGCTGTTACACACAGGATTATTATTTTTATATAAATTAATAAATCCTACTTTTCTATAATAGTACTTTATTTGTATCCACAAATATTTCATACGGAGAGACACACACACTTTCCAGAGAGAAAAAAACTTACAATTATTAGAAATATTTATGCATATGGGTTGATTTGTGAATGACCAAACTGCACCATACACAATAGTATATTTAGAGAATAGATTAGTTTGAATTCATTGCATGGGTTTAGCAATTCCACTGTTGTCAAAACAGCATTCGTAGCTATTCATTGACAAACAAAAAATTGTTAAAGCACAACACACTTGAACAATTTTGTCTGTGTTACATCACCTGGCTTAGCACTGACAAATTGGGCAGGTATTGTTCATATCAGGATACTATATTTTCTGTGAACAAACAAACATATCCAATCACCTGCTCGACTTGTTTTCTGAAATTTGCCAGTTTCCTAGTGTATTGCAGATAGAAAGTCATATATACACGACATTTGACCACTTGTCTACTATTCAGGATGCTGAACAACTCCCATGTGCACTCAACACAGGGAAACCACCATTAAAATGGTTAACTTGCTGGTACCACTATAAAACTGCACTCTCTCTTCACTCTCATTGAAAGTCTTCAGTAAAATTTGCTTTTTGACACTTGAAATACTTTGCAAGTTCCTGTAATCGGACATCACAGTGTCAATATGTTCCAGGGTCATGTCTGTCTGCCATGCAGTATATTCAATTCCTAAAACATAAAGAGTATAAATAGTACATGTATCACAAAGAGAAAAATGGAAAAAAAATATATGGTTGGGGTGGATCAATGTGATATGCTCACGTTGGCTGCTACTAATGCTTAACCGTTAAGGCTGTCCCATTCGTAACAAACTGTGATTATAAAAATATATATCGTACACATAAATGGAAAAAAGTGTAACCTGCACTGTGTCATGCATTGGGCTCTGACTATGGGATGTGCATAGGTTTGGGTCTCCTGGGGGAAGCATAACAAATTTTCCAGAGATTTCAGCCTGTGTATGGAACCCATGGCCACCAACAATCGTGAGGAAATTGGGGAGCTAAGAAAGAGTAGCGTAACCTGGTCATGGAAACCCACGACAATGATCAGGGGTTCGTCACGACCCGTCATGCCATGGGAAAAAGAAACTTTCCCACTTATCTCTGGATTTTTCATTTTTGTTTACACAGGATTATTAAAAAAAAAAGAAACACACACCAGCTTGATAACAACAGCATGTGAAATGCTAGCATGGTTTTACAGCAATAATGTCCTATGAATAGTTTTCTGGTTTCGTTAGCAAAAAAAGTCATTTCACTCAATACATTACAGAGGTAAGGACATTCTAAATCTAATGAATTACATTTCAATATGATGAAAATAACAACTTAGTTTGTTACATTTATTGTTATTTTTCCCTACAAAATTCATACATGCTTTTCGTAATTTGGATTTCATACATTTATAACGGATATTAGAAACTATTACTAGTATATGTGGAAATACTGTGTGTCTGAAAACACTCCCGTCAATGGTTGCATGGATCCCTATTGTGCTCTACTGAAATGTGAGCTTTATAACAAGTCAACAATGGATATATTTCACATAATGGCTGAACAGACTTTCTGCACTCTTCCACGAAGGTACATAGGGAGTCAAAGTGATTAGTGTTGGCAAACTACAGAAGCATGTGAAAATAAACGAGTGGATCACTACCGTAATCCCCACAACCGTGTTAAAAAATTGATTTTTTCAAAGATTTACTGGAATCATTTATGGCATAAGTGTGTCATTATGTACTAGAACAACAATTCTGGTCTTCTAAATACATGAAACTTGACATTATAATATATATATATATATATATATATATATATATATATCACATATTGGCATATTGGTTCTGTTTAACTGTGGTTACATGCGCAGTAAAACAAATTGGATGACATTGTTAAGGTAAGGGGCATTTATGTGTGCATCAAGTTCATATGAACATAAAATCTTAAGATTGAATATAACTTAAGGGCCTCAAAAGAGAAGTTACTTCCACAGAGCCATTTTCTAAATACTTTCTAAAATAATGTCATGCATATCATCTCCGATATTGTAAATCAGCAAGAAATTTGTTATTTAGAAGCAGATTTTTTTAGCAGCAAAGTATTGTGAGTATTGTCAGTTATAAACACAGCAAATCTCAATCAGTGGTTATTCACTAACTTGTTATGTAGCTACATAAACCATCCAACTTTCATGTTAGTTCAGTCTCATAGTCATAGAAGAGAGGAGTTCTCAGTATTTTCCAGTCAACCATGTTCTTAACTGCTTAGAATAAGTTCAGACATTGGCGTTACCTTATCTCTTGTTTATTTTGTTTGAGATTTTAAAGTCTAGTGAATACTGGTGTCATGATTTATGTATTAATACATTTAATTGTAACTTCTATAGATTTTAGTTTGAGATTGAGTTTTGTTTTAAGTCCACTTTTATGCACAGATAGAAACTGGACCTACAGTTTAAAGTGGAATCTGGAACACTATATGCCTCCAACCAGGTATCGAGCCTGGGATGCTTTCATTACAAGGTGACTGCATTACCGCTATGCCATCGGGGACGCTGCTATGGGTTTTAGTGATGATGACATGGAAGGTTTTGTTAATACAAGGTATATGTGTCAGACACAGAGGAATAAGTTGACGTTCCAATGTTTTGTTTGCTACATATTTTTAAAAATGCAGATTACATTAGTACTTACATTACTGACGTGTACTATATCTTTGTGTATATATTAATTTTGTTGGCCTCTGCCATTGTCAGTATTGGATCAATGGTTATAAATAGGTGGAACGCCTCTAAATGTAAATTTTACCACATATCAATGAAAAAAAGAATGCCTACATTCGCTTCCACGCGTGGTCAATAAGTTTTTTCTACATTTCTTTTGCAAAAATAACATTTCTTAAATTTTGGAAATCATGAATAATTGTGTTAAAAAAGACACTCACCCTCTCCACTGTATTCTGCCCTTCTTGGGAGAAAGTCTTGCTTGATGCAATTCCTGACTCTGGCCTGGGAAATGGTAATTCTGCAATCTCTTGCCACTGCCAACTAGTAGCTGCCTGTTGCAAAAAAAGCAAATATAAACATCACTAAAACATGCTAAAAATGTTCGAATTTAGTACTACATTATCAGTACTCAGTAGTAAGTGTGTATACATTTGCATTTTACATCCATTCCATTATTTCAAAATTTCTCTATACATTTTGTAATTCTGATCAACACGAAAAGTGTTCTTGTAGTTAAACATAATTCAGGTTAGCTGCTAGTGTTCTATTTCTCAATTATGACCTTTAAAGTGCTTCTGTATTTTCAATTTAATTTTTGTTGCGCCGCTTTCCTACCATATGGATCAATCGCGACAATAACTGCGAACTTATGACATGTATATGAAGAGACAATCATATACCCCATGAGCATTAAAGTGCTTTTATATTATTTTTTACAAGAAAAGGTGAAAGGTAATGTTTTCCATGGATATAGCACCGTGTCATGAAGGCAACTTAGAAAAACATTGGAAAAACCTATTGTATTTTTTAAATATATTTTTTATTTACACCTTGTACTGCAATACAATATACATTGACAAATATGTCTTCAACAAAGTCAAGCATGTGTACGCGGAAACCAATATTTCCTTAAGAAATCGAAAAAAATGCATTGACTAACAACGGCATATTTACATCGCTGATTACTGTTATTTTAATGTGCAAGTTTATAATAATAATAATACAAATCGTAACATACTCACCCTAAGATGGCCCGGAATGTAAGTATTCTCTTGCATCTCACATTATCCTTGTCTCAAGTACCAAAAGCAAACATAAATATACATCCATCTTCGACAATTATGGCAAACGACTCGACCGAACGACTGATCTCGCTTGGGTATGAGCTGCCGAGTGCTAGCGAACGGAACGACTCGAGAGCCAGGGAACGAGTGAGTTTCAATAATACGGTATATTCGATGTCGTTTGTCTTGCAACCGATTTCAGCCACCAACTCGTCAGCTAGCTACCGTAACGAGTTTCAATAATAAGCTCCCTGGTGTCATAGCGCGCTATGCAACCACTCCGCCACGGAGGACGGAGGTCGCCATGTTATTTTAAGGACCTCCCTCAAATTTTGATGACCCGGTGTGCTCCATTGTGCCCCCCTCCCCACCAGGGGCGGCTGGTGACTCTGAATTAGGTGAAGGGCTTAATTATAATAAGTAACAAAAATTATTAATGATTTTATGACTTAGAAGGTGATGCGAAGATAATAAATATATTATCATAATTATGTAATTTTATTCATCAAATAATAAGCAGGAACTTTACTTTATCAGCTGATTTAAGATTTTTTTCTTATCCTATGAATCTTGCAGTTTTTATTTATCTGTACTATCCACTTTTAAAATTCCAGCCCCTCCCGGAAAAAGAAATGTGCGTACGCCAGTGATTGTCGCAATAATCTGTTTACAGGTTTCTAAAAATACAACTCCCTGCTCAGATTATCTACAAATGAGAAACTTGGATTTCGTTCAAACTGGACGATAAGTTCCCACTGCCACAATAGATTTGAAGGCTTCAAGGAATACATTCTCGAAAATATATCAGACAAGTTGTTGCTATCATGTCTAAAACATTGTTTAACAATGGCGGCGATTAGTGCGACGAGGGGGTCAATTGCCCCCCCCCCCTTTTGCCACCGCACTATGCTAAACCTTACCTACGAGGGAAACGTAAACTGTCTTTGCCTTTCACCCCAGTTTTGGCACTTTGCCCCCCCCCCCCCTTTTGGAACCCAATCGCCGTCACTGTTGTGGAATAAGGGAGAAAGCGTCAGAGCTTCAGAGTTCATCTATTGAAGCTGAATTTAAAAAAAAAGAGAAAAGAAAATTTAAAGAATGCCATTGAAACTAGTAGGAGATGAAAGCATTGCATCAACAAGTTTTGTTGAACTGTATTCAACTGTGTTATGGATGTAATTGTTCAAAGCATAGAAAGTTATATTTGGATTTGCAATGCTTCTATCCAAGAAGATTTCAAGATTTAAGGAGCAGTTTATCATTTTAGGCCTTGAACAAAATTCGTGAACTGGTCCCAAACACTGACAAGAAAGGACTGAAGAAGGAACTTGGTCATTCGCTAGTATGTGGCTTCAATTACGCAGTCAGTCAGTGGAAAAAGATTACCAGTCTTACAGTGATGATGAGTAGTAAATATAGAATGGAAATGTGAAGAAATGCATCAGGTAGACGTTATGGCTGAAGTTAGGAGAAAATTTGCAAGTAAAAGATGCAACATCTGCATCAAGTGTGTACTACTTCACCCTTGTAGTGCACTGAATTGAAAGTTCATAATAATCTCCACTTACGCAAGTACGCTGCAAGAGAGCATTTTCCAAATTACGTAAACATAAACAATACAAGGCTACGTAATGGTCTATCCACTGATAATCTTGAAGCACGCTTCCTCATGCAGTGTGAACTAGATATTTTCATGGTTATCGACAGTGATAATATTATCAACAAATTATGCTGTGAAAGTTCTGAAATGAAACGCCATTTCTCACTGTAAAGTATAATTTCACTTCTACATACGCATGCGTAGTTGTACGTAGATAACAGTAGTTTAATTGTATTTTAAGGAAAAGATTATATCAGAAATACAGTTCTTATGAGATGATGCACGTTGCGAATTTGTACAGTACAGTACATTCATGCATCACGATATGTATATAAAAGGTGTATGTGTTAATTCAGCAATTACGATCAACGATTTCTTGGGGCGCCCTCTTGGCAGTTCCAGTCCGGCCCTGATGCTTAATTGTGGTATTTTTCGGCTTGAAACTTGCAGGATGGTTCATGGGTAGGCAAGGTAAGATCCGTGAGATTTGTGAATGTATTTTTTCAAGTAGTGACTAGGTATATTTCTATCCAAAAATGCCATGATGGATCCATAAATGTAAACAATGTAACATTGCACAGTATATAAAAAGGATGTAATTCTTGAAGTTAACTAAATAACTCTCTACCCTTCTTAAACCCGAAGGTTCATGGCTGCAGCAACACAGGCCTTCCATCTGTCCCTATCCTGAGCAAGATCTATATACTCTTTTCCATCTCTACCGATTTCCTTTAGGTCCATCTCAACGTTGTCCCTCCATCTTCGTCTTGGCCATCCTACAGGTCTCTTACCATCAGGTTTCCCAACAAGAAACCTGTAAACTCTTCTTTTCTCTCCCATTCGTGCCACGTGGCCTGCCCACCTAAGTCTTCTTGATTTAATCATTCTAATAATATCTGGACGTGAATACAAATTATGTACTTCTAAATTATGTAACCTTCTCCACTCACCTGTCTCCTCATCCCTTTTAGGTCCAAATATTTTCCTAAGGATCTTATTTTCAAATACTCTCAATTTATGTTCCTCTTTCAATGTAAGGGACCAAGTTTCGCATCCATATAATAATACAGGCATAATTACTGTTTTGTATATTTTAACTTTTAGTTTCTTATATATTAAACGAGAAGACAAAAGTTTATGAAGAGAGAAGTAACATGCATTTCCTGAATTAAGCCTACTTTTTATTTCCTTTAAACATATAATTTTCATTTGTTAATATTACTCCTAAGTATTTGAATTTGGAAACTGGTCCAAACGAATTGTTATCACTAATTAGATTTTGATAATTACCTAACATTTGGTTTCGGCCTGTAAGCATATATTTAGTTTTCTCTGTGTTAACTTCCAAACATATCTCTTTAGCTGCTTTGACAAATATTTTAGCATTATTCTTAATTGTATTTATATCATCCCCTATAAGTCTACATCATCTGCATATGCTAAGAACTGAGTCACACCATTTAATGTTAGTCCTTCGTTAGTTTCTTTTACCTTCGTAACAGATTTATTCTAAGGCAAAATTAAAGAGCAATGGAGATAATGCATCTTATTGTTTTAACCCATCCTGAATTGCAAATTTGTCAGACACATTAATACCCACACGAATTTTACTTTCTGTTTCACTGGTGCATACTTTTATCATATTAACAAGCTTCTTAGGTATTCCAAACTCTACTAATATATTATATAATTTATCTCTTTTGACCGAATCATATGCTTTTTTGAAATCAATGAATAGCTGATGGACAGTTTGATTATATTCCCACTTTCTCTCAAGTGTCTCTTTGATGTGAAAAATTTGATCTGTAGTTGATCTGTTACGTTTAAATCCACATTCATAATCACCTATAATTTCATTAGCATATGGGGTTAGTCTTGTTAAAAGAATGTTAGATAATATTTTATATGTTGTTGAGAGTAGAGAAATTCCACTGTAATTATTGCAGTTCATTTTATCACCTTTTTTAATGACAGGAACAATTATGGATTCTTTCCACTGTTGAGGGATTTCTTCTTTATTCCATGTTAAACAAATTAATTTATGAATTTGACATATTAACGAATTTCCACCATATTTAATTAACTCAGCTGGTATTAAATCAATGCCAGGTGCTTTGTTATTCTTTAGTATTTTAATAGCATCTTTAACTTCAGTCAAGTTTTGTTCTGGAACTAAAGGTTCTGCTGTGTGAACTTCACTTGCTTCTGATTTATCTCCTACATGAACATTGAAGAGGTCATTAAAGTAGTTCTTCCATCTATTTAAAATATCACTTGGATCAGCCAAAAAATCACCGTTTTTATCTTTTATCAAATTTACTTTAGGTTGCCACCCCTTTCTAAATTCATTTATACCTTTATAAAAATCTCTGATATTTTTGTTTTTGCTGTTTGTTTCAATTTCGTTAATTTTGCTTTTCAAGTAATCTCTTTTACTTCTAAACGTGCAGTTAACTTCTCGTTTTATTCTATTACTGTATAATTGCTTAGATCTGTATCATCAGAGTTATTTAACCACCTAAGTCTAGCCTGATTTCTTATTTCTATTAGATTATGACATTCATTATCAAACCATGGATTACTTTTCCTTGGTTTATGGTATCCTATACTTTCTTTAGCTGCTGATTCTATTGCATTACGTATGTGCTCCCAATTCTTATTTACGTCTGTTTCATTTATATTTTCATCATCATTTAAATCCTGCAAAATATCAAATCTATTTGACAGTTTAATTTGGTAATCTTTCTTAATGCTTTCATCAGCAAATTTTCCTGTATTAAATTTTAGAACTTTTAGATTTTGTTGCTTATGATTTATCACTGCGAGTCTTTCTCTTAATTTAGCAATTACTAAATAATGGTCAGTCAGCACCTCTATGTGTACGAACGTCAATTATACTAGTATGTCTTCTCTTATCAATGAGAATATGATCTATCTGATTATGAGTTTTACCATCTGGAGATGACCAGGTATATTTATGTTTAAAAGTGGTACTTTTCACAATTAAATTCTTTGAGGTTGTTGTTAACTAATTCTTGAAGTTAGTAATAAAATTGCAAAAGTTTTGTCAAATGCTTAACTAAACATGTGATTTAATATTAAATCTATAATATGAAAATTTTCAAATAAATAAATCAATATTGCATGGCACATGCTGCTCAAATCTGTTTACGACAATTTCAAAATGTGGTGACGTTAATTTGTTGATCAGGCTCTGATACTAGATGCCTGTGAAACAAAAATTAGGAAACGGACATGGAGATGTCAGGATAAGTACAAATCTGATATAATTTAAGGCCTCTTACTTAACCAAATATGATGTATAAAGTGCCATTTAGTAATACTATTATACAGGGTGATTGTAAAGTCACTACACATTTCTGCATGAACAGGGTTCATTACACAAAATACTATATCTACTGAAACATATATCACAGTAGGACACAAAATCAGTGTAACTCAATGTGACCACCCCTCAAGTCTAGGCGCATATGTTAACAATCCACCACAGTCCGAAACATTTTCTCCCACGTAGCTGGTGTAATCTCAGCAACTGAGGCCGTAATGCGTTGTTTCAACTGGGCTATGCTGTGGATCTTCATCTCGTGCACCTTAGGCTTGATAAACCCCCAGATGGAAAAGTCTAAGGAGGCCAGGTCAAGGGTGGGGGTAGGGGGCAACCCCCCTTTGCGATCCTAGGTGATCCGAACAATGATGGCAAAATGGAGTGGTGCTCCATCATGTTGGTACACAGTAGGGAGCTTGGTGTTCCCCAGTCCACCGTGCTATGAGTCACAGTTGGCAGCTGATGGGATTATGGATACTGAGTCCCCTGGTCGATGCTGTGTGGCTACGCGTCCTGTACAGTTTGCACAGTTTGTGGTGTTATGGCTGGCCTACCAGGACGTTCTTCATCCACAACACTACCAGTTCGCTTGAATTTGTGGACCAGGTTCTTGACAGCGAGCCTTCTTGGGCCTGGTTCTCTGATTTTCTGGGTGAAGTCTGTCCACACCTGTTCATACGTCATTCTACGCAGACAAGCACAAAGAACGGTATTCTTTCTTCTACGCTTACCATTGCTTCACATAACCTGCAAAAGAAATGTGTTTTACCACAATATCACCAAAATGTATAGATACTTTATGATCACCCTGTATAATAGCCAACGTGGAAACATTTTATACACATTTAGAATTCGGTTAACTTCAATAAGTATGGAAAGTCAAATTTGCAAGACTTTAATAATCTGGGTACTACTAAAGGACATTAAATTCAACATATTGGATTTGATTTAGAACATTATAATCTACAATCATCTGATGCACGGTTAGTTATTGAAGGGCCAAAATATCATATTCTGATATTATAATTGTTGATGTAGCCAATCAGTGACATATTTTCCAAGAATGAGCGTAACATAAAAGGGTGTTTAGTTGATGAATATTTATGCAAGCAGCAGCATTGCATTGAAGAGGAGAATTGAAGAATTAGAGTGATATCTTCTTGGATCTGGAACTCAGGGCATCTAACTGTTAGAAAAATACTTAGCCTCTTCATTCAAGTTATTTACAGATATAATAACTTGGTTTTCTTATTATTAATGTATTACATACATTTCTAATTTAGAAGCATGAAGTGTTAATTCTTTAATTTTTTCTTGTTATTGGAGTTTGTTCAATATCTATCTAAATAATATTTTTATTTATATCTTTATTTTTTATTTTTTATACATATAAAAATGGATGTATGTGTGTGTGTGTGTGTGTGGGTGTGTGTATTTGTTTGTTCCGGCACAACTCTCGAACGCCTGGAGCAATTTCAACCAAACTTGGTACGCGTATCACTTGCAATCTGGAAAGAAATATTGTGGGTGTAAGACACCCCTTGCACCCCTAGGGATGGGGTGGGAAGGTGACATGCAGAAATAATCCAAAACGACCGATATTGAATTCCGCGCAGGCAGACATCCGTGACTATGCAATCCCGCACAACGATTGTGTTTCTCGGGTTGCCTAATATTCAGGCTGCGTTGCGAATGGAATCCATAGTTTTCGTGACACTCCCAATGCGGTTCAACTTCAAGTTCATCACCTATCGGCATGGCGGGTGAGAGGGGGGGGGGAAAATGAAATGCCACAAATGTCCTAGATTCGTGTCGAATCCATAGTTTTCGGAGTCGCTAAGCTAATTGGTGGCATTCACGGTCACGGTCTAATACAACGCCGGGTAATCAGCTAGAATTTATATTTATATATAAATGACACCTAAATTGTCTAAATGCAAGAATTCAAATATTCTTATTATTTTACACAAGTTAACTAACATAACCGAGTGAACAATTTTAACCATTTTGGTTTCAGATGTGATTGTTGAAAGTTATCACTAGGTCTCGGATATTAGGTTCTTAACCTATTTTTTTCTTGGTTAGCAAATAAGAAATAGACATCACCGTTTCATTAAAAACGCAACGTTTTATAGAACCTAAATAACATATTTTGCTTGTTAGAACCCTTTTTCAGGTCTTTAAAGATTTTCTTCAGAATTTTTATGAAACGGAGGTATTTGCTTGGTTTGGTACCGAAAAACTCCATACCCAACGTGTTTAAAACATACTTTCTGTCGATTTCCTTCCCTCCAAGTCAATGCTGATTTCCTTCAAAGCTCTAAACAGAGCAAAATGTCTGGCAAAGTGCAAGCAAATTTATGATCCACGTGGTCTTGCTCACTTTCGTGTCAATTCGGTGCTTTGTGGCATTCACGGCTTGCGAAGTTAGTTTTCCTGGAATTCAAGGAATTTCCGGTGAATAGTCACTCTGGTAATGTGCTGTAAATTATACATTCAAATCAACAATTAACTTTTGTTAACAGTACAAGTATAGTATTACAGTAATTTGTGTATAATTTTGAAAATGATGTGTACAAATGAAAATTTGGTTAGATAATTAATAAAATTTACTGATTTCTTTTGAAATTTTTGTTTTTAACCATTGTACATAATTAGCATTGTTCAGGAATTTTGAAGAATTTTAAGTTTTTTTGGAACCAACTTCAGGATTTTAGAACCTAATTTAAGATTTTTACAACTAATTTTAGAGCATATTTTAGTAACTTTTTAAAACCTAAAAATCCGTTATCACAGTTCTTGATAGTCTGATTTGAACAGTCTCTCATTATAATTGTCTATTTACAGCCCTTAAAGACTGTGAGTCAGTTCTTTCAGAATTGCAAAGAGAATCGGTGAAGCATAACGAATTTTTGATATCGTATAATCGCATCAAAAAGTGAAGAAGCAATTAAATATTTCTCCAATATTTATGTATGTCTGTACTATGACTTTCCTAAATTTGGCAAAATTGGACAGCGGTGTGTGTGTCTATTTGTTAAATTTAATTTCGAGCGTTGAATACTTCATCGATTTTATGAAATGGTTTGATTATTTCAAAATTTTGCTGTTTCTACTATTTTATCTGTTAGTAAACGATCTAGAGATTATAGTTCAAAAATGTACACAGAACACTTTCACTGTGCCAATATAGAAAGCAGAATTTCATAATGCTCTGATTGAAATTTAGATACAGAGATTAATAAAATTATAGGAAGGAAAAAGAAGTTCCCGCTGATTTCGGTATCCTTTGAGATTATTGAAATGTCTATTTCGCAAACCTAACCTTTCCAAAATACCTATCTAGTTGCTTTACTTTTCGTGACGATGTAGTATATTAATTATCAGTGCCACCTGTTGAACTACTGTGCATTTCTGGATCACGAAACCACGTCGTTACTCAATTTATAAATCCAACCAAGAGATGGTGCTGGTTACCTGGGGAAAGCCATTCGTCTTGTTAGCACGAGACGCCTGTTACGAACGAATTCGTTACGCCACACATCAACTCTTAAACCCTGTCGCTGAAGTGTTTGGGTCTGAATCGGTTTGTCAAGGTGACCATGAACACTTAAACGAGGCACGAGCTGGTCTCTCTTATGCACGGAACATTCAACTTACATTGAAGATTTCTAGATGTCGCTGCATCCATTTTCCTGTTCATAAAGTGTTCAACTTGTCTCTGAAGCGGGTAATATATGCCGCTAACTATATTTTTCTCTCCTAGCGTATAAGTTACTGATGTACAAACAGAAGAACTTCCACTGTTTCAACTAACATAAATCTGTAATGGAATATATAGAACCTCGTGGAAAATCCCTTAAGATGTATCCATAACTTGGAGCTTGGATTTTATTTATTGAAATGTTACAATGTCCTTCCTAAGTTTTAAAAAGATTGATTGATTTAGTTTATTTTACTTCGCGTTTTGTGCCTCTTGGCTAATTTGCGAGGATGAGGATGAGTGATGAAAGGATGAAATTGATGAATGGACATTCACAAACAACCAAGCCCGATCGGGATTCGAACCCGGGACCCTTGGCGTCGCAGCGCGATGTGCTAACCGCTCGGCCACAGGGTCGGGCAAGTTTTAAAAAGATTTTCAGTACATATATTCAAATATTCGTCTATAATGACAGCATGTTGTTAATTTTAATTTATCAAAAATCCTTTTATATTTGTGTCGTATTTTTCATTCTTTTTATTGTTTTAATTCGGGAATAATCGTGACGCGGAGACAAAGAGAGAGAGAGAGAGAGAAACAAACAATATTGAAGAAGAGAGAGAATGAATGAGAGACAGAGAGAGAATAGTAAATAAGCGAAAAAGAGGGAATGGGAGACAGATAAAGAAAAATTGGTAAAGAGACGAAAGAGGGAGAGAAAGAGAAATAATGGGAAGAGGGAGAATTAAGGAAACAAGAGAGAGAAGAAATCACAAAGAAGTGAGATAGATTGAGATAGCAAGGAATAGAGAGATATAGAAGTGAAAGAGAGAGAGAAAGGGAATAAAGATTAGAATGAACCAGAAGACAGAAATGAAAGTGTAGAAAATTGAATAAGGAAGGGAGAAAGTAAGCTAGTAAGATAAACTTAGGTCTAAAAAAGAGTAATGAAACCTAGAAAGAAGATACAGGAATAGAAAAATTGGGAAGATAAGAACATAGGCGTAGCTACGGGGTGTGCCGGGTGTGCCTAGGCACACCCTAATGGGCAGCTTTATCAAAGAGAATTAAAGACAGATATTTCAATAAGAGAGAAAATAAGCGGCAGTTTGTAAGAAGTTGAAAATGTCATTACTTGGTACAAACGTGTGCATTATCGCTGATAAAACGAGTGTCTATAGATTTTCGATTTTTTGATGTCATTGGAGAAAGAAGATATTTACTGAATTATACTCTGTACTACAGCGCTTTTCATCTATACCTGTCACAAGCTGCACGTGTGAGAGACAGCTTTCTCCAAGCTTACCCAAGTTAAAACTAAATTAAGAGCAACTCAGAAGCAGGATAGATTGGAAGCACTGCTCTTGCTATTTGTGGAACAGGAAAAAGCTTAGTCTATTGATGTAAATGAAGTTATTGATGAGTTTAAGAACATTGTACCTTTTGACAGACGTCTCTTGTTATAGATGACGTGTATTTTGATGTATTTGTTTGTAACATTTATGAACATTTTGTGTGTGTGTGTAATTTCTATGCAATTTGATTTTTTCTACTACATATATTCAGAAATTTTCAACACTGTCATTTAGTGAATTTATATTCCTTTACAAACATCAGTGCAGTTAAAGAGCCAAGTGATTGTGTTGCAAAATATGCTATTAAAAAGGTACAAGACCTCATTTTTTTCTTTGTGCACACCCAAATATAAAGTTCTAGCTACGCCTATGGATAAGAATAAGTAGGTAGTTTTTTCTTATTCAGGTGGAAATTCTGGCAATACTGGTTTTTATCGTTCAACTTGTCGGTACATACGAATATACACCAACCTTGTATGCGAATACCAACATGCCAGTTGTGTACTTGGCGAAAGAAGCATTGTAAAAATCCTGCTATTTCCAGACGACTATTGCGGCTTCGCAGAGCATAAGTTGCGGTGTGCAGTTGCGAAAATACGATCCAGCTGCCCGAGTGTCCTCCACAGCATCGAATCCTCACCTGTTGGACGTGCAAAGTGCCCGGCCTTCGATGATCGCAAAATGCAAAGGGCAGCTGGGAGCAATCGCTCGCTCTAGCATCGTAAAGGTTTCGCTAATTATTTCCTTGTGCGTTTGTCTCTAATATATTAATATATAACTCTAAACAATGAGACATCCTTGGTCGGCGGCTACGGTTTGAGGAGAAAAGTGTCTGACACCTGCTGGATCTTGGAACGAGTGACCGTGAAGCGCGAATTTATATCTTTTCGCTTTAAATCCTTCTTAGTTTCTTTTCATTTTATGGTTATTCGCTGTTTCATTTCACATGGTTACATTCCTCTTTTATTACAAGTGGTACAAAGGTTTTTTTGCATTCTTATTTCATTATGGCATTCCGTGGTATAAGTGGTGTTGCATTATTCTCTTATTGCGACTAGGGCCTCTCCAATGGCGTAGTACAAGGTTGTATCAAAAAGTAAGGTGAATTTGTCTGTAAAACCCAGAGTTCTTTGTGTAGCTAATTATTTTTTTTTGTATGTGTCAGATACCAAGGTGATGCAAGTCTGACGGCAATTACAGTCTTCTACGTCAACCCGTCTGGTACCTAGAGCAATTCAAAGATGGCGCAACGACTTGAACATTACTCCAAGGAGGAGGTGCGCAGTGTTACTCGTTTGTTTTTTATGGGTCAAGGGAAACAAACCATCTGAAATTCATCGAGAATTGTTGGAGGTCTATGGAGAGAGTGTTATGTAACAGAAACAAGTGTATGTGAGGTGTAACTCATTTGCAAGTGGTAGGAGTAGTGTGACAGATGATGACAGAAGTGGCAGACCAGCAACGTCCATCACCGACAGCAATGTGTGAGACGTGGATGCGATGATTCGTGAAGACAGAAGAGTCCGGTTGCATGACATTGCTGATGCATTGAACATCTCATATGGTTCAGTGAGGAGTATCGTCCATGACCAACTTGGCTTCAGGAAAGTGTGTGCACGCTGGGTGCCCAAGAATCTGAGTGAGGACCAAAAACACCACCGAATGGGCATTTCCCTGACCCACCCCACACGATATGCCCACGAAGGCAGTGGTTCCTATGTCGACTTTTAGTGTGATACCATGTGTCAAACATACTACAGTTTCATATTTTTTTCTATGCACGTTTTTCAATATATCGAAAATTCACCTTACTTTTTGATACACCCTAGTAGTAACGTCGTCGTCTTGTAATCAAGGGGTCTCGGGTTCGATTCCTGGTGCACATGGCACAGTGGTTCAAATCCAACTTTAAACCGTCTAGTCACGATTAGCCATTTTTAGTGCATAAAGTGTACTCAAAAGAAACGAACAATCTTATTGCGCCATTAGAATATAATTTGTTTTCTATAGTATGATCCTTTACAGCTGTACAGTCGCAGACAAGAAAAACGAGACATCTAGATCCTGAAATGCTCGCTTCCCTCGAAGGCGTTGTGTGTGTTGCCTAACTTCACACAACACGCCTTGCATAGAAGCGTGTGTATTTCAGGATCTAGGTATCCCATTTTTATTGTCGGTGACTCTTCATGCTACACAAGATAGAAGAAATTCAGTGCATTTTCCCTAACCCATTCTTCTATCAGTCTACTTCCTCTTCTCACGTACTTGAAAGTGCACAACCAGCGTCTTTCATTTCCACCACTTTCACTACACTAATTCAGTAAATTCTTAGTTAATTGATTCTGTACCCCCTTTTAGTCATTTTCATTACTCCCACTTCGCTTTCTTGCTCTCTTTGTCCACGCGTAATGTAAGTATGCTTCTAGATTCCTGTTATATTTCTAATATATTTTTGTCCTGCCTCACCTGTTTCTTCGCACTGGAGCGGGATGTGAAATTACGCCTTATCTTCCCCGCATAGCTGGGAATTCTGCGCTTCCTCCCTCAAATGAACTTGTGTCTATCTCCCAGCCGGAACCAGGCCAGTCCTGAACTTTCTTTCGCCCCACATAGATCCACGTGGTTCCATCATCCCCCATTCTCGGTCCGTATTCACTTTTATTAAGCGACGTAAGGAGTGATCTTTTCGGATTGATAGATTTTCTGCCACTTTCGGCTAATCGCGAACATGGGATGAGTGATGATATGATGAAACTGATGAAGGGATACTCACAAACAACACTCATGCCCAGGCTGTGATTCGAACCGGTACATTTGGCATTCGAGCTGACTCTCATAACCAATCCGCAAATGGTGTTCGGCTAGTGTTCTTATCGGAAAGCACTTACATGTCAACATAGTACACCCTGGACTGCATTCTCGCAGGCTAACGAGGCTCTTGCACCTCGATTCAAGGCCAGAGGTATTCATTTTAAATCAAACTCCCCTCACCCTCAGAGATCGCAGTCGCCCTCACAAGTCTTCCGGAGGGTGAGGGTGAGGTCTGCCCTCAAGAGGGTCGCCCTCAGGAGGGTGAACACTTCTGTTCAAGGCCAGTAAAATCCTCTGTGGGGTCTTTGTTGTGTCATCCACATGTCCCTGCATGTATTTGTCTCTTGGTCCATTTCATCTTTTCTTTGTAATTAGAAAAAAGTGGAAAGAAAATGAAACAAATTGTAATTGCACAAGGCATTAACTGTAATTTGTATTTTTCTTACCTTACATCTCGCATACATGCCTGTTCTAGCTAATCACATAGATGAGGATGAATGGTAATTAGACGAAATTGACACCTACAAAAGATCACCCATTCCAAACCCACCACTCGAAACCGGATGCTTCGTAGCTCTCGGACACCGAGGCCAGTCCTGTAGCCAGGATTTTATTTCGGGGGAGGAGGGCTCATCCCTTATCAGCAGAGGCGTCGCCAGAAATATTTGTATAGTGTGCAGGCCAATGATAAAACTTGATTAGTAGAAATAATAATGACAGTAATAATTATTACCACGGTTATAATTGTCACTTTACACAATACTACCGGTAACTTTTATAAGTTATTAAAAATAAAACAATTTAAATCCAAATTTATTGTTATTGTTATTATAATTATGCAAATGGACAGACTTTGCTACTTGATCCACCGTATGAGTGACATTATTTTTCTTACATTTTGTACAGTTGGTGTACTGAAATTCATAGTTATTAACTTTTTGACATTCCTTTAAAAAAAAAGACAAAGTTAGGAGCATATTTTACTCACAAAGTTTAAATTGTGTGACCTCTCACAAAGAAAACCATTACTTTTGGGAGCAGTGGATCCATTTATTCTTTGAATTTAATTGTAGAATACAAAGATAGCTAGAAAGCTGATTGCTCGTATATTGAACACTAACCTTTTTTCTATCTAATGTTTAAACTCGCTAATGAAGTAAAATTAATTACCACTATAGGCCTACACTATTTAAATTAGATATTGGTAGGATTTCGGGTGGGGGCTTCAGCTCCCTTAGCCCTCCCCCTGGCTACGTGCCTGACCGAGGCAGATATAAACTGTACTTTCATTCAACCCTATTCTTTGTTTTTCTACTTGCATCCTATAGAGTTGATTTGTTTTGTATTTCGATTTTATTCCTTGGCGTTTTATAATTCCTATTTATTTTTTTACTTTATCCATTCTCTGTTGTTATACCGAGTGAGCACAGTCTTTCCCGGGCTAAGAAACATTGTATCTTAAAAACTGTGGCAGATAGGATAGTGTTGTGGTTTTATATAGCCTGGATAAAATCTTCCAGAGGTTAAAAGCATCAAAGCATGGTTCAAACTTATTCCTTTACGATTACTCCATCTTGTATCTATTCCTTCACGGTTGCCTTATTTGTCATTTAGTCAATATTTGGTGGTTCTATTTACGACTTTTTCCTTCAGTCATTCTATTATCCACTTATTCCTGATCGGTTGTTTTATTTCGTATTTCTTCGTGGTTGTTCTATTACATTATTACACTTTCGCAGTTGTTTTATTTCCAACCTGAACAAGGACCAACCTGAATGGTTGCTCCTGATTTGTCCTGAAACGTTCCCACGGATTGGTGCATTACGGTTTGAGAACATGTCACAATCTGATGGGTTCATGCCATAAATTGGGTAGTGAACCATTTTCTAACACCTGTGTTGTTTCAATTTTAATTTAGTATCGGATACGTAAGGTTTGACCTGACTTGCTGACATGTTTTTCATAAAATGGACAAATTAGTCAGCAAAATTCACACAACGTTTCAAGCTGAAGTCCGACACAATTAACTAAAAAAAATCTGAGGGATTGGATCATCCTACGGGCAGCGCATGTGTAGTGTGCAAACTTTTGGAACGACCCTCCTATATACACACAAGGAATTGCTGTTTTCTGACGAGATGTTCCTCTTGTCCTCCTTAGCTCTGCAATTATAAAAGTATTCTAATACTCTCGGTTGCGTAATTTGCATTAAAATATTAGTTAAACAGCTACCAAAATACTACCAATCAGAAAAAACAAAAAAATTGCTACATTTCTCTTCGTCATTAATTCACACAATTAAATATATATCGAGGTTATTTTTTACGTTCATAGATGGCATTGAGAAGTACAATTTATAAAATAAGCTAAAAAGAATAGAAAAAGGCAGAAAATTTACTTTGTTCTAAATACACACGAAAGTATATATTAAACGATAAAATATGAATTCAGCAGTTTAAATTTTTGTTACTGTGTTTGCGAGATATGAAAACAAATATTCAATCTAACGGAAGAGATATTGACATAAAAGTAGACTTACTTGAGTATTTAAGAAAATTGACACGTATATCATAGATTTCTACGCATTTTACAAATTGGTAATTTGTTCATATCTTTATATACGACAATATAACATGAATTTTTGACAGTGTGTCTGTAATATTATATTTTTAAAAGGCCGCTCAAGGTGGCAATTTTAGTGGTTTGCAGGGACGACGCGACGGGTGGGTGAGGGTGGGCAAGCGTCACCCAAAAATTCCTCTGCCCACAAACAAATTCAAGACGTAATTGTTTAGGAAAATATGAATGCTTCAATGAGAAAAAGTAATTTATTGTTTTGACTTCCATAGCTAGAAGTAGTGCAATATCTGGCTACAGCCAAAGTGCGCATTTTCCGAGGTGAAAAGTACAAAATCATACAGAATGGAACAAATATCTTCAAACAACCAAACGCGTAAATAAAAACATGTTACTTCCATATGGTATGAAAAAGAACACCGAGGCTTCCTTATCCTAGAGTTTGGGGTAGTGCGTGTTTTACTTTGACAGTATGATAATAATCAGAGCGTGGCAACTTCATATAAACATTTGGGGGGAGAGGGCAAGATTGAGAACATTTTTTTAAATATAAAATGTAGATAGCCTACTTCTTGAGGATTTTGGAGGGCAGAAAGTGTTTTCCCCCCTAAAGTTGACGCCTATGGTGATGTGATAATTGTAAATAAATAAAACTTTTTCCAATAGTTTCAAAACGCTATGAACAAGAGGAGAATTGCTACGTAAGTATCATGATCAAATGTGATGAATTTTTTGGTCTAAATTAATTTCCACAATACAGTATGTAAAAGTATCTGTTCTCCCAAGCGCTAAGCATATTTCTATTGAACCCTATCGAGCACATTGGCCACATGAAGATTTACTTCAGAAAGTGATCGCTTTTGTAATGGCATCGATTATTTTTTCCATTTTTCAGTGATTTCATGTGTGAAAATTATCGTTTTTATGCTGGGAATGTTTAACATACAATGAAAAAAAAATGTCCGTTCCATGCGTGTTTCAAAACTTTCACATTGAGGCATTAATTAAATTCAAAGATTCATATGCACTTAACAATTTGGAAAACTCCTGTGAGCTAAGTAAAAAGATCATTCAGGAAGCAACACTCTTTCCAGTTAAAACTACCAACATTATAACTAGATATTCAAGCTCATTAATTTGAATTATGGAGAAAACAAATCTTCACTGTTGCTGATGTTTACGCATCTTCTGTCGCCATCCTTAAATACGTATATAATGTACACGTAGCATGTGCCTTGTGTCGAAAGAAGAAACAAGATATTTCGTTTCGTAAAGGACGTTTAAAGTGGTGGCAAATAAAAGAGGGTAGTTGAAACTTGCGCAACTGGAAAAGTCGAATTTAGCATAACTTGCTCTCCGAATCTAAAACGCTAAAATTACATTTGAGTTTCTTGAGTTTTCGTTTTGGTAAATTTCTCGTAAGGGACAGACAGACAGTGGGAATTTGCTAGTTCATTTAATTTGAATATTCGTACTTACGTATTCTGCATTGAGAAATATTCCTGAAGGTGGCATTTCGCTTATTTCACGGAAATAAGCTCTATTTGCGGCATATCGAGTAAGTTTTCTTCGTCTCTTTTTGCCTTCGGTAACACACAAAATGGAGGTCAAAATTTCACTACCGTACTCGGCATGCAGTGTTTCCACCCCACTGCATCCAAAAATACCTACGTAGCCTCACAAACCATTGACGCATAGCTCCACGAACCATTCATACATAGCCCCACGAACCATTTCCGGTAAGGTTAGTTTTTTTAGGGTCACGTATAGGTTACAATAATTAAAAATTGGTTTCGAAAAAAAATATGCGTAGCCCCACACACCATTCTCGCATAGCCCCACGAACCATTGACACATAGCTCCACGAACCATTGACACATAGCCCAACGAACCATTGACACATAGCCAAACAAACCATTTGCGGAAACGTACCTTCTTCAGTTACAAAAACACATGTTTGGAAACACTGACCGGGATTTCGTCATCACACACAGGCTACATCCACCTGGAAGTAAATGGATGCAAGAGCTTTCGTGCATCGGTTACACATTTATATCGAAAAATAGATGATTTACCGGCAAAATTCAATGAACGATGCGAGAAAACACTTCCCCGAACTTCCAGAAGTATAAAGAAACTGCATTCGGTAAGTAATTTCTCCTGTAAATTTGATGAAATCCATCTGTCCCTTACGAGAAATTTACCTTTGTTTTAAGTAAAGGGGACTGGACCTTCAGTTTAAAGTGGGATCCGAACCACTATGTGCCTCCACCGATTATGCTAAAATTACTTTTCAAATATTTTTACTATTAGGCGGCTTCCCTCCCTGCAGCGTGAAGCCTTGACCCTCTCCTAGGAACGGCGCTGGCTTCACATTTATAAACATCTTGTAACCTAATAACTTTCGCTGCCTTTTGCATTTGTAAATAATTTCTTCCACAAGTTTCATAACTTTCGCATGAATGAAACAGTACAACCACAGATTAAGTTAATAAATTAACTTAACTGTGGCACAATCAACAGCAAATGAATTAGGAGAGAAAAGATTTTCTCGACGAAAATTGAGTTGGCAATGCTGCGAACACCGAGGCAATCTTGATAAGACGCTTGAGGAGCGTCGAGCAAACTTTTCTGAAAAGCACAACTCAACTCCAGTATCGAAGGTCATGCTACACGTGGATTGGCAACTTTCGGGAGCATGCTGTCTGTCTACACAATTCTCCCCAAATGCCTGTTTGAAGATGAACCTTCTGCTCGCATTTTATTTTTCAAATGTAGTTCTGACATTGTAGTCATTTTACAATTATTTGTATTTGTTCTTATTTTGCTTTGCTTTTATATCACCTTTACAATTAATCGAAACTATGAAGATGGATGATAATGAGATAAAATTGATGAAGAGACACTTACAAAAGAGATTGCCAGACCAGGACTCGAACCCGGAACCTAAAGCGGATAAGGTGGGGAGACCGTCAATAACTCCTGGCCATGAACCGGAGTATAAAATTTATAATTGCTCAGGAGTATTTTTTGTTCTGTTCGTGACTAATACCTGCTTTCGGACACTTAATTTATAAGTGACACACTTCGTTCGGTGGGGACAAGCCACGTATTGTTTGAGAGGAGGGACACATCTCGTTCATATACTAGATACAATCATGGACTATACTTGAAATGTGACGTGCTAAACAATACTTTCGGAGATCATTTGGACATAGCAATTTTGATATGCAAGTTGCATTTTCTCTACTTATTCATTATGCCTCATAGATAATCTCGCAACAACGCAAAATGTTTTAATTGACTCGAATTCACAATGACTAATATATACTGGACCTACATATTTTAAATGCAAAATCTAGGTGACGAAAATATGCCTCAACACGAAATGAAAATGCAATATTCATTCAATACACTAAAAAAGCTAACCAAAGCAGACTTTTAACAACATTACACACGTACGTTTCCATCCTCTAACAGAGTTTTTGTTGGAGTAAGATTCACATGGCGTAATAGGATTATCATTCACTACAAAGCAATAGCTATAAACATGAGATAAACCTGAAAAGAGGGGTTAGAATTCACCATAGGAGAAGTGCAGCAGGTAAAACAAAACACATATGTAAGGAAGAGGTGTGTAAGTTTCTATGTGAAAATTGACTGAGTGGTAGCACTAGACGATTTTACGTTAGGGATCCTAGGTTCGAATACCGCTCTGGGCATTGGTGTTGTTTCTGAATGTTCTTTTTATTTTATCTTCACTCATCTTCGTCGTCGCGATTGCCCAAAAGTGGAAGAAAAGCGACGCTAAATAAAAATGTAAGTGAAAATTAGAAGGTTAATTAAGAGCTGATAGGTAAAATATACTCTATGAGCGATGTTCGATAGAAGTTCTGTTAAGATGTCAAACCTGTAAGAAGCAAATAGCGAAGTGGTGTGAAAGATTGAAGATAAGCTTCGATAACATGGTCACCTGGATTGTCTCGAGCTGAACCAGTATATGGGCGATGTTTAATCCCCAAGGTCATTCTGCAAAACGAATGCCAAAAGAGGTTCGTGTGTGGATTTGATCAGCATGAAATTGTTGGGTGATGATAAGTGAATGGTATTTTTTCTGTTTTCGTTATTTTACGTTGCTTTTCTACCTCTGGATCTTGAATGACGAATAAATTAATTTGGTGAACTGATAAACACAAAAAAGCCAACCTCGTGGCTAATTGGTTAACGCACGCGCTTCGAATTAAGGTGAGGATGCGTCATTGTCTGCATCCCACTTCCATCTATCACATCTTCAACCTTCATCATTGCGATTATCCGAGACTGGTAGAACAGTGACGTGAAATAACAAAAATATCACCCTCGGTGTAGATTTCAAAGTTTGAAGTATTGCTGTTTCTGCATTCAATAGCGGCTCTAGATTGTGACAGTGATGTGAAATGCTTCTGATTTTATAAGAAATAGTAAAACGAGAAGAGCGATAGATATTCCTCTATTTTCAATTTTCTCTAAAACTATTTTCCCCGACTGTGGTGATAATGAATTCTACGTAGTATGATAAATATACTTTAAATTAATTTATACTAATTTATGCATATGCAACTGATTAAGAGAGCCTCCACGATGGCGCAAATAATCGTCGCCGCATTGTAATCAAGGAGTTCTCGGTTCGATGCCCAGTGGAGGCACATAGTGATTCGGATTCTAGTTTAAACTGTAGATCACGTCCCGGTTTGCCTATTTGTGCATAAAACTCAGACTCAGAATGATTAAGGACTTTTCGAAATATTCTGTCTGTATCGGAATGGCAACTTTCTTCAGAACGAAAATGAATTCCTAAGGCAACAGTAAACACAGCACCTCTAATTACCCACTGCCATTCAACACGCTACTATTCGTAAATTCAGAATTATTATTTCAGGGTTAAAATTCTGGCATCTGAAAGAGGGACACTTAGCCCTAAAAGTTTCAGGTTTGTTAACATTTACTAGTTAAGGATATTTTTGTTTAGCTCCTGGGACCTGAGGAACAAATATAGATCTATTAAAATGATTTCTCAAATTAAATGTAGAAATTATGCAGCACACTAGCCCAGGGACTCTATAGCTTATTCATGGGATGGAAAAATTGTCATTTCCGCCCCTCGCCAAGCTGTATATTCGATTGACTTAGATTCGAGTGTTAATATTGGTTGTGATTATTGGTAAGGTGATAAGGGGTTACATCATTCATTGAAACTTACGTAACTATGCTATTGGTTATAGAGTATAAACAATAATAATGACAATTATCGTGCCTAGCACTCTGATTACTCTACTGGGATGATAATTTACACCTGTAAGTTTTCCGAATCAAATACACATTTCACTTCGTATGGCAAGAATCGGCGATGAAATTTCGTAAGTAGAAATTCAGTAGCATTAATTTACCTTAACTTTCGCAAGATATGAAAAATTCCGTTTTTGAATTGTTGGATCGTAATGCCGTGACCATCCCTGATATTTTCCTAGCATATCAACGATATTTTTTTTGAAAATAGTGTTAGCAACCCTTAATTGAAGACCAATTGAATGACTTGCGATGTGGTAGTCGGAAACCCGGCCAGGACGAGCAATTGTTCATTGGAGCTACGGAGTCAAGATGCCATACACGTCTGAAGCTACTCGTGCCCGTATAATTTTCATGTTCGAATGTGGCCGCACAATTTCCGATATCGCAATAGCCATTGGTAGGCATGAAAATGTTGTTCGTCATTGGATAGAGCGTTTTCAACATGAAGGAGAAGAGGGCCTGAAAACAAGAAGGAAAACACGGCACCGCAGAGTGACATCGAGAGAGCAAGATGCTGCTATTGTGGAACACATTGCAAATCATCAATTTTCTCCAGCCAGTATTGTTGCCAGACATTTACAACTGCAGTGTTCAAGTGATAAAATACGAAGGCGTCTACAAGCTGCGGGGATACGGCAGAGAACACCAGCGAAGAAAGTACAACTCACAGCGCAACACGTAAATGCTCGACTTGGGTTCGCTTTACAATATCTACTCATGACAAATGACTTTTGGGAAACAATAATTTGGACTGACGAGAAAGTGTTTTGTTCGGATGAAGATGGCCAAATTAATTTGTGTGTTCATGATAATTGCAGTATCCATACGTCCAAAAGAACGAAGCAATGGCTTGCACATCACCCTGACATTCAGCCGTTCGAATGGCCAGCAAAATCACCAGACCTCAATCCAATTGAAAACGTATGGTCCATTATGGTGAGAGAATGGGAACCTGGCTATGAAAGAACAAGAGAACAATTACGTGGCCATGTGTTTGACTTATGGAGAACTATACAGAACAGGCCACGTATTTGTCATAGACTTGTTGAATCTATGCCCAGGAGATTACGCGAGGTAATCGGCAACAATGGCTGTTGGACTCATTACTGAACACACGTCAACATTAGTCGAAACATTGAAAATCAAGTTTATTTTTTGTTTGTTTGAATGAGTGTTTCCTTTCTTTCTTTCTGTTTTCCCTAGAGACAATATAGTTATTTTCTTTGAAACATTTTGAACTCTGATTTTAACAAGGCTGCATTAATTTAGCATGTGACACAACGGTCTAAAAATATGGCATTTCAGTTTGGAACAGGCAAACTAAAGTCGAGTTTGCAAAAACAAATACATTTTTTTCGCCCTTGTAACTCATTGTTTCTTCCAAATATCGAGTGCTTTCTTTGCTTTGCGTTGCTCTAGGTCACTCAGTCGCCATTTTTGTTTGTGAGCATATACCAAGTTTGATTGAAGCTTATCCTCTATCCTTTCATCATACAACTTGATTATGGGCTTCAGGTTTGACATCTTAATAGAATTTCTATCAAATATAAATCATCTACTTGAAATATATTTTACTTACTAGCTCCTAGTTTCCAAAATTTGGTATGTTTGGTTTTCTGATGATACACGTGATATCGTAAAATTTGAATATGATAGATTTGTATTTTATACCTATGTAGATTACTTACTTACTTTTGTATCTCAGATCTCTTGTAATTACCTACACATTATGCGAAACAATACACTAAACATCCCCTGTTTTCAAGGATCGATCCAGCATCCACCTCACAGAAATTTCCATGTCGATCATTGCATATCAAATGAGTGTGGGTCTTCGTGAATCTTCCCTGCAATGCAGATCCATAATTTGCTCTAGAGCATGTGAAAATAACTGAAAGCAATACTTGTGTATATAATTTCAATTTTGAACTTTTTATTCATCTCTTTACTTCTTTCTTTGTGGGAGGGAGACTGGCCAAGTCCCTTCCAGGGCTGTTTAGCCACGTTTTTTTTATTTACTTCTTTCGGTCCGGGGTTCCATACCCGGTGGAAGCACATAGTGGTTCGGATCTCACTTTACAACGTATGTCAAGTCCCGATTAGCTTTTCTATGCAAAACGTGGATTGAAAAAATTGCTTAGTCAAAATTTGTGGCAGTTAGTTACTGATCGCAAGTTGCATTGTTGCTGAATATGCGGATACTAGACTTGTTGAAAGCAGAGGCGTTCATTTGGAATCAACCTCCCTCACCCTCCGAGATCGCAGTTGCCCTCACCCTCTACCGCCCTCACCCTCACAAGTCTTCCGGAGGGTGAGGGTGAGGTCTGCCCTCACGAGGGTGAACACATCTTGTTAAAGAATCACGACGATGAGATTGAGTCATGACATGATAAAAGCACACAAAAAACAATGCCCAGGCCGGTATTTTTTTAAAAAAGGAATACACCTATTCGGTAGTATCCCCCGTCATTCACACATTTCTTAAACTTTCACACATGTCAACATTTACTCTCATTGTTTCTCGGATATGAACGAGATGTGCCAAACAAAAAGCGGATTCTCCCAGACGAACACATTTTGGATCTAATACCACTCATACGTGTCCAGAAACAGATATTAGGTATGAATATAAGATTAAATACTCCTTAGCAATTACAAATAATTATAAGCTAACTCGTGGCCGGGAGTTAGAACGATGTGACTAAACTTCCACGCTCTTGCTTCCGAGTTCGAGGCCTGGTCTCGGCATGGAGTTCTATCTCTGCAGTGTTTCCTTATCAATTTAATGTAATTATCATCCATCCTCATAGTTGCAACAAATTATAAATGTGTCATGGTAATAACAAAGCAAAATTAGAAAAAAATATTGTAACATTACTGCAATGTCAGAACTACGTATGCAAAAAAAGTGAACACCAGATCATTTTCAAACAGGCATTTGGGGAGAACTGTGTAGAGGTAGACAGACAACATGCTCCCGAAAGTTGCCAATCGACATGACCTTCGGTACTGAAGTTGTGCGCTGAGAAAACTTTGCTTGAGGCTCCTTAAGCGTCTTATCACAAATGCCTCGGTGTTCGCAGCATTGCCAACTCATTTTTCGTCGAGAAAATCTTTTTTCTCCTAATTCATTTGCTGTTGATTGTACAACCCTGCTGTTATTTGTACGTTCACCAAATGGAGTAGTAGGCTATGTGGAAAATTACTTCTTAACTTGAAGGGATAAGACAATACAGGGTGAGCATAAAGTCTTTTCCTGATTATGAATATTTATATCTCAACTTCCACGGTAGATAGGCAAATAAAACCTATGGCAATAAGTAGTGCAATACATCAAGTTTTTTTCCCATTTCTTTGTTTTGTCTGATTCTTATTCTGATTCCAATATCATGGCCACCGCGTTCGCCGGGCATAACCCTTCTTGTTTTTTTTTATGGGGTTACGTTAAGGACACAGTGTTTAGTTCACTAGTTCCTGATATGCAAACTCTTCAGACACGAATACGAGATGCTATAGAGACGGTGACGGAAGAGATGTTGGCAAAGACATGGAGAGAAATTGAGTATCGCCTAGACGTTCTAAGGGCAACAAAGGGAGCACATGTCGAAGTGTACTGATAAAGAAACTTTATGAGTTAAGCTACCATTTCCAACAAACCGTATATCTGTATCTAGCGTATCGTACCCAAGGTATTGGGTAAGAAGTATAAAGTCTTAGGATAGCAGGAAGCAGAGAAAGGAATGCAGAATAAGCAATTAGGCAAACGTGAGGTGAGTGTTGGGATTGTCAGGTAGTGTGGGCAGTTGGCGAGAATACGAGAGAGAGTAAGGACTACGGATTGTGAGAGAGGAGCAAAGTGGGGAACAATTATTGGACGATGGTGTGTGATAGATTCGATGTCTGACAGGGAGGTCAGACAAGCGATAGTTGAGAGGACAAGCTAGGGACAATCTCCATATATTTGTAAGGCAAGTAATATCCTTTCCTTAACCAATCCATATCGGTTCAGTCACGGAGAGTATAAAACCCATATCTAATCTAAGTTAATTTCTATCGCCATTCCTTTAAAAGGTAACCTCTTGCATTTGTCACATTTAGGCCAAGCGAGTGATAACCATCTGAGAGATGAATAACAAATAACTACATCACCCAATTAAATCTAGAGGTTCTAGGTTCGATCCCAAACGCAGCATGGGAGTTGCGTTACGTTGTGGAGGCTGCTTAGGGCTTCTCATCCATTTTTTGCAAATGCGATGAGAAAACACTGCAGTAGGTGAAATACTGCGATTTTCATCTATTTCATCCCGGAATATGATGAAAATAATAGAAGCTTCTAGCTTTTCAAATTACTTACGTGAGATATGGCGCCGGAATTTTCACTTGTTAGCGCTTCACGCTGTGTTAATTATCAATTGTTACCAAAGATCAAGAAAAGAAAGCAAAAGGTAGGCCTAGCAATATGCTACGCGGTAAGGCGCAAATAAATAAGAGTAGAGTTTTAACTAGGTTATTCGGCGATTGGCTTGTGAAAAGATGAGAATTAACATTAGGATGTTGCATAAAGGTTGGTTAAATATTTTAAAGATGTGTTCGGTACTGTCGTCACTCTGTTACGCGATTGTTGAACCTAACTTATCAAATTTTTGGGAGAGTAAACAATTGAATTGCTGATAATGTCCTGTCAAAGCCACGGGGGATGAGAAAAGAAAACAAGCAACTTAGTGCTAATTTTAAGCTAATCAAGCATTTTTCCTGCGCATAGGCTAATCATAGAATTATGGCGCAATCTAGATTTATCCACCCCGACATTTTCAAAACTATCCAGTTTCAAGGTAACATTCACGAGGATGTATTAAAATTCATTGACAAATTTGAAAGTTTAGCTATTCTTAATGAGTGGAATGACTTAAAGAAAAGGCAAATGCTACCGGCATTTTTGAGTGATTCAGCATTGGAATGGTTCAATACTTGGAGTCGAACTCAGGAAGCACAGGATATAGATTTTGTAACTTTAAAAACTAAAATTGTGGAAGAATTTACGGAACCGGGGGACACTTTTCAATTAGAGGAACAAATCAGATTACGCTTCCATCAGGAAAATGAACCTGTTTCAAAATATGTGAGAGAAAAACAGTTATTGTTATTAAAATTAGATCCTGCCATGGACATTAGTGAGCAAATTAAGCAAATAAGCGGGGGTTTACAACCTAACTTTATGAAAGAAGTTTATAACAGGGAATATGATTCAATGCATGAAATGTTACGAGACCTGAAACATGTTGAACAATTCAAATATCTTGTGCAAAAACGTAAAATTCTAGAAACTGAATGTGAGACAATGAAAGCTCTGTCATGTTCTGAATCGAGTCGAGCCTACATGCCGACTCAGCAAGCTATCACGTTGCAGCGCACGGTCAATGATCATGTTGACATAAGTTATTCTCAGGCTAATCGGGAGATCGAGGAAAGATTAAATGCACTACAACAAGACCTTGATCAATTACAGTCGAACAAGGGACTCCAGTCTCATGAGTCAGATTTAGTTTCGCAATTTCAGAATCTTGAGGCTAAAGTAAATGCACTTGCAGAACATCGGAAAAAACATTCATTTACTGAGTCATCATTCTCATATACAGTTAGAGAAAATGAACATAGAGATAGAAACAATAGGAGAACCTATTATCATAATACTAATCATAGAGCTCAGAATAGAAATACTTGGCATAACAACCACAATAATAATCTCGACACACAGTCGCAAAGCTCGCATAGGGGGCGATGGCGCAATGGAGGTAACCCTCGATTTCAGCGTTCGCATTTTTCATCTTCATCGCCGCGAACATTTTTGGAGCAACAACAGGGACGCGAAGATCCAAATAACCCTACTAATCAGGTTGTAAATACAAATCATTCTACTTTTCGTCAGAACAGAAGCAATTTTAAACGAGTAAGACCTGCATATGACGGGCACCTAGGTGTAGGACCTACGGGGAAAACTCTAACGGTCTCTACTTTTCCTTCTGAAGATCTGATTTACATCAATGTGAAAGTAGATGGGGAAATTCGACAGTTTATCCTGGATAGTGGAAGTCAAATTTCGGTAACGGGAGATAAGAACATACCAGTCAATGCCAAGCGATTTAATATAAATACTGCGATTAGAGGGGTCACCAATAGTCAACTGACGGTTAAGGAAATTGTGTTACTACCATTTTCTATACATAACCAAACATTTGTTCATCCATTTAGAATCGTTAAGGATTTTAATCAAGTTACCATATTAGGAAATGATTTCTTGAATTGACAAAAGGCTAAGTTAGATTTTGAGGAAAATAAGCTTACATTGCATAGATTCGGCACACCTCCAAGAAACCAAATTAAAAATGAGAATAAGAAAGCTTTTGACGTGTCAATCAAAGTTTCCCATTTATTACAGCATGTTTTGCAACCAGAATTTGTAGCTGCTAAAAAGATAAAAGTGAAACCCAGGACGCATTTGTGCATTCCATTGAAATTGGCTAATTCATGACAAGGATAGAACACTCTTGGAACCGGACCTACAGTTTCAAGAGAAAACGGGATTGATGGTTGCCAGAGCAATTATTAATCCGGATTCGAATCTCATTTGGATCACAAATCCTTTAAATTATAATGTTACAATTAAGAAAGGCACTATTATCGGGAAAGCTGAAACATGGGATAGGCCAATCATGAGTAACAATAATGATCAGAATAAGGATGAAATTGGTGAACAGGCACAGGTTTTTGCGACGGAAGAGTCAGGGAACGTCAGTGACGCACGGGTGGACCCTAGTCGGTTTGATGTGAATCCGAATTTAGAACCTCAGCAAAAAGAGCAACTTTTGGCTGTTTTAATGAAATATCCACATGTTTTTGCGTGGTCAAAGGATGATATAGGTAGAGCCACGAATTATAAACATAGAATTCAACTCAAAGATGACACAGAATTTCACTTAAAATCCTACCCGATTCCAGTTCACCTTCGTGATGAAATTAAAGATCAGATTGAGACTTTATTAAAGCAAGGTGTTATTTCTCCTACAAAATCACCCTTTAACTCTCCAGTTATCCTTGTAAAGAAGGCAAAGGGGGGTTATAGATTATGCCAGGATTATCGCAGATTGAATGTTTCGTCTGTATTTGACGCTCTGGGTGTGAATAACATCAATGAAATATTATACAATATGGGGGGCAAGAAATACTACTGTACGGCAGACTTGAAGAGCGGATTCTTTAATATTCCTCTCACCGAGGACAGTAAGAAATATACAGCATTTACAATACCAGGAATGTCACAGTATCAAATGAACGTCGTGCCACAGGGCCACGTCAGTTCATCAAGTGCGATGACTCGTTGCATTCACCTTGCTTGCTCAAATTTGGATCCCAATCACTTTGCCCATTATGTGGACGATTTATTTTGCTTCGGAAATACCTTTGAAGAAATGCTCGTAACTCTGGAGAAAATGTTACAATGTTTACAGGCCGCGGGATTGAAACTTGCAATAGAAAAATGTCACTTCGGCTACACTGAGATCATTGCTTTAGGACATAAAGTTTCAAAATTTGGCTATCGGATCAATGATAAAATCATTGATTCTATCAAGAAATATAAAACACCGACAACTGTGAAACAAGTTCGCACATTTCTCGGATTAACATCTTATGTCAGGAAGTTTTTAAAATCATATTCCGAGATGGCACTTCCCTTGCAAAAATTGATAGGAAAAAAGAAGAAATTTCTCTGGGGGGAAGAACAGCAAACTGCGTTTGAGAGGTTGAAAGAGGCTTTACTTACAGCTCCTGTATTAATGGCATATGATCCATCCAAAGAAGTAAGGGTATATACGGATGCAAGCAGTAAGGCTATTGGCGCGGTGATTTTACAACCGAATGCGAACGGTGATTTTCAGCCTATTTCCTACTGCAGTAGAGTTTTAAAAGACCATGAAACTCGACTTTCAACCATCGAGCAAGAATTGTTGGCAATCATATACGCATTTAAGTCATTCAGATTCTTTTTACTTGGGAGACATTTCGAATTATTTACCGACAACCAAGCAATCACATTCATTCGCTCCTCAACGCAACTTTCAAACAAATTATTTAGATGGTACACGTTGATGGCCGAGTTCGATTTTACGCCAATTCACTGTAAAACTACACAAAATATGGCGGATGCTATCAGCAGGGAAACAGAACATGATCCAAAGGATGAAGACGAGGAGCTTCCAGAGCCACGTACATTGTTATTGTTAGATGAGACAATTGATGTTGCTATACACCAACGAGAGGATTCTTTTTTTGGAAATATCATTAATATTTTGGAAGGAAAAGAAGACGAGGGGGGCAACAACCCACCCAACCCCTCCCTGCAGAGGCAAGCTTGCTATTATGTTATGGAAAATGGACTTCTTTATAGACAACATAAACTGGGAGCTACGACAAAAAAATTATTATGTATACCGAAGTCACTTCGCAACACTGTCATTGAGACATTGCATAGTTTACCAGCTGGAGGAGCGCATTACGGCTTCACAAAAACATACAAAAATGCACTGGATAGGATTTACTTTCCATTTATGAAGAACCATATTCAGAAAATGGTCAAGGAGTGTGTAATTTGTCAGCAGAATAAGCTCATAAAAGGAGCGCCATATGGAGAACTATTAACGTTCAACTCACAGAAACCATTCGATAGAATCGCTTTAGATTTTAGCGGACCGTATCCACCAAGTGGTTTGCTCCGCCATAAATATATACTAAGTGCAATCGATCATGGTACTCGATTTTTAATTGCTCAATCAGTAGCAGATACTTCAAGTGAGACAGCAGCTAACTTCCTTTTTGAAAATGTAATTCTACGCTTTGGATGTCCTTCTCGTATAGATACGGACAGAGGTACTTCATTCACAGCTAGTTTATTTAAAGAACTATCGGAGAAATGTGGAATCCATCTGAAATTCGCTCCAGCAGCTAATCACAATTTAATTGGATTATTGGAACGATCACATGCTATTTTACAGGGACTTATGAAAAACTTCGTGAACTCAAAACACACAGACTGGCTTTTATACTTGCAATCGGCAGTGTGGTCGTACAATGTTAATTACCAGGAGAATTTGAAGAACAGTCCATTTTTTTCTTCTTCATGGATTTACGCCTACATTAGTCTGGGAGAGCGGACTACATTTAACGCCCAGTGTGAATGTAAACAACGAGATGAGATTCAAGATTCTCGAAAAAGCACGAGAAGCAGCTTATGAGTGTCTACAGAAACGCCACCGACAAGCAAAGAAGTACTACGATAAACGTCATCAGTCCATTGAATTTACGCCAGGAGAATTGGTTCTAGTATACGATGGCAGTCATCGTGTACACACCGCTAAATGCTTTTCGGGAGTATATAAAGGACCTTGTAAAATTATAGCAAAAGAAAATCCCAATGTTTACAAAGTGGAATATAAGACAAGACGAGGACAGACAGTCGTAGACTCAATTTCGGTCCAGAGATTGAAGAAATACTATGCTTCGGAACACGGTAGCGGCAATGAGAATGTAAATGGTGATGATGAGACTGAAGAACAGGAACAGTCAGGAGTGAATGAGTGAGAACATACCTTTTACCCTGTACGTAACTTCCTTTTCAGTACTCTGATGCACTAAATAAATTTTACGTCTTGCAAATATTTTTTTTAAACTAACAAACACTAAAATTATGTGAAATATTATTGTTTAGCCCTTAATAATTGCACGGAAGTGTAAAACTAGTTATTACCACACTAAAATCATTAGTTATAACACGTAGACATCGAGGTTTCATAATAATGAACAAGAAGTACAGTAACGCGCAATAATAATAATAATTAATATTATTGTATTCACGGATAGTGAACAAAGGGAATGTTGATGAATATAAATTGCGCGCAAGGAATTTTCCTCAGATTTCTGTAGGCCTGCAGAGAACTGATGGAAATAATCTTTTGTGAACTACAAAAGATAAATAGTGTAAGTCGATAATAGACTTTAGTATTTTTTTATGAATAAAATGTGTTAAACACATTCGGTAAGGAAAAATGAGAATTAAAATTCTCTATGATTTAGCGTGGTTAGTCAAAATAGGTTTTAAACAAGTACACATTTTAATATTTCAATTGTTAAATTTAAGTTAATTACATTTATAATTTTAATAACTAAATAAATGACAGAAATATGAGATTATCAGTTTTATAAGTTTTAAATAACGTTAAATAAAGAGAACAGTTATAATAAGAGCTGACTAGGCATACAGCCAGTAAATTATTCAATTAAACGAGCTACAGATCAATAATAACTAAATAAGAGCGATAATAAGAATTATAATATAGATAGTTATAATAACGAAGAGAATAGTGAACATATTGAGTTCTTTGATATTTATAATAAAATGTATCACATGGAAATAATATAAATATTAAGATTACCTTTATAATTATACGCATTTTACATTGAGATTTAATTATTTTGTATATTTTTCTTACATAACTTTACATAAAAGCTAGATTTGAAATCTAATACGAAGATTAATAAGTCAATTAAGAGCATAGGAGAAGTTACAGCTACGATCGTGAGTTATCAGCAGCCACTTGTCAGATTTTATTAACAATTTAACGACACAGTCATGAGATGAATTACGACAGTCTTGAAGGAGTAAAATATCATTAAACATATACATTACTTTGATCCATCTAATTTGGGATAATTCATTCCAAATACGACTCAATTAGTTTATTGAATGTTATAATCAAGTTACTTAGAGTACTTCCTAAAAATTATTTTCCGCATGGTAGAAATTTCCCATCTTGTAAAATTCCCACTTAAAATTTCCCTCACATGTATTTCATACTTCTCGAAGCGATATCCAAAGTCAATTTCAACTGCCTTCATGGTAAAATGTGTTTCGTCAGCAAAAATAAAGTTCAACTTGGATGCACCGGGAAAATTCCTTCCTCTTTAAGCAATGGGGAAACTGGAGTGACATTCAGGAAGACAGAACAACTCAAGAAATATGCAAGTGAGGCATTCTATTCGTTTCTTCCGGCAACGATATCTATTTACATCGACAGAAGCAAAATTCTCTCTTAACATGAAGTAACCAACACGTTGCAAATTAAACAGCAGATATCTTACATTCCACATTAGCCGGGGAACTGAATAAACTGCGACAGAGCATTCTTTCAACTCAGGTTATCAGATCGAAAGATACAAGGGAACATGGAATTGTATGTCTGTTCAGAACGATATTTCTTCATCTGGCAACATTTGGAATATAAATTGCAATTAAGTTTTTATTTTTATGTTATTTAATGTTAGATGCATATGCATATAGTTACACACTACCTATTGTCAACTTTCATTTTTTTTCTCCATATTTTTTTGTATTTTTAGACTGATTGCAATATCATTAGGAGAGAAAGAGTCTATAATGGACAACGAAATTTCGGATTCTTAGAATATTATTTTACGTATTCCAATTGTCATGAACACTATCAGCAAGTTGTGTATTTTACAATTAATCTTTATTAATGACGTTATTTTTAACAATTATACTAATAGAAGGGCGATCGTTCGACACAGTATTTTTAGTAATATTTAAAGTATTTCATTTCATTCAATTGTTATTTATAAATATTTTCAATCAATTTAAGCATTCATATATTTTCAGAAATCAATTATAATTTAAAATTTTGCTATAGTATACACTATACACTCATAAAATCTTCAAGAGTATTTACAGCATTACATTCCATTCATATGTAAAGTTCAATTTGCTTTTAGTAATTATTAGTAGTTATATTTATTTATTTTCTCTTCTCCAGATTGTAATTATATTTGGTGTGTAAAGGATGGCATTAATCAGAATTTGGGTAATTTATAGTAAGAGTAAATGTTATGACTGAATCGGTACTCCTTTTCAAATTCCATTTCCTCAAATATAACAACCCTCAACTACAAGATTTTTCATACTTGTAATATTTACAAGTACTACTTTCTTAAAATAAGGGTGACTTAGAGGCGCCCTTGTCTCAACAAAACCTCTACACATACCGACATATTAAGTTCTCTCACACACACATTACACTAACGATCAGGAGGAAATACCTGTTCGGTATATGAAGCAAATTTCCTTTCCAAAACCTACCTGAATTGCCTCACAGATAATTCAAATTTTAACGGTGAAATGAACATTTTAACAATATTATGAAACCATATTAACAGTCCTCAGTTCAACTTTTTCACAGATGTCAATGTCTAGAGATGGTCACCAGCTAAAACCTTGGAGAAATAAGAAATCAACACGAATTACACCTGAAGGACGCAGAGGAATTATTTGTCCTACGATTTTTTTTGAGAATTTCTCAAGATTTTTATTTCTGAGATTTTTATATTATTTTTTCGACACGTGGAAACAGGAATTACAATTAGACCTTTCATCAATTTTAATTACGCAGTTCAGCGAAATCAGTTGATAAGCTAATCTTCAACGCTGATAATACATCGATCGATTTGAAGGAATATTTACATACAACTAAATACTTCACATTCACAATTCGACGATATGCAGTTCTCTACTGTACGTTTTTCTTCAATGACAATATTTGTAGCTGCAAAGTTAATGCATCACAGTGAAAAACATTTTTCACGGCCACAAGGAATTGACTATATACATATATATACATGGTTTGGTTCAAGAAGAAACTTCATTGCTATACGCAGAGACTATTAAGTGATGATAACAAGAGTAAAATTATGGTATTTTACTTGAACTCTTTGTGAGAATCAGGATAACTCAAGGATTATTTTATGGACAAATGTTAGTGCTGTGATTTTATCTATCGAACACTATTATATTCTTATCTTCAAATACATAAATTCATGTACATATATTATTACTCAAGGACAGTTACTGATACAGTGTATATATTTTGATTAACTTCAAGTTTTTTAATTAAATATTTACTGTGATAATTGACATTTATTATAAATAAAAACGACAGCGATATTTACATGATACACTAAAGTAAGAGACGGTGAAATTTACATCGATAATATGACATATGTGTGCAAGTGTAACTCGGATGAGTATCACAAACTTTGCCGATTTTGTAAATAATTAACTTCAAAATATTTAATAGTGTTGTGCAGTGTCAGTGTTTACAGGATTGATGACATATTACCTCATTAGTGTGTTACTGTGCCACACACCTTTTAACTAGGTCAATACGGATGGAACAATAACCTTATAATTGTGTTACGTGTTGTGTGTTTACATATTTTATGCATAGACAATCATAACGTCAACGTGTGTGACGTAAAACTCTCAATCATTGCATACATGAGTCAGCATAACAAACTCACATGTCAGTGTTCACCTTTCATACGCTGACAAGTATTGTTTATTTATTTTGTTTATATATTGTTTATTTTTCTCCATCCCTTTTCCTTTTTTCAAGAACAATATTACTCAAATTTCACATTTTCGGTTATGGTATGTTAATTCAATAATTTTGGGACTATATTTTGTAATAAAAAAAAAATCTCTCCAAAGAAAGGATCGATATGGAATACAGCTTTAAATTTTTCATCTTTAGGTGAAAATCAAAAGATTTTCATTAGGGGGTAGAGGAGCGTATCGTACCCAAGGTATTGGGTAAGAAGTATAAAGTCTTAGGATAGCAGGAAGCAGAGAAAGGAATGCAGAATAAGCAATTAGGCAAACGTGAGGTGAGTGTTGGGATTGTCAGGTAGTGTGGGCAGTTGGCGAGAATACGAGAGAGAGTAAGGACTACGGATTGTGAGAGAGGAGCAAAGTGGGGAACAATTATTGGACGATGGTGTGTGATAGATTCGATGTCTGACAGGGAGGTCAGACAAGCGATAGTTGAGAGGACAAGCTAGGGACAATCTCCATATATTTGTAAGGCAAGTAATATCCTTTCCTTAACCAATCCATATCGGTTCAGTCACGGAGAGTATAAAACCCATATCTAATCTAAGTTAATTTCTATCGCCATTCCTTTAAAAGGTAACCTCTTGCATTTGTCACATTTAGGCCAAGCGAGTGATAACCATCTGAGAGATGAATAACAAATAACTACATCACCCAATTAAATCTAGAGGTTCTAGGTTCGATCCCAAACGCAGCATGGGAGTTGCGTTACGTTGTGGAGGCTGCTTAGGGCTTCTCATCCATTTTTTGCAAATGCGATGAGAAAACACTGCAGTACGTGAAATACTGCGATTTTCATCTATTTCATCCCGAAATATGATGAAAATAATAGAGCCTTCTAGCTTTTCAAATTACTTACGTGAGATATGGCGCCGGAATTTTCACTTGTTAGCGCTTCACGCTGTGTTAATTATCAATTGTTACCAAAGATCAAGAAAAGAAAGCAAAAGGTAGGCCTAGCAATATGCTACGCGGTAAGGCGCAAATAAATAAGAGTAGAGTTTTAACTAGGTTATTCGGCGATTGGCTTGTGAAAAGATGAGAATTAACATTAGGATGTTGCATAAAGGTTGGTTAAATATTTTAAAGATGTGTTCGGTACTGTCGTCACTCTGTTACGCGATTGTTGAACCTAACTTATCAAATTTTTGGGAGAGTAAACAATTGAATTGCTGATAATGTCCTGTCAAAGCCACGGGGGATGAGAAAAGAAAACAAGCAACTTAGTGCTAATTTTAAGCTAATCAAGCATTTTTCCTGCGCATAGGCTAATCATAGAATTATGGCGCAATCTAGATTTATCCACCCCGACATTTTCAAAACTATCCAGTTTCAAGGTAACATTCACGAGGATGTATTAAAATTCATTGACAAATTTGAAAGTTTAGCTATTCTTAATGAGTGGAATGACTTAAAGAAAAGGCAAATGCTACCGGCATTTTTGAGTGATTCAGCATTGGAATGGTTCAATACTTGGAGTCGAACTCAGGAAGCACAGGATATAGATTTTGTAACTTTAAAAACTAAAATTGTGGAAGAATTTACGGAACCGGGGGACACTTTTCAATTAGAGGAACAAATCAGATTACGCTTCCATCAGGAAAATGAACCTGTTTCAAAATATGTGAGAGAAAAACAGTTATTGTTATTAAAATTAGATCCTGCCATGGACATTAGTGAGCAAATTAAGCAAATAAGCGGGGGTTTACAACCTAACTTTATGAAAGAAGTTTATAACAGGGAATATGATTCAATGCATGAAATGTTACGAGACCTGAAACATGTTGAACAATTCAAATATCTTGTGCAAAAACGTAAAATTCTAGAAACTGAATGTGAGACAATGAAAGCTCTGTCATGTTCTGAATCGAGTCGAGCCTACATGCCGACTCAGCAAGCTATCACGTTGCAGCGCACGGTCAATGATCATGTTGACATAAGTTATTCTCAGGCTAATCGGGAGATCGAGGAAAGATTAAATGCACTACAACAAGACCTTGATCAATTACAGTCGAACAAGGGACTCCAGTCTCATGAGTCAGATTTAGTTTCGCAATTTCAGAATCTTGAGGCTAAAGTAAATGCACTTGCAGAACATCGGAAAAAACATTCATTTACTGAGTCATCATTCTCATATACAGTTAGAGAAAATGAACATAGAGATAGAAACAATAGGAGAACCTATTATCATAATACTAATCATAGAGCTCAGAATAGAAATACTTGGCATAACAACCACAATAATAATCTCGACACACAGTCGCAAAGCTCGCATAGGGGGCGATGGCGCAATGGAGGTAACCCTCGATTTCAGCGTTCGCATTTTTCATCTTCATCGCCGCGAACATTTTTGGAGCAACAACAGGGACGCGAAGATCCAAATAACCCTACTAATCAGGTTGTAAATACAAATCATTCTACTTTTCGTCAGAACAGAAGCAATTTTAAACGAGTAAGACCTGCATATGACGGGCACCTAGGTGTAGGACCTACGGGGAAAACTCTAACGGTCTCTACTTTTCCTTCTGAAGATCTGATTTACATCAATGTGAAAGTAGATGGGGAAATTCGACAGTTTATCCTGGATAGTGGAAGTCAAATTTCGGTAACGGGAGATAAGAACATACCAGTCAATGCCAAGCGATTTAATATAAATACTGCGATTAGAGGGGTCACCAATAGTCAACTGACGGTTAAGGAAATTGTGTTACTACCATTTTCTATACATAACCAAACATTTGTTCATCCATTTAGAATCGTTAAGGATTTTAATCAAGTTACCATATTAGGAAATGATTTCTTGAATTGACAAAAGGCTAAGTTAGATTTTGAGGAAAATAAGCTTACATTGCATAGATTCGGCACACCTCCAAGAAACCAAATTAAAAATGAGAATAAGAAAGCTTTTGACGTGTCAATCAAAGTTTCCCATTTATTACAGCATGTTTTGCAACCAGAATTTGTAGCTGCTAAAAAGATAAAAGTGAAACCCAGGACGCATTTGTGCATTCCATTGAAATTGGCTAATTCATATGACAAGGATAGAACACTCTTGGAACCGGACCTACAGTTTCAAGAGAAAACGGGATTGATGGTTGCCAGAGCAATTATTAATCCGGATTCGAATCTCATTTGGATCACAAATCCTTTAAATTATAATGTTACAATTAAGAAAGGCACTATTATCGGGAAAGCTGAAACATGGGATAGGCCAATCATGAGTAACAATAATGATCAGAATAAGGATGAAATTGGTGAACAGGCACAGGTTTTTGCGACGGAAGAGTCAGGGAACGTCAGTGACGCACGGGTGGACCCTAGTCGGTTTGATGTGAATCCGAATTTAGAACCTCAGCAAAAAGAGCAAAAGAGTATAAAACCCATATCTAATCTAAGTTAATTTCTATCGCCATTCCTTTAAAAGGTAACCTCTTGCATTTGTCACATTTAGGCCAAGCGAGTGATAACCATCTGAGAGATGAATAACAAATAACTACATCACCCAATTAAATCTAGAGGTTCTAGGTTCGATCCCAAACGCAGCATGGGAGTTGCGTTACGCTAGCATAGTGCTTTAGCAATAATAGTTTGTAATGAGGGAAAGACTTTATGCTCACCCTGTATATCCACTACACAAAGCGAAGTACACAGTGAGAAGTTGAAAGCATGGTCAGTCAGATACAATGAAAGAAAAGGGGACATAAATGAAAGAGAAGTGGGGAGATTATGTCAAGCAAGACTGACACAGGATAGACGGAAGAAATAATAGGAGAAAACCCTAATGAGCAACAGTTCTTTGAGGAGTCGAGACAGGCGCATAGCTACGTTTTTAAATGGCGGCTTCTGATTAAGGATAAGCTCGCCCTTCCCCTTGGAAAATAAATCCTGGCTAAGGGCCTGGACCAAGACCTGCCAAGTGTTTTTTTTTCAATAGGTGACTGCATCGAGTCCCTTCGTCACCTTTTATCAGTGTTGAGTGATTAGAGATAATTCAGATGAGAAATTTGATTAGAAGAATTTATGAAAATATTATACGCACGCGCATATGTTTGTGAGAAAGAGATAAAGAAGGGGGGAACACAAGCAGGGGATACATAAGAAAATGTACACCAGCAAAAAGGAATGGGAAAAGAAATACAAACTAAGTTAGGGGAGAAGGGGGGTAGAGAGAGAGAGAGAGAGAGAGAGAGAGAGAGAGAGAGAATGCATGTTAGTGAAAATCATCTATGCTTTGTATCTGTCCACCCTAATTTAACAATATATGGATCCTGCCCACCCGGTCAAAATTTTCTGGCGCCGCCCCTGTGTTTAAGGCTTAAACTAAAATAAAACATAAATAAATATAGGCTAACTCCGTAAAACAAAAGCTTTTGAGGACCAATGCCTCTCAAGCGGAGTTTCCAGTGAGTAGAGTCCCATCGCCGCTGTTTCTATCTTTTTAGACCAAAGTCCAATAGTATTGCTTTCAAGCAGCTCTCCAAATGACCTCAGCAAAGAAATTTTGCATCTCCTGCCGGGTATCAAACCAGAAACGTTCTCACCTAAGCCGAGAACGCTAATCATTATATATATAATGTGTGTGTGTGTGTGTGTGTGTGTGTGTGTGTGTGTGTGCGTGTGTTTGTGTGTGTGTGGTTGTGTGTGTGTGTGTGTGTGTGTGTGTGTATATAAACTTGTTGTTTGCATATCTTCTTGGCCGGAAGAGTTGGATGCGGTAACGAGGAACACACACGAAGCTGTCAAGCCAACAAGCCAACGATTGGTGCATGATTCCTCCTACCGCCTCACCCGTGAGAAGAGATCGTTTTTATTCGACTTCGAATTTGACACAGTCGTCCCATGCTGCAAGGGTTGGACTTTCCCATCTACAATGTTGTTTTAAGTGCTCGGCATATTCTTATCGAATCGAATGTGTTGATATTAATATACTCAGACAAACTTTTAAGCTGGTATGTTGGGAGATAATAACAGTGTTTTAACCAATGTTTTTAACTTTTTCAGAAGTACAGGCATTTTACACCTTATCTGAGGAAGTTTTTAGTGCCTTATCTTTTGAATGTGTTATGTATGCCCTGTGTAGGCCCCTTTACAATCTTACACCTCAGGAGGGTCGTTACACCGGCTTTTAAACTCTAAAGTAAACATTTTTAACAAGAGAATGTTCACCGTATATTCTGAAGGTTTCAAAATGGCCAAGTGTGCCGACGCATACAAAATTTTTAATTCACTCATTACTCATATCAACTATTCGATTTGCATGAGAACAGAGAAACACAAACATTCACGTCTTGCAGAGGATTTGAATCCATGACCGCTGGCGTCGTAGAACCATGCCCTACCACTCCATCAGAAGTGGATATCAACCCAGTTTTACTCGAATATCTGGTGTATCTGTTAGGAGTCTCCTCAACGATATAGCCTAATAATTTACTGTTGTTATTGTTTATTAATTTTGTCATAGGAACTCTCCTCTTACAAATGTTCGTGGTGATCCTAATTGCAGAAGATGTGATGGTTTGTTTGAAGCGCACAGCTTCTCGTTACGATCCTTTACATTCTCACACTTGAGACTAAAATACTTTTCAAGCCCCAATAACTCATGAAAACAGCTTTCGTAACATTGTCCCCCTCTCGGCAGACATGTCCAAGGCAATGTCTACCATACACAACCCCCTCTGACGGCTTTTTCATCAAAAGCCTGAGTGCGTAAGTGGATACTTGCTATTTAAATGCTGCGACAGTCAGTTGTTTCCCACGGTTGCGGCCACCCGCTGTCCGCGGCGCTAGTGTGTGGTCCAGTGCCCGCTTTGTGGCTGAATAGCGTCTCCACTTTTTAAAAGACAATGCGAGAAGACTTCCTGCAGGGTAACATCCCCGCACGTCCGATAACAATGGTGCCTTTGCACTGCACCAACCACTTGTAGCTTCGGGAGGGGGCACTGTAGCTTTTTAACTACCCCACCGAAGGCAACTTCTCAACGAAGCTCTTCACTTGTTCTGGCTACACTCGAAACAGCAGAATAACGAAAACTGCACATGGATCCGTATATGAATATTATGCTTCCTTTTTTATATCGTTCGAGTGACCTCCAGTATTTTATTTCTTCGGGCGATTCTGTTTTGTTTGCAAGCTTCTTCCAATATGGTACAAGTGGAGTGTTCTTTAACAGTACGTGTCTGTAACATCTGTTAAAACCTTGAGTGTTATTGTTGGAAAACAAAAACAAGATAAATGGTTTTTCCGATGAGAAAAGATGATTTTGGCTGTTCTTTCAAGGCTTCAGCACTGAGTGTTGTGCTTACAAGAGCTTGTGTGTATGTGTCGATTGACACATTTCACGCTTCACCAGTTTTCAATCACATGCTTGCACTTTGGAGGAACGAATATTTAATATTGCAGAGAAATGTTGTACCATTTTCATAGCAATTTGATTCTCATTTGCTTACTTTGGTGCTTGTTTTATGAGCATATTTAGAAGACATGCTGGTTTTTAATGCGGCTGTTCACCGCTAAACTCTTCCGTTGGCGGCGCCACCCTAGTTGCGTCGTGTGTCATTTGGTTGCCCTAAACTTAACACGATGCAGTGTGCTGTTCAAACGCTACTTTCACCCAGGTGAAGAGTTTCCTGTTTAATTCAGTAGCGGCGATTGGGTTCCAAAACTAAGGTGGCAAGCTGAAAAAAGTGGAGGAGGGGGGGGATCAAGGACAGATTACTTTCCCTTGGTACATAAGGTTTAGCATAGTGCAGTGGCAAAAGTGGCATAAAGTGTGGGCAACTGCCCCCTCGCTCCCCCTAATCGCCCTCACTGGTGTAATTTGATAATAGAAATTTGTTTCTTGTAGCTTTTAGATAATGTAGAAGGTCATACGTCTTTAACAATTGCATTCTTCTGAACCTAAATTAATATATTAAATCAAACAGCAGGGGAGCTTCAAGAGGCTAAATAGTATGTTTACTCACAAAGAGCACTAAGTTTGGTGCTACGAGGGTCACTATTTATATTTTGAGCCTAACAATGAAAAAACAGGAATTTGGCATTGAAAACTGCTTTATTGTTTTTCGAAGTATTCCCGTTTATGGTCAATACACTTTTGCATTCGTTCGAACCATTTGTCAAAGCAGTTTTTCCAATCTTCTTGAGACACCTACATAATATGGTTTTTGAACGCATCAACGGCGTCTTCCGCCGACGAAAATCGTTGTCCACGCAATTTATTCTTGACATTCGGGAACAAGAAGAAGTCATCGGGTGCCAAATCAGGACTGTACGGCGGATGACCCATCAATTCGATTTTTTGACTGTTCATAAAGTCGGTTGTTAGACGAGATGTGTGACAGCTGGCATTGTCTTCATGAAGAATGATCCGACGGCGTTTGTTTGTTTTCCGTATTTGACCGAAGACCTCTGGCAAACAAATTGTTGTGTACCATTCAGAGTTGACCGTTCTACGTTCCTCTAAAGGCACAGTTGCCACATGACCAGTTTTCCCGAAAAAACAGGCGACCATTTGTTTCGATGTGCTTCGAGCGCGAACAACTTTTGTTGGATTGGGTTCATCTTGAAACACCCATACAGTCGACTGCTGTTTACGTTCCGGCTCATATGCATATATCCATGATTCGTCACCTGTTACAATCTTATATACGTCTTTCGAAGCACCACGATTGTATTTATTGAGCATTTGTTTGCACCAATTGACGCGAGCGTCTTTTTGAGTTTTTGTAAAATTGTGTGGGATCCAACGAGAACATACCTTTCTCACAGCTAAATGATCATGTAATATTTTATATATGCTGGTGGAACTAATGCCTATGGTTGCCTCAATCTCACAGTATGTCACATGACTATCTTGCAGTATTAGGTTTTGCACAGCATCAATGTTTTCTTGAACAACAACTGATTTTGGACGACCTTCGCGAATCTCGTCGGTGAGCGAATGGCGACCACGATTAAATTCGTTATACCAGCGTTTCACAGTGGCAAAGGATGGGGCTTCATCGCCAAAGGTGGAAGTAAGTTGATCGATGCACTCTTGTCTTGATAATCCACGTCGAAAATCGTAAACAATCATCGCACGAAAATGTTCACGAGTTAATTCCATTTTATTGTTGTCGCGCAATTTCCAAGGCAACATAAACAACACAAATCAAGCTATTGACAAAACATTTGAAGTACGTTATGGTCAATAATGCCAGACGATTCCGTGCAAACGTCAAATCGCACCTAACTTCAATCAGTGTTGCCAAGGCTCAAAATATAAATAGTGACCCTCGTATTTGAGTCGTTCCTATAGCTGCGTAGATTAACAATACAACGTTAGGTTCTACACCAGCCCGGGTCCATATCCATGGTAACGGTTGAAGTTTTTACGTGCGATGACGTGTAACCGGTGAAATGTGAAGTCACATGTAGTGCAGAACGACAGTGCTGCAATATGCAGATATTAAACACCAGAACAAGAACAATGTCTATATTAGGATGCGTACTGTAGGCTGTGGAAAAGCTAATGTGTAAGTCACTAGAGTCATAAAACAGTTGGACTGCAACTGTAAGTTACAAAACTATGGATTGATTGATTTGGTGTTTTAAGTCCACTTTATGCACAATAATGCTAATCGGGACTGGACCTACAGTTTAAAGTGGGATCCGAACCACTATGTGCCTCTACCGGGTATTGAACTCGGGACCCCTAGATTACAAGGCGATGACTCTACCACTGCGCTATCGGAGAGGTCCTATAAGACTATGGACAAGTAACAGGTGATTAGTCCGCGACAAACATGAAACTTATAAAGTGATTTACTAAACTTCACAAAATTAAATGTAGAGTATTACATTTTGTGTTTATATTATAAAATATTGAAACAAAACAATCTTATTGCTAGTTTTTAACATCGGGAAATTAGTTTTTATTTCATGTTATGTATAATATATACCCGTCGTTGTATTCAATTTGTCTGAAGCCAAAAACTGAAAATGAGTTTACGAAATATAACGAGCTTCAAATCAGCTTCTGTGACGTCACTGGACTAGTCCAGTATAATCAACATTTAACACAGAGCATTGTAAAAGCGTAATATTTAGTTTTCTGACCTAATCGTCCTATTTCTTATTAATTCAGTATGTTGACTTCACCTCCAAGAACATTTGAAAATACGTAAATGACATTGATAAACGTTAAATCCAAACTTTACAGTTCTGCATGATGTACCTTTATTTTTCAAATTAGTTAAAACTGTATCAAACATTTGAATCTTTCTCTAAATCCTTGAAACGTTCTCAGCGTTCATATATAGTTAATTGCTATGTAATAAAAACTTACGTGTTAGAGTTCCATATTTGAGATAATTTTTCAAAATTTAACGTATAGGAGGATTGGGAAAGAGAAAGATTGGAATTCGTTTTTAATAAAATTGCAAACTTCGAAAACTCAATTCTCGTTCGTAACGTGCAGAAATTTTTAATTTTCGATAAATATGGTAAATATTGCGCTGAACAAGTTACCGTGGTCATAGGTGGGAGTTTTTAAAAATAATTTTTCTCTTAAAGATTTAGCGTGCACACACACGTTCAAGCAAAGAGTGAGAGTGTACAAATATGCAACGAACTTAACTAGTCCACTCTAACCTACTTGAAACGCCTGGATGCTAAGAATACCAAACTTAAATGACCTAACCCACTAATTCAAGCCTGTGGAAAGGGATTTTACGATCAAAAGGAAAATGAAACTGGTTGAGAATAGTATTTAAAGCAACTTATTTTAATAAATCCAAAGCAGAAAGCAAAAGAAAACAGGAGCCTTCATGTACGTAATGTACAACCAAGAGAAGATTGTGATTGTTAAGGCATTTTTTGTTCTAAAATCCCTATTATATTCCTTATCGGTAGGCAAGCCACGTAATGGTAAAAATCAATAGACAATTATTGATGCAAGTTGTTCTTCATTACAAGACGTAAGTTTTAAGAATATCAGCCAGTGTTTCATTATTTCATAACAACGATAATTTATTTCCAACTGACATAGACGTGTGCCGAAATTATGTCAGGTAAAATAGATGTATGTATAATGAAAATATAATCTCAGTGTAATCTAAACTTGGACAAAATTTCGAATTCGAGAGTAGTAACTAATCCATTGAGGATTTTTATATTTTTTGTTGTTTCAAGTCCACTTTACGCACATATGAGCTGATCGGGACTGGATCTATAATTTAAAGTGGGATCCGAACCACTTGTTACATTTTGAACAGGTTAGGATAAAATGTCTCGCTTTGCTAGTTGTCACTCTTCAGTGCAGAGAATTAATGAAAATAAAGCAAATAGGTTACACGAAATGCAATGACTGATTCTGCATAGGTATGAATCATTATTCTTTAAACAGTAAATTTTCACTTTAATACCATGTCTACAGATTTTGTTTCTTAAGTTTACATACACCTTAAATGCTACTTTCAGGTAAACATTTTTAAATAGTTTATTAACATCATCACAATAATGATAAATATTTTGCTGTTTTTGATAGAGATATTCTACAAAGGTATAAAATAATATACATTGTTTATATTGAGTAAAAAGGATCAAAATTATCCACAATATATTTGTGAAATAGGCTATTCAAATTTAATGAAGTCGTAAAACTTTATTGTTGGACATTATATTTATTTGACGTAACTTTTACTAAAATGCTATACAGCACTGGAACATAATAGGTCTAAGTTATTTAAGAAGGAACTGAATATCCTTTATGGCCAGAAAACAAATACGTGTCCTATACACATCTAACTACACCATTTCCGACAACGTGTGCACAAAAATATGGACATAAAAATCCCAATATTTTTCTTTCGTGTTAAATAAAGGAATATTAATAGTAATTTGGTCGACATCCATGTAATCAACATGTTCAATCATCTAGGTTCGTACTTCGCACTGGTTGAACTCAAACATTTTTGTACAAACATGTATTTGAGGCGTTGCGGATACGAAGGGCGAACTCAACAAACGTACATCTTGAGGGAAATGCGTTTCAAGTTGTCAGGCACAGTGCGAACTTCACAAAAACTTGGTAACAGTAGATAGGAATGTTTCATGAATTATATCCAAATTTTTTTGTGGAGTTCGCACTGTGCTTGACAACTTGAAACGCACTTCCCTCACAATGCACGTTTGTTGAGTTCACCCTTCGTATCCGCAACGCCTCATTTGTATTACATACAACGCACAAATTTACTTGTAATTGATCAGGATATCATAATTTTTAATTTGCGATTATAATTATTAAATAAATAAATTCACACGACCTGCTTTTCGAAATACTTGCTCATTCAAATATATGTATTTCTGCAAGACATAGAATCACCAGCCTTTTTAGCATCGCAGATTCAGGTCTGTAGTATTTCGAAGGCCCGTTTATTGCTTATAAAGAAGGAAGCATCTTACATCAGGAAATGTTCATTCTGTACTCCATTTCGTGTCTTCAGTTTCTGGCATGGTTTCATATCTGCATAGTGCAACACTAGCGCATAGATTTGGAATTCGTTTCATGGATAAATTCCCCTCTCACCGTCGTTTCGTCATCCGAGTAAACAACGGATTGACCCAACCTCTATACTTCTAAGTACCTTGTTCTACACTACTTTCGTGTCCTTTTCTGCTTAGAAATATGTATAATTCAACTCATCCAATTCAATCACAGAAACTAGTATGTAACCCACAAAAAACCGCTTGAGGATATACACTATATCCTCTCCAATAATTTAATGTTAACGTAAGCGCTTTTGGAATTTAGCAGATATTTTCCTTTTGTCACCTTCCTCCTCTATATACTTATTTTCTGTTTTATCTAGCGTCGCTTTTCTGGCACTTTTGGCTAATCGAGACGATGTGGATGAGTTATGATATTATGGAATTGAATTCCGATGCCCAGGCCGGGATTCAAACCAGGGGCCCCTGGTGTCGTAGCGTGCAATGCTAACCACTCCGCCATTGATTCTGGCTTTTTTACTTTTCATGTCATTACTACTATAATTACAACGACAGTCAGCAAATGGGAGAGGAAAGAAGAGTTTACAGGATTCTTGTTGGGGAACCTGATGGTAAGAGACCTGTAGGAAGGCCAAGACGAAGATGGAGGGATAACGTTGATATGCGCCTAAATCGGTAAGGATGGAAAATATTGGATTGATCTTACCCAGGAAACCATAATAGGTACAGATGGAAGGCTTGTGTTGCTGCAGCCATAAATCTTCGGGTTTAAGAAGGCTAGAGAGTTAGTTAGTCATTAACAATCAACAGTTCACTATCATTAATTACGTTTTTGTTGTTATTATTGCATATGAAACAGCGCGCAAGGATACCTTCCGAAATATAGTTCCAGATACGTGGCTGATCAGGGAAGATGACGTGGAAAAATAGGACGATAAATGTCATACTCGTAAAAGGCCAATCAACCCAGAAGATTTGCCAACCTGTCTCATACGTCACAGAAGCACAGGAACCCGTTCATTTAATTACAAGTTTCACCTTGTAACAGGTTGAATTACCGTTTTCTTAATTCAGGGATTTCTCCCTGCCTCTACCCGCATGGCCGCCAAGCAATTAACAATGGTGCATCCCTCCGCTGTTTGTATTTATTGTTGCGAGGAAGCGTCTGTTGGCTTTCTCCTTGCCCTACTTACGCCTCCAATAAATCACATCTGCCTCTGAATAGAGCATCGACCGTTAAAGATAACGATTTCTTACTGTAAGCCTTCATCAGTTTCAAGCCTTGGGATTGCACATATTTATCACCAGACCCCGGATTTTCATGTAATATCAAAGTACAAAATATCTACATAAATATGTAACAATAATTGATAAAATATGTACATAAATATGGAACAATAATTGATAAAATATGTACATAAATATGTAACAGTAATTGATAAAATATGTACTTATATAAATATGTAACACTAATTGATAAAATATGTAACAATAATTGATAAAATATGTACATAAATAAATATTATCAAATGGATATGTAACTAAATATGTAGTATCAAAGAACATGTAATATTAATAATAATCGAGTATCCAAGCAATTTCAAGAATTCTGCTAGATATTTATTTTATTTGAACATATTCAACATAATTTTAAGGACAAAAGTTGTTCAAATTTAAATTTGTATGAAATTTATAAACTAAAAAGAAAACAACAGCAACGTGTTCATTATTTAAGAAACCAATTTTGTAAACTATTAATTACTTTCCACATCGCAAATTATTGTAGAACATGTAAATATGTAAGAGAGGTATTTGTAACTTTCGAAACAAATTGTAAAAGAAGCCACTACATAAAGAACAATGAAATGAAAATACATAGCTACTTTTGTACATTTTTTTACAAGGAAACAAACATATTGTGTAACTCGCTACGTACAGGAAAGCAGCTTTCTTGTCTACCAATGCCAAGTTTCTAGATGCTTTGCCTAAACCTGAAAGCGCAACGAAAATATGTAACCAGAAAGGGGAGGGAAGAGAAACTCCAGCATATTTCTATAAATAGAATAACAGTTCCCGTTTATTTTAATTTTTCATCCGAGCTACACATTTACTTCATCATGTTTCGGTGATCGAAAATATAGTAAAAAGGGTCAAGATAGGAAAACATACCGAAATATGTAAATGTAAAGTTTATAAAGAAATATGTTTATGTAAAGTGAATTAGCAAATATGTAAAATATATAATATCCTGGCAAATATGTGAAAAAATAATGTAACAAAACGTATGCAAAATCATGGCAGTTATATAATTCGTTGACACATTCCTGTTCAAGATATGTATCTAGAAAGGAATAGAATATGTAAATACATGCAAATCCAAGTAAACGATCGGCTAAAACCAAGTACAGTAAAACCTCGTTAAGCCGGGCCACGATAAGCCGGACTTCGCTTAATCCGGACATTCAAAAAGAGTAAAAAAGAATTAGAATATGGGTATCGCGTATGTACGTACTGCATTGTATGCAAAGTATTGCTTTACATTTTACTGTACTGTATAGTGTATTTAGGCCTATGCTCTTTAAATACACCATAATAAACGTGTTTTGTTGCTATAAATGCACTTTCTACTGTTCTTTTAGGTTATTTCAGTTAATCCGGACTTTCGTTAAGCCGGTCAACTTATGTCCCTCATTAGTCCGAATTAACGAGGTTTTACTGTATCACGTTCAGCCAAATATTTGTGTATCATCGAGAAAGATGAAGGAAGATCAATCAAAATACGCAACTGAAGCATTAGAGTTCAGAAGAAATACTACGTCATATAATGCATTTTGGCGTTATATTTGCAAACGATATACAAAAATGCATCAAATTCTCGCAAGACCAGAAAGCACTCTTTAGTGCTGTCGATGCATTTCTGGTGCAGTTAGTTTTCTGTGAGTAATACTTTAGTCTACTAAATATTATCCTTCTATAGGTTCTGCATACTCATAGACGTCCGCAGGATTTTTTCCAGGGAAGGCCAACATGGCATATTTTCCCCAATAATAGTGTTCATTAATCAAAAACATTGCTTAAATTTGAATTTATCATGTTCGTACAATAATTAACACGCATTATTGTGGCTGAAATTAAATTATATGTGTGAAATATGTAATTTTTGGTTCACTTTCGTTTTCCAGGGGGGGGGGGCTACGGCCCTCTCTTGCCCCCCCTTCCGGACGCCCATGTGCATACTAGCATAGATACTGAGAATGTTTTCAAGAAGGGGCCTTGAATTGTAAAGCTTGATATCGTATGGCTACGAAGGGTGGGGGTGGTATACACAATGAAACGTTTCCTAATTACCATTTTAACCTTCGATTTAAAAGTTGTTCAAAGACATGCTAAATAAGCTTCTAGATTAGGTTGAAGGGTAAAAGCCAAAAATTATGGGAGGCTGAGTTTCTAAACTAGTGTTTCTTATCGTTTCCGATGTGCCTGGAAGTGATGTTCATTGTATCTTCTATATATATAAAACATAAGATGTATGTGTGTTTGTTCCAGAATAACTCCCGAACGCCTGGAGCTATTTCAATCAAACTTTTTACACATATCACTTGCAATCTGGAAAGAAATACTGTGGAGGTAAGACACCCCTGGCTCCCCTAGTGTTGGGGGTGGGAAGGGGTGAGATGTAAAAATAATCGGAAACGACCGATATTAGTGTGAAATCCATAGTTTTCACGGTCGCTAGAATAGTGACACTACGAATGCAGTTCAGCTCCACGTTCATCAAGCCAGAAGTCCCGGGTTCGAATCCCGCTTACATTGTGAATGTCCATTCATCAATTTCATCACTCATCCACATCTTCGCAAATTAGCCAAGAGGCACAAAACGCGAAGTAAAATAAAATCAATCAATCAATCGAAGTTCGTCACCTATCGGCATTGGGCGTGAAAAATAAAATGTCAAAAATGACCTAGATTAGTGTCGAATCCATAGTTTTCGGAGTCGCTAAGCTAATTTGTGACATTCACGATGACATTTTCAGAGAGAGAGAAAGAGAGAGAGAGAGAGAGAGAGAGAGAGAGACAGACAGACAGACAGGCAGACATACAGACAGACAGACTTGCTTTCTCGAACACGATGAACAAGTCACAGGGGAAATCTATTAAGTAATGCGGAGTGGATTTAAGATCCCCATGTTTCTCCCACGGACGACTTTAATAGAAGATTGGGATAAATAAATACCCGGGCAATCACCTAGTTTAAATATAAAACTTTGATATCAATCAATATCAGACTATTAATCTACCTATCAAAGTAGCAATTTTTTAGTCGTGTGCAAGCATATTCTCCATCATAATTCTCTTTTGTTTTCTTTTCATTAAATTTTGATGCTGTAATGTGAATAGTGCATATTATTTTTTGATTGAAATATTTGAACACGATTTTTATGTAGTACTTTGTTCAGAATATTATTTCAGTAATTGTGGATATTTTTAAACATGTCGAAACAATCCACGAAGTTGGAAAAAATCACATTAGTTACTTAAATGGATGCACTTAATTGGCAGATCTATGAACTCGAAATAAACTATTCACAAACAATTACCTATCTTTATCTGACGTTGTACCTCCTGTACCCTGCGGGCGGGGTCCTTCGGGCGAATGCTAGGGATGCCCCTCCCTCGGGCCAGCTCCTGGAGGTAATGTTTGCTAGTCCACCAAAATTTATCTTTATAGACCCAGTAGATTCCGAGAAACTGACAGACCAATCAGCTTCTCAGATTCGGACCTCCTCGATGGCGCAGTTGATGCGTCGTTTCCTTGTAATCAAGAGGTACCGGGTACGATAGCCAGTGGAGGCACATAGTGGCTTCCGATCCCACTTTAAACTGTAGGTCCAGTCCCGATTAGACTATCTGTGCATAAAGTGGACCTAAAACAACAAATCAATCAATCAAGCTTCTCAGATTAGTACCCTAAAACTGAAAAAAAAAATCCAACAAAAACTATTCTAAATTATCACCGTGTAGTTTTAGGAAGACAGAATATTCTTACTTCAGAACTAAAGAGAAACCATTACGTTCCCCCAAGGTGGTATTCCAAGTTCAAATTACAGATTACAACCGTCACACATTTTAAATGTTTCACGTTTACCAATACCGCGTCAAATAACTGCCAGAGAAATCGCAAGGTAGTCCTAAATACACATTTATCTTCAGACAAAGTACGTACAGACCATACAAGGGGCTAGAGGTGTTGAGAACTGAGAGCAAACTAAGGCAACCGTAAGCCATAATCAAGCTGCTCACATCAGTGTTGCCGGATGATGAAGCAATAAAACAATGTCATTATGGGTATTTGCCTAAAGCCTTTTGGAAGAAAGAAAACCTTACCGGTCCCCTTGAGATAGTAATTTCCTTTCAAACAGGTTACTTATTCCAGCAAGCCAGACATTACAGTTCCCAATAACCAGTCTCAACGTGCATGTTTAGATAACTCTATTTGTAACGTTCAGCACTCGAAATAAAAAAGTGTATTGTGAGAGATATACATGTGGTTATTATTTCATACATAGTTTTATATGAAACTGGAGATACTGGACCTGTTAGAGCTCAAAAGCTTCGTTCACACTGTGAATTATGATTGTTCGAGAAATAACATGCATCTAGCAATACTGCTATTAGGCTTTGTCTTGATTCCAATAGTTAGATCTAATTATAAAATCTGCAAGAAAGGGAAATAAATTCTAAACGTTGTTTTAGTGTCACTGAGCATTTTTTTCCAAAAGAGACATGATGATCACGTCATGTGGTGACGTAAAATCTAACTTAACTGATCAACACTAGAAACTGCGTTAAAGAGCAACTTCTTCGCACGACAATGCTACTCCGCACAACTGAACATACGAAGTGGAAATTTTCTGCCTCATCCTCCACACAGTCCAGATTTGGCGTCGAGTGATATTTACCTAAGCTTGAAGAGGTTTCTGGAGGCTACATGATTGTAGACAATCGAGGTTCTAGCGTCAATATGCAGAGCCAGTATAAGGTTTGAGTTCTGTCCATTATGTATTTGCAATTGTTTGCTACGTTCCCCGGATTATTCTCAATGGAACAACTTACGTTTATTCCTCAACGGCGAGTCTGAGACTTATCAGCCTACTATGAAGCCCTCAGGTTGTGGGAAATTCAGATAAGGATATGCTTACGTAAACCTTACTAACTCTCGCACACAAAAATATATTTATATGTCAGTTAATGTTAATATATTACACTTGCACTCGCAATTGAACTCCTTATTAGAAACAAAATTGTATTAAGATCATAATTGTTCTTCACTACACAAATTACCACATTCACATTTCCAAAATCACTTCCATTATTACAGCAACATTCATAATATCTCTCTCCTAACAACTCACAATCGAATGTTTTAAGGTTAGTCCATAACCATAACAGACTACCCAATTGAACAAAACAAATTATGTCATAATAGACAATTAACATTTTAAACATATCAAACACTTAAAATGATACAATAAGTGGGTGCGTATCATGACATCCTCCCACATACAAAAAGAAAATTAACATAATGAAAATGGAGTAAATTTTCTTTTTCAAAAATCTAGGGCCATCCACTCAACTCAACAACTGCTTCTCAGTTTCTTGGAGTGTAGAACGGGGTAGACGTATTCCAAGTGGTAACATCTAATTGTTTAACACTAGTTTCTCCACTATCGAAATCTTCCGTCTGTGTATCACTTTCTTTCTTCCTCCAATTGTAGTTACCTCTATACCGGTAATCGCGATGTGGGGGGAAATTATTAATACCATACGAACTTCTTCTTCGGAATGGCGTTCTTCTTTCTTCTCCAGAAGATCGCTGTGATCCCTCGCAGTTCCTTCTTCTGTAGAACCCGCTTCTATTTTTCTTCTCCTGAAGGATTGTTACTTTGTCGAGTGCTACCACTGAAGTTCTCATTATCAGATCTTCCGATACCAGCAGACACCTTCGCTGAATTGGGTTGATTTCTGGAGAACGTCAATTGCCTAACTCTAGCTTGGTTGGTTCTTCTGTCCTCGAATCTCGGGTTTTCTGTCCTCCATCCATCGAGTTGCTCCGAGGCTTCATATCTTCCCAAGTAGCTGGTAAGTTGATCCATGTTGCGCGGATCGCGAGTAAGTACCAACTGACGCACTCGCAGCGGAAGTTGACTAATTACCAAGTTCAGCGCTTCGCTTTGGTCAACGCTATCCACAAGATTACAATACGAGCCATATGTGTCCCAGCAATATTCTTCAAGTGAGAGGTCACAGCTCCTCGAATACCGTTTGTTTCTCAGCGTCTGCATTTCCCTTTGCTTGGCATCAGCAGAGGCATATTGTTTTCTAAAGGCAGCACAAAAATGTTCAAAAGTCTTCCACTTCTTCTCATTTGCAACAAACCACGCCTTAGCCTTTCCTACCATAAGAGAGGGCAATAACTTCAATCTAAAAATCATAAGGACATTAATTAGATCCAGGTATGTTACTAGCTCTTTTAAATACCTCTCAGCAGAGACAGTATTAATCTCTCCAGTAAACTTCGAAAGAGCGTTAACATCAGACATGCGAAAAGATTTGTAGGAACTATTCTTATAGGCATTGTCACGAGATATCTCATCCTGTCTCCATCTCTCAGACTTTCCATTATTATGTCTCTTCCTGGGCTTTGTAATTTTCCTAGTTTCAGTTTCCTCAGAACTAGAAGGAAACTGTAGAGCAAGAACTTGACGAGTAACGATTTATTTTTTTTCATCTTCCCCTTCGAATCACCTCTCGTTGTTGAACCGTTCATTCCCGGTTGAAATACAGCTTCACCATTTTGAGAAGGTTCTAGAACCCGACAGCCTGCCATTAACATCTGTAGTTGATCGACCTGCCTATCTACAGATGCTACTTTCTCCGTAACTTCTTCAAGTTTCTTTTCTTGCCTTCTCTGATTTAGCTCTAAATTATCAAGTAATTCTGAGGAACCCTGTGTTGCTTCTGGCCTTGCAATTATTTCAACACTCTCTATTCGTCCCCTCAATTTCTCAATTTCATTTTCCATTTCCTTTTATTTAGCTTCTCTAGATGTTTTCTCCTGTGTCAAGTCTAAGTTCCACTTTTCATAATCCTCCTTTTGTTTTTCTTCCAGCTTTAGTATTAATTCAGCTACTTGCTGCCTCTCACACGCAATTTCCTTCCTCAGAGTCTCCTTAATTTCTCTACATTCCTTTCGCCCCTCTTCTACTCTAGTTAATAATTCATCCTTATCTTGGCTGAGCAGCTTCATCAATTCTCCTCTTTCTTCATTCCTTTTTCTTTCTTGTTCATTTCTTATCCTTTCCTGTTCTTCTTTATCTTCTCTTCTGATTCTTTCCTGTTCCTCTTTATCTTCATTTCTTTTTCTTTCTTGTTAATTTCTTATCCTTTACTGATCCTCTTTATCTTCTCTCCTGATTCTTTCCTGTTCCTCTTTATCTTCATTTCTTTTTCTTTCTTGTTCATTTCTTATCCTTTTCTGTTCCTCTTTATCTTCTCTTCTTATTCTTTCATGTTCATTTCTTATCCTTTCCTGTTCCTTTTTATCTTCTTTTCTTATCCTTTCCTGTTCCTCTTTATCTTCTCTTCTGATTCTTTCTTGTTCATTTCTTATCCTTTCCTGTTCCTCTTTAACTTCTTTTCTTATCCTTTCCTGTTCCTCTTTATCTTCTCTTCTGATTCTTTCTTGTTCATTTCTTATCCTTTCCTGTTCCTCTTTATCTTCTCTTCTGATTCTTTCTTGTTCATTTCTTATCCTTTCCTGTTCCTCTTTATCTTTTTATCTTCTTTTCTTCCCATTTCCATTTTCTCCATCAGGGTTTGAAACAACTGTTCCAAACAAGGATTTCCTTTGTTACCCTTCTCTTTACAAACAAGACATTTCAATTCTTCCCCCTTATACTGCGATTTTGGCAAAGGATAACCAGCACAACGTAAGTGGAAGCTTCTTTTACAATCATTGCACTCGACCTCATCATCATCAGCTTTCCCTTTATCGGAACACCAAATTAAAGTATCCATTTTTAACTTACGACGATCACTTCTTAAATTACCCTTCTGCATACCCTACTCAAACACATTTATCGAGTCCCGCGTTGCGGCGCCAAAAAGTTTACACCTGCTAAGTTCCCCGGATTATTCTCAATTGAACAACTTACGTTTATTCCTCAACGGCAAGTCTGAGACTTATCAGCCTACTATGAAGCTCTCAGGTTGTGGGAAATTCAGATAAGGATATGCTTACGTAAACCTTACTAACTCTCGCACACAAAAATATATTTAGAAGTCAGTTAATGTTAATATATTACACTTGTACTCGCAATTAAACTCCTTATTAGAAACAAAATTGTATTAAGATCATAATTGTTCTTCACTACACAAATTACCAAGGTTATTAGCAAATTACCACATTCACATTTCCAAAATCACTTCCATTATTCCAGCAAAAGTCATAATATCTCTCTCCTAACAACTTACAATCGAATGTTTTAAGGTTAGTCCATAACCATAACAGACTACCCAATTGAACAAAACAAATTATGTCATAATAGACAATTAACATTTTAAACATATCAAACACTTAAAATGATACAATAAGTAGGTGCGTATCATGTTCCTTCAACTCATCAAGACGAACTTCTTGAGCAGGGAAGTAAAATATGACAATGAAAATTCCAATTTGCCCGAAGTGACATTTCTCGGAAAACATTTTATATCTATACTGATTTACACTCTAATACATGTAAAGTTTTGAAAGTATTGCTTTCATTACAACACAATTTATAACAACGACAAAATATCGATAGTATGTTGTATAAATGTGAACAAAGTACAATAGAGATGTGAAGAAAATGACCAGTCCTCTTAGCGATATAAAATCTTACTCGTTGACCTTTGTTGTGATAACTAGTGCCATCTTGGAAGCACAAGAGGTACTTCTGGTGCAGCATGTTGACTTGATAAAAAATATATACAGGGTGTATCGTAAGTAATAGTACAAACTGACACAGTTGAAAGTACACGATAATAGATGCAAAAACTTCTCAGTAAACATGGATCTCCGAACGAGCCGTTTTTGAGATAATTGCGAATGTGTGGTTACAAGCCGCCACTGATTTTATTGTTTGTAAGCGTCGTCCTAGTTGGTGGCGTTGTAATCAAACAGGGTGGATACAATGAGTACACAGTCTAATCGTATTGTGGGATTCACCTCAGTTGTGCTGTACTGCGTAGTGAAAATGCAACCTTACAGCAACGAAGAGTACATTATATATATATATATATATATATATATATATATATATATATCAGAGGCGTATATTCGGGGCTACCTAGGCTATCAGCGAAGTCGAAACTCAGGCAATAAAATACATAAAAAAATATATATCAGAAAATGTGGATAAAATTGTTCATTTCAATAAGAAGATGAACCTGATTTCTTAGAGGAGTTGGAAACATTGCTCGCTTTCTTTGAATTCGCGAGACGGCTGGCCCAGCACCGGCGGGCAACTCCATGGGGGTGATGGGCAAGCTTGACGGGGCTACCACAAAGATCACCCGATCAATGTTGCAAACCAATTTTTCCCAGCATGTAATTTCCTCAGGATCGGGATTTGTGGAGCCAAATTATCGAAGGCAAGGGGAAAGTATGTCATATGGCATGGCCAAAAACATCATTGAACGCTGACAGAGGAGTTGAAAAAAGAGGTCGTTGACCTTCAAACAACTAGAGATATAGTGGGGAGTAGAAAATTGTTGGCTGAGCGGGAATGGTTTATGAGTGCATCTGAAAATTACCGAAATGACAAGGACCAGTTCTAGTCTTAGATCGCGCCGAGTTGTCTTGGTGCGTGGAATTTATTTAGAGGCAGCGTGTGAATACAGTAGTGACTTGGTTGTATATTTGTGAATGATAAGTGCTGTGTTGTGTAGTGAACTGAAATGAGGGACATAATTAACAAGCTGTCTATTCGGCTTACGAATGATGATAAGCTCCAAATCGTTGTGGATTTTTCTTGTATGTCCACTTTATGAACAGATAAGCTAATGGGGATCGGACCTACAGTTAAAGTGGTATCTAAACCACCATGTATCGAACCCGGGACCCTTTAGTTTCAAGGCAACGACGTTACCACTGCGTCAACAAGGAGTACTCGAACTTAAAATCGTGAAAATAGGTATATTGAAATTTTATTTTTATTCTCGTATATAGGCCTACATAGTATTTCACAATATGGGCCTCTCAGTTATGCAAATAAGAATGAAATTCTTGAAATCCTTTCCTTACTGACAGTGCACTTCCATGTTTTATTTATGAGGTATATATTTTTAATCACAGAGTCACATCACTTTAACCCGCCACCCCAAATGAGTTAAAAAAACAAAAACACCCCCACCAGCAGATTTTTGCCCATGCGAACACTATGAAATGGTGCGATAGCCCAGGTTAATTAACCCAGTATAAGCCACTGATTATATATATATATATATATATATATATATATATATGTGTGTGTGTGTGTGTGTGTGTGTGTGTGTGTGTGTGTGTGTGTGTACTCCTGAACCTCAATTTTTAAAATTAAATGTCATGCTGTAACTTTGTCATATCTTGTGAGTGAACAAACTAAAAATATAAGGTATTTTGCATATTATTCGTATATTTTAACATTTTGATTTAGTTGTGTTTTCTATTGTGTACCACCCGTGACCCAAAAAACAATCAATTTCTCGTTTAACTGTTATACATTTCCCCTCAACTCCACTAGAATATTCAAATGTCAATTACCATCTCGCTTTGTCTTAAATAATTCATTTTTCATAATTTGACAATTCACACAAAATAAAATAACCTTCTTATTAAGTGAAGAGGCAGTGTTTCGTCTGTCCCACCCGTGACAAAAATTGTTCACTTGTAGCTACAAATCTGGGAAAGTATTTTAAGGGTAATTACGTTCAATCAACAGTGTTAAGTTTTATATTTCACTGCACAGAAACAATGTGAAAATTTTGTTTAATTAAGTTGAATAGTTACTTTAATATAAAAAATGTATTCTGTGTGTCCCACCCGTAGCAATGGAATGACGCAGGTATAGTGGCGTGCACAACGAGGAGGGGTTGGTGTTGATGTGGGTCATTACCCCCGCCCCCTTCGGCTCAGCATTCCAAAAAGAAAAGAACATTAAAGGCAGGAAAATATGGCAAAATGAGGACTGACTACACACCCCTTCCCCTTTCGAAATTCCTGGTACATATTGTAGAGATATGGTGATTAAAAATACGAGAAAACTTGGTCAAGAGATTATTTTATGCTTGTTTATTCACTGGAATTGTCCGACCGGCGAGCAATCTCAAGAATGCGCAAACTTCGTAACTTCCTCGAAGCATTGACTGAGAGGCAAATACTTGGATCTAACACGATCTAGCGTGCTCGAAAGGTGTAATAACCTCTCGAGGCAGAAGTTTATAAAAGCAAGCTCGCCCTGGAGCTCGCTCTCATTACTCTTAGTATTTAACTCATACAGTTTACAACAAACAAACTACAACGACGGTGTACGAAGTTTACGGCTGCATCAGCCTGCAACCATTCGTGCGGGATTGCTCGGAATAGTAAGTCAAGGGTCACAGTATCGAACCTTGGCATCAGTCACAATTCGGTCTGCAAGAAGCATTTGGACAAGAACATCATTCGCCTACCAGGTATGAACAAGCGTGAATAGCCTTAAATTCAATCTTCCATATCTCCTTTCTCTTAGTCGGAGCAGGTTCAACTCACAAGTATATCTAAGCTCTATCTAAATGTGTTATTGAAGCATCCCTGTGACCTCAGGTCCCTGGTAAGATGGGATTACAACAATATATCAATCTCCTTCAATTAGCCCTCCGAGAGGGGGATAAGCTGTATCTTAAATCAGCAAATCCTCCCTCAAGCAGAGAAGATAAAAGCAAAGTAATGTATTTTAAATTAAATTTATTCCTGCTCATTTCACTTATTGTTGACTCGATGACTTCACTTAAACATGAAGATATTTTGCGTGCCGAGGAATTTGGAAACTGTGAATCTGGTCGACCATTCATCGTAAGTGAAGTATCCGTACATCGTTGGAGACGTCAACGACAGCAATCTGTCGTTATCAGCCTCTATCTTATACATGGAAAGAAGTGTTACAGTCTCCTGCCGTGGAGACTTCCTTCCACTCCTGGATGATCTGGGAGTTAATTCTGCAATGGTAGGGGCATATCTGCCAATTACTTTGCAAATTCTCTCTTCTTGGCCTTCGTTGCACCAGTATATGGTCATTCTGTGTTTGATTATTTGGTTTTCGTTTGTGATTATGTTATTTTTGTTGCATATGTTGCATATTTTAGGTAGTCTTCTCAGATTGGTCCGTCGAAAGAAACTATCGCGTTGTAGATTATGAATATGTATGGGTTTGTAAGCGACATAGGGAGTCTGAATGTGTTCCAACCTATTGCTACCAACTTATTTATCACACGCTCAGCTTTTGAAGTTACGTAATCCATGTCATCGTTGCATTTCACATCTAGATATTTAGCTTCCTTTACTCTTCTAAGATTTTTTCTCTGAGTTTTATCTGTGAGTGTTTACTACCATTCAGCTTGCCCTTTAGGATTATAAAGTGGGTCTCCTGGGTGGCAGTCGTCAATTTCGCCATATCACTCAAGTCCCCGAGGGAGTTTATCGCAATACTGGTCTATCTTTCCAACTCTGTTCTTGAATTACCTTCTGTTACAATTATTACGTGATCTGCATAGCGTATTGTGCTTTTGATCTCCGAAATATTTCCAAATTTTTTGAGAGATGGTTCCAGGTTTTGATTCCACAATTTGGGACCTAGAATGGACCCTTTTGTGGTTGATTTTAAGGCCGTGAAGTTAGACATCTGATGTGCTTTCCATCGGAAATGGATCGTGAGCAATCTATGTCCCTCTATGACCTGAAAAGATGGGACCAACTAGCTTGGTACAGGTAGATGTCGGTTTGAAGCCTCACAACGCCGTCAACGTCTCTACCATCTGTGAGGGCCTCTTTTTTTTTCAGTTGGAAGAGGGACGCAAGGCCATTTGTACCTTACAGCCTTGCGCCGGAGAACCAACTGCAATCGACTTGATATATCGCTTGCAAATACACTCGATATAAATGTCGATCGCATCTGTGTATAACAAGATCTCGCTTTCATGTCCACAGCGATCTCTTATAATACACCATTCTTCCTTTTGAGTTTGCAAATACTGACATGTTTAAATCTAAGGTAATAAAAATTGCGCAAAGCACTTGAAATACCTATGACTCAACCTAACCTTCAAGCTTAAGGAATTACTTCGCAGACACAAGAGGAAGAACCGTTAGTGGCTTACATTATATATCTACTATCTGCATACCTACATACACACTGGCTATCAATACTTACTTCATTACACACCTACATTTGCCTGAAGTGAATTGGAAAAATCTCAGGGATTACAGTTATTACTGTAATTGTACTGTGGCAAGCTAGCCACGTTCACCCCAGCATAACAACAGTGGATGCTGAGCAAACATAGGACCTTCCCGACCCGGCAATATTCCAGAGCAGACCAACTCGAACTAGCTCGGAAAACGTCATGTACTATCACACCATAGTATAGGGCCACCAACGCACAGGCAGGCCCATTGTCCTAGGTGGAACTTCCACGACGTCTCCTACCAAACGGTAAGGAAAAACCTTATCGGGAGAGGTCCTACAGTTTTTCTTGTCATCCGAATAACAAGAATCCTTGAGATATAGGGTGGAAACGTAACGTGTAAAGTGCTTTTATTATTTTTTTTTTTTAAAAAAACTGCCTTGGTTAGCAATTATAGTGTGTTTAATATGGAAACAAGGCATACCTAATCGTGTTACAGTAAGAATCCAAGTTACTTCAGGAAAATTCTGTGTGTTATATTTTGTTAACACATAATATAACACACAGGATATAACTAGTAGATAAAATAGCAGATAAAGATAATAACTTGCATTCATTCTGCAATCTAATCTATCAAGCTATACAGCAGCGGCGATGGGACTCTATGAGTTCACTAGGTGCCATCTAACTTAAATCTGGTTGTCAAACTTTGGCACTCTTGGGCTCGATTGTATAAAACAGTTGATCCTCGATTAGCCAGTAAAATTGATCTGCAGTCACGCTGAACTCCGATTTTGTGTTGTATAAAAGTTGAACTGAGATTCAGTCCCTGCGATCTGCGATCAAAGTTGATCCGCGATTTTTCTCCGATCAGCAGACACTGACCGTAGATCAGCTGTTGTAACATGGCTGTACTAACGAGTATTTGCTTGTAAAATGTGTTGCAAGTGAACGTATGCGGCAAGACGGGAGAATCAATTCATAAAATCCCATTTCCATAATAATAAAGGAAGCATGCACAACGAGGTGAACAATGATAAATGTTTCTTCCATTTTTCTTTCTTTCCATATATCGTGTGTCATTGTTATTTACTGTTTGAAATACTTATATTTTTTTCTTGAAATTTGCCTTAAATGACTGCAAGAGCATATTTTAACATTGTTTAATTGCACGTTCAGAGGAAAGTAACTTGAGAACAATCGAGTGTTGATACAAACCGAAAATAGACCCGCTTACATTTTCTTGTTGATATGATATCATTGTAAAACTTGCGTTGGGATGAAGAGGGAGTATAAAAATATTACCATTTCGCTTTACTGCATCCAGCCAAGTGTTATTGCAATTCAATGTTGTCCGCAGAATGGAACAGATCATGTAATTCTGTTTGTAGTGTATATATATACTGCTTTATGAACCGAGCACGTTGCATTTTAGTTGGTAGAGCTTTCTCTCCCGATATATAAATTACACATATTATATTTCGAATATTATTTGTTTTGTGCATAATTTACATCCGAGAGGACAAGCGTCACTGTTGTTTCAATATTTATTTCCATTCGGGAAAACGCAAACACATTTTACATTTCACAACGTAGGCTATTCAAGTGCAAGGAAAATTCTGTATATTACTTACAGGAACTAATGGTCCACCAGTAACATGTTGTCGTGTAATCACAAAATAAATATAACGAACATCTCCTTACATGAACAAAGCTCCAAATCCGAGTATAAGGAAGTTGTTATATCTCTTTTTAGCATTAAAAAGAAATACATATTTTTTAAAAAAATTCCATTTATGCAAGCATATTTTCTCCCCTTTGCAACCGAGAACCGATAGTTGCTTATGTTGTCAAGGACAAATCATCCATGTGGAACGTGCACAAGCAATAAATGGCCGTTTAGTATCTAATTTACGTGATTTTACTAAATTTGCAACATGTTCGAATATATACTCCTTCCAGTACCTCAGATTTATTCTTTATTCAAATATTAAATACATGCATTTTCCAAAATTGACTTTAAAATGTTTGCTGTTCAGTGTTGGACAATTGGTAACATCACAGGCACACTAGCGACATGTCTGGATTTGCCACGTTGCCAAACGTATTTCTTTGACCCAAGTTCAGGATTTGATCTAAGATCGACAAATCGACAGTTAGCTTCATACAACATGATAGAAGCTTGAACTTAGTTCACTACCGGATCGTAGATCAAATCTGATCTCTAGTTAGTGATGATTATACAACCGGCCCTAAGACCTGTTGGCCACAGGGTTTATCTATTTTACAGACAAATACCTTTGAACATATATAGTATATATAGTATTAATAAGGGTCCCTGGTTCGAGTGCCGGTTTGGGAATGGGTGTTCCTCGTGAGTGTCCATCATCTTCATCTTCGCGAGTAGCCAAAAGTGGCAGAAAAGCGAAGTAAAATAAGCCAAATCAATGTAGCATAAATAACATAAACCGAGTGCGTTAAGTGGCTGACTTTCGATCTTGCCACAGGAGTTCCCGTGTTCTAATCTCGATCTGGTCATGGATGGGGTCCTTTCTTTAATTTAATCACATCATCACTAAATTCGCATCGTCGTTATTAGCCAGAAATTACAGAAAAGCGACTGAAAATAATAAAATACAAAAACTTACGTACTATTCTACAGCTGCCAGCATCTCTCCACTTTTGAATGGAAATCCGATTTGAAGCTTTAATAATTCTTATGCGTGTCTGGTCGTTAGTTTTTGGATGTAGTTTCATACCTACTGTGAGGTGCTTCAACAATGAACAGTAACTGTTGCTTGTTAAACATTGTTGTGCTGTTAAGTCACCTTTACTTACAAAATAATCTAGAATTTAAAAGAAGTTAAAGAAAGTAAATATTAAAGCTGAAAGCGAAGTTAGTAAATCTCTGGACTTAGCTAATTTTACTTTTTTTTCTAATATAGCCATTTTGATTTTGACATCGTTGCCCTTTACCTGCATCAGTTCATTTTGAATTTCAGAATGTGGATAATTATTATGAATCTCATTTTATGGTGTACGTCTGAAATGTTCTTGTGGCAATTGGTCATATTTCGAAAGAAATTTCACGAAATACGTAAAGTTTCCTTAATTTTATGCCGTTTCTGCTGTGTATAATGTTTCTCGATGTTCTCGAACCGCTAAATTATGAGAAGTCAAAAATTGTGTTTATGCTTATCAACCTTGGTCAGAGAACGTTTCATTGTTGTTGTTTGGCTTCTTGAATATTCTAAAATCAGACGGCTACAGAACGAATGAGTTTTGAACATTATTAGGCATAATAATATATCCAAAAACATAGCAACTGGGAGGGGCGATCGCCCCTTTCGCCCTCCCTGAGGATCAGCGCCTGCTGCCCCCCTTTAAGTACGTTCTGGGGGAAGGGGGTTCTACAAGGATATGAGAAGCTGACTTGCTTCACAGCCAGCTGCACCTTCCTTTGAACAACCGACTTCGATTTAGTTCACGATTCAGCCACGAGAGGCCAGGACAATGCATTGTGCAAAACTTTCACTGCAACAGCAGCGCCAGATGGAAGATCTCGGCATGTCTAGTCATGAGAAATTGAGGAATATAATTTTAGTTCAACTGCTCTTCGTTTATACCTCACATCAGTGTGAATTTTGCTGTGAATTCCCTAATCTACGATAACCTAAAGAACGTTGAATTGATTTTTAATATTATATTATTCCTATTTCGTGCATTTTTTAAAGGTCAATTTTACATAATTGTCTAGGCAGGAATTTTTGAACGGGTAACTAACAAAAATGAACCAATTTCATTAAAAATAATAACGTTATTCGTATATTAATTTCGTCGCCTTCACTGGCGGTTTCAGGATTCGTGAACAAGTGGTACGATAAGCAAAACAGAGCCCCCACCTCCTGTACTTATACAGAATGAAAATCGAATACACAGTTTCACACCGTATTTTATATATTAGAATACCTTTACCAGTTGACGTGACTAATGTACAACTTACTGCAAAAGCAAACCTATTTTTTGCGTAAGTGCGTAACCCATTTTTGTTCACATTGAATTTCAAGAAATTTAAAATTTCCTTCTTCTCCGTTAAAAATAATCCGTTGCGCAACAGCCCATGAAGGGCCTAGGCTTACCTACCGACTGCCGGTCTCCCTCCCACGCTTTCCTTCGTCACCTCTAAGCGTGGAGATCTTCAACCAGTATTGGAATAGTCGGGGAGTCGGCCCGACGTATCCCCAGCCGTTATAGTAGGTCTCCGTGACCGGATTACGCTCACTCACTCGGAGCTCCCCAATTTCCTCACGATGGTGGGTTGCCACCGGCCCTATACGTAGGCCGAATAAATTCCGACCAGAGCCGGATTCGAACCTACGCCGTCCCGCAGCGAACGATCTCAAGACGAGTGAACGCCTTAACCCGCTTTTTTTTTTTTCTTCATATATTTAATACCTGTTTACACTTTCACACCACAAGTACATAATTATTGTTTTCTAAACAACATTGAGGTAGTTTCCAAAATACTCATACATTTTTGGATATTGTAACATTTTCCATCTAGTTCTTTTTAAATACTGTGTGAACAAAATGCTATTGCTCTCATACTTTTTACAAAATACATAATATATTGTATTAGCTATTAACCAAATTACTGCATTGCTTTTCTTTTCTGGAAAATATTTGAAATCTGGTCTTGTACACATCGACGGTTGAAAGTATTGGGGTGATGTTCGACATATTTGTCCTAGATATGTCGTTAGGCATTTCCAAATTTCCTGTACTCCATTACATGTTACTATTCTATGCTCAATGGTGTCTATCTCTCCACATATGTTGCATTTATCAGTTGTTAGTCTATTGATATTATGTAAGCGTTCATTAGTTGGTATAATATCATGTATTACATTGTACCAAACACTATACACTGATGTATCCAGAAATTTCTTATTTAAATTTTTCCAAATATTTTGCCATCTGTTATTGGGAAAATGTTTTTCAATGCGGTGAGTTGGTATCTGCAACTGTTTGTGAAACAGTGTATACAAGTATTGAGAGAGTTTTACATCTTCACCTTTTGGCGGAAGCACTACATAACTGAATTGTTGCATCAAACTTCGGAGATATAACGGTCCTTTTTTCAATCTCCGTAGATCTGGCGGATTTTGGGGTGGAAATTCCTCCGTCCATAACTGTATCCATAATGATGTAATGGAATCTTCGATGCCATAGAGCGTATAGGATCTTGCCAGGAATAGGGATTTGCATTTGATCTCAATATTTGTGAGCTCCAATCCTCCTTTTAGTTTCATTTGCCATAGATTGGATAGTGGTATTCGAAAAAAATGGCCATACCACATAAACCAACCAATTGCTGAATTCATTATTCTGAGGTATTTTTGATTGATTGGGATCACTTGGGCCGTATAGTTTAATTTACTAAACATATATGTTTGCAAAAACCACACTCGTTGTATCATGTTCAACTGTCTGCTTCGCATTTTATAACATTGTATGCGAATGTCTCTCGCTATCTTTTGCCAATTGGATTCTAACATTTGTTCCTCGTCCCTGTGAAAAATTATTCCTAATATTTTAATTTCCTGTACATATGGGATCCCTATATCTGGATATTTTTGATCCCATGTGCCAAAGGGTAGCGCCTTTGATTTTTCCATATTTACTTTGGCCCCACTAGCACGGCAGTATATATGTATCGCTGCCATCATTTTTTGCATTTGCTCGTTTGTGGTGATACAAGCGGATAGATCATCTGCAAGAGCAAACACTTGGTTTTCCTTAAATGCGTGTATCTCGTCTGGGGTAGTTTTCCTGGTATATTGCAGCAAAGGATCCAGGGTTAAAGCAAACAAGAGCATACTTAGTGAACATCCTTGCCGAATTGATCTTGTTATATTTATTGGGGACGACAGGAATCCATTGACCATTATCCGAGATGTTGCCTGTTGATAGAAACCTTTCAAAATATTAATAAATTTATCACTGAATCTATATGCCTTTAGCACCTCAAACAGGTAGTCATGCGACACTAAATCAAACGCTTTTTTGAAATCAAAAGCAAGCACACATGCATCAAGTTTCTGCACCAGATAATAGGATATCAGATCGCGAATCCCTCCAACTGCACTGAATATGTTATGCTTTTTGCCAATGCATGTTTGTTTCTCGCTGAGTATCCGTGGTAAAATTAACTTTAACCTATTTGCTAAGATCTTTGCCATTATTTTATAGTCACAATTTAGTAATGTTATTGGTCTGTAGTCGTCTACTTGTTTTGCATGTGTTTTTTTCGGTATCAATATGATGATGCCTTCATTTTGTAAAACTTTTCCATTTTTAAAGGCATCTTGTATGATTTTGATTAGTTCATATTTTATAATCTCAAAAAACTGCAAATAAAACTTGTAACCAATACCATCTTTTCCTGGTGCTCCTTTAAGATTGCATGTTTGTAACGCTTCATATACTTCTTCTATTGTTACTTCAGTATCTAAAAGTTGTCTATCCTCTTCTTGCAAACCATTAGTTAAAGAATTCAGAATTGTCTCTCTTGCTTCTGATTCCCCCTCCCCGGTTTGATAAAGCTCCCCATAATAGTCATACAATGTTTGCATGATTCCTGGCTGACTCGCATGCGATTCTCCACCTGAATCCACAAGATTGTTTATCATGAGTGTTTTTTGTTGTTTTTGCATCTGTACATAGTGATACATCGAAGTTCTTTCATCTTGAATTAAATTCTTGGAATTGGTTCTTATTGTTATGCCTTCCATTTGTTGCCTCTGGAGTGTTAAGATTTTGACTTTATACTGCTGTATGGCTTGGTAATTTTTGGTGACATCTCTCCCTTGACATGCCTCGTGTAAACACTGGTAATAAAAGTTGATCAATCCATTTCTGTCTTTTGCATTTTCTTTTCCATACCAGCAGAAAAATGTTTTTAATTTTGGTTTTACATATCGAACCCACCAGTCATTATGATTACTGTAATGCTTTTGTTGTTTACACCAGTCGGCCCATTTTTGTACAAATATTTCATTGATATGTGGAAGCTCTAATAACTGTATATTTAGCTTCCAATATGAAGGACCCCTGACTAGTTTTGTTTCTTCCAGGTTAATTGCCATTTTTACTGCCATATGATCAGTAAAGGGCGCTGGAAATGCTTCTATGGATGTTATATTTTTTATTTGATCTCTATTTGTATATAACCTATCGATTCTCGATCCAGATTTATTATTAAAATATGTAAATATTATATCCTGTCTCTTCTGTAACCAAATATCTTTCAAATGCAATTCTTCAATTAATGTTGCAAGGGCTGGACTCTTTGGATAAGCTCCTAAACAATCGCTGGGATTTAATACCTGATTAAAATCACCCCCAAATATTATTTTAGATTCATTTAACGGTAGCAAATATAAAATGTCCTGATTATAAAATTGTTCACGGACCTGTCTATTTTGATTGCCTGATGGGGCATAAATATTCACAAAAGTATAGTTCTTACTTTGAAAGCTAATGCCTCTCCCATCTACTAACTTTTTTACATTAGTAATGGTTAGGCCGTTTCTAACAAGTGTTGCTGTCCCACGGCCATTGATACCAGTATTAACTATCGCTTCGTAACCATATATTGATGGAAAGTCACACATACAAACTTCCTGCAAAAACAATACGTCTATGGAGTGTACCCGTACAAATTCTTGTAACATTTTACATTTTACAGGCGAAAAGATTCCATTAATATTAATAGTACATATTCTAGTGGTATATACCATTAATAAATGAATAATATAGCACACAGTTAATAGTACTTTCCGATCGTCCCTCATAACGTTGAAAAAAAAATGCAAACAACAAATGAAATATCAAATTAAATTTTCCCTTTTTAGGGTTTACTTCTTCTGTTCATTACTCTATTCATACCTCCTACCTCTCGCACTGATCTCCTCTTCGCTACTGTGTTCTCGCTACCTTTCGAAGTATTTTTCGTCCGTTTTTTTGCACCCACCTGCTGAGATTTTTTCCACTTTGACACTGAAGTGACACTTTCGTCACTTTCTTCTTCTGTATTCAATTCACTTTCCAGCTCACAGTCTTTTGATGGTCCCTTGTCCTCCTCTTTTGGGCCGTTGTCCTTTGCAGCTGGGATGGGAGGAAGATCAACTGAGTTTCCTTCGTCCTGCATCTGGTCATCCTGCATTTCTTCACTTCCTTTTTCCTCTTGTTTGTCTAGGTGGGAAGTTCCCGGTTGTTTTGTGTCCATCGGTAATATTTTCTGGTTGTGTTCTTCCTTTGTGGTCTCCGTATTTACCGGTGGGAACATTTCCACCGGGCGGGTGTCACTTGGCACATTCTTTATCCCCTTATCTTTCATTTGTTCTTTTATCACATTTTGTAGACCTTCCGACCTGTTTTGATTATTATCTGGTTGGAACTGATTTGTCACCTTCGAGGAACTCCCCCTTTCCACTACTATATCACTATAATTTCTCTCTCGGTTTTTATTCACACGAAGCGTTGTTATCTGACGACTATCACATTGCCAGCTATCGTGTCCTTCTTTTCCACACACCCTGCACGTTCTCGGCTGTCCGTCGTATATCACATGGCATTGATGAGATTTTACTGTAATGAACGACGGAATCGGTTTTTTCAGTTCCATTTTTACTATTCTCACCCCGTTGTAAACTTGATATTTAAAGTTTTCAGACCACGTTTCTTTGTCTATACATTCCACCTTCCCAAATTCCGTCATTTTTTCTTTCACACAGTCATCATCTAGTTCTAGTGGTAAGTTAAACACTCTTACCGCTTTTCTTTCCCTCCCCGCATCACTCAAAAGCACTTTTACAGTTTCACCATTATCATAACAAAAGTTTGTTTCCGGACCACATTTCTCTAATATTCGCGTCATTATAACTTCTCTGATACATTTTACGAAAACACATCGAAAATGCGTAGGTATTTGTATTCCCAAGATCTCATCTACGTGGAGTTGAAATTGTCCATGAATAAAGTCATGAATTTCTCGCGCCGACGGCCTCGGTGCCCCGAACGGAAAACGTATCTGGATGGTATTTTGTCTAATAATATTCATCTTTTTACTATTCTAAAGTACTTTTCCAATTCTACTTACTCGCCAGCCAACTGCACCAAACACCACAAGCAACACGCACACGGCACTCCCGCTCGTTGTTTCCTGAAGGCAACTTTTCACTGACCTTCACGGAGCAACTAGTTTCCGCGTCCGCTCTCTCTGAAGGCTTCCACGGAACTCCAACCCGCTCGGCTACGGAGGAGGACCCTTCTTCTCCTTTGATCCATTCATAATTTTGTACAATAAAATTTGCTCGTGGATTTCTCTTCTAGTAGAATGTATTATACCAATTTTTTTCTATCAATTTTATATGTTGTATCATGCTCGCTTGAACAATATATAAGAACATCAGACATTTAAATGCTAAATTCCAAGTCAAGGTCTCGCGCCTCGATTTTTCTCACATTATACATATTATCACACATCATTTGTGTCTGGTTAAACAAAATACAATATCATTTATTAAACCTTAAGTTATTGAGAGACAATCAGAACACGTAACCTGTTGCCGCTGAGAAGAAAAGTTAAAGAAATGCATATAATTTTTGTAAACATCCTCCCCATTAGCTACCGTATTAACCCTGAAAATTAAGATTTTTGGTCCTAAGTATACATACCAACATAGAAAAGAAGGAAGCTGCAAAGAAGAAATCGGGAACTTCACAGTTCCGAACAGTATAATTGCATGTCTAATCCTAATATTTGATTTTCTTTGGGGGACGATAAAAGATAATTTGTTTCTTGCTTTTAGAATCATTAAGACGACCGGAAGTATGAGAAATGAATGAAACAATAGAATTAGTTGAACTACTTCACTCAAATACTCGCCCAAGACGTATGATTTGGTTAACTTTTTTTTCTCAGGGGCGAAATGTTACGTTTTCTCATTGTCTCTCAATAACTTAACTTCACGGACGAAAGGTTGTAACGAACCTGAGAGTTGAATGTTTTATATTTGTAAGAAGTTAAGATTTTTAAAATGTTTGTTACTTCAAATAATGTGCAAGTTGTCACAGACAACTATAGTTAGATTGATACAGTTGTGGTTTGAACTTGTGTATATGTTTAGAAATACGTCATAATCTGTTCGTCATAACTTTCTCATCTCAGCAGTGGAAGTGAACTCACCTGAAAGTTTTTCACCTGACGACAGACTCAGTTAGAAAACAGGTGAAGGTGAGAAATCAACAGAAACGTGGTAACGGTTAATGGAATGCCCGAATAGTGTAAAAGGTAATTATTCTGGCTATACTCGGAAATAATAATTAAGTACAGAAACTTTCGTGTATTTACGTTTGTCCTGTCCAACGTTAATTCTATATGCGAGTGTGTTTAGTGACTGTGATGTGATTTAATGTGCTATTGAATTGTTCCTCTTCAGGCAGAAACGTAAGCAAATCTGTACCTTGCTTGTAAGTCCACATACGATAGGAAATATGTGATTATAAAACTGCGTTTAACTTCGAATACTGTGTTGTGTTTCCTTTCTACCCAGCAAGCCCTGATGATTTGCAAAGATTCTCACGTTCCCGACTAAAGGAGTAGCAGACTAACTTTCTGACGACTGGTGTCCAACTGGAGTAGGCTACGTTGCAAGGTTCGTTAACTCACGTTTCGTTTTGTTGTTGTTAGCCGTACCTAATATTATATGTAGTTTTACCAAGAAATGTCCAATTCTTGCAGCAATATTTTATTGTGATTTCAAAAGAAGAAGCCAGGAGAGAAGCAAAGACAAAAACAACACTAAAACTGATATAACTAATATTATCCAAAATCCAAGTGTCAATATCTCTAGTTTCGAAACTCGAATGGCAAAAAATTTGTCACTATGATACTGTTCGGGAAAAATGTACAAAGATGATTCGCTAGAATTAGGCCTTTTTAAAATTATTTCAATAACTCACCTGATTTCGAACGTTTCAGAAAATTATTCATGAAAGTGGACTGACGCAAGGTAGCCTTTTCCCATTCCCTCTGCCTTTTCCTATTTTCTGCCCTTGACAGTTTTTTTCTTTGCTGTACTTATTTTCATTGGATGCGAAAACGGAAAACCAGAAAGAAAAATTCAGAAATATGCAAACTGTTAAGACCGTACTCTTCTAATGCATGGGATTCACTCACTACCAGACCACAACTGAGTATCCGAAGGGAACCAATAATACGAACCCAAGGAATATAGAGATTAGGTAAAGCCATCCGAAGATTGCCGATCTTGCACGAACGCGTGACGTCACCGGAGAAGCAGTGAGCTCGGCTGAAGCAGACGACCCCTAGCACTTATATGCAAGATTCAGAGATCGAAAGTATATTATTACTTTTAGGAGGGGGAAAATAATAATTGTCATCCTCCAAGATGGTATTGAGGCATCCTTTTAATGATTAATAACATAATTGAAAACGCGCTACTTTTAAAAGGGGGCAAAGTTCACTTCGCAACATCTTATTTGACCGCCCTGAAAAATTTCAAAGTCCGGAATTCGTAAATTTGGCAGCATAGCGCTTCAGAGCCAACTAAGAGTAGCCAACGTTGCAACATTTTTCTTCCTGAATGAAAACGCTCGTGATTTTTTTTCAATTTTTCACATTCCATAAAGTAAAGATACCCTAAAGCAGTAACAAAATATATGAGTAGACAAAAAAATGTTAAGTAGAAATACGAATGTTGAAAATATTTCAAGATTTTTAGTTCTGAATTTGAAAATAGAAAAATGTATGTCCATTGTGAAACACTGAACAGGTCCTCATCCACCTGGAAGGAATTGCGGTCACATTTGAATGCAAGAAGGCAAATTTATGATGATTGTATGCGAAATGTTTAGTAAAGATACCTTGCACAACACCAAACGATTCTGCAAAGTGTGTTTTTCCTTGGTTCTTGGCGAAAAATGGTTCGAAACTCCGGCACAATGTTGCTTCAACTGAGATTAACGTGTTTTACTGAGCTTTCTGTTACCAATCTTCTGGAGTAGTTGGTTAGATGACAGCACTTTCGTTTTTTCACTGTTTTCGTCAAAATCGAAACATCGTAGGTTCAAATCCCACCCTTTCCTTATTATTTTTTCCTTTTTATTTACCGACTACGAAGTGTTCTAATAACGTAATATAAGATCATATGATATTACTGTAAATATTTATGCGATGCATGTTCAGTGACGGCGATTGGGTTTCAAAACTGATGGGGCAAGGTGGGGGGAGGGGGGAGGGCAAGGACAGTTTTTTTCCCTTGGTAGATAATGTTTAGCATTGTGAGTAGTGTGTTTGGTACTATTATTAGCACAAAATCATACAAATGAAAGAGCTCATATGATTAAACAGCCCGATTTGGCTACACTTAAAACTATGCCAAGATGCCCATATGCCCCAATTGTTCAAGTGTGATATGCTCTTAATCCCAAGAATTCTGAGTCCTAGTGTACAAATGAAGAAATCACACAGTGTACAAATGAAGAGCTCATATGATTAAACAGCCCGATTTGGCTACACTTAAAACAATGTCAACTATAAGAATAACACTACATATAGTGTCATCAGGGAGTGTATCGTGGAATTCACAGATAATTTTAATGTTTGTCCTGTCATTAACCACAACTTGTTTCCTTTTTGAAGTGTTGATGACAAACATGGGTCTCTGTGCTTTGAATTCATCTGGTGTGTAATACATGTCAGTATTGCCAGTGGTGACCCTTTTGTATGCTGTAAATGCTTCATATAATTTAAGGAAATCATCCTTGGACATGTTTAAATTATAATTTTCTCTAGGAAACACCTCATTTCTGCCATTTTTAAGATATATGTTCTTGATGTTGCAGCTATCAAACTTACTTGAATTTTTTTCTTGATTATTGTGTCTTCCAGTCTGAAACAGTACCACCACAAAATCTGGCATGTCATATTGTATACTGGAGAATGAATTTGTAGCATCAAACTCATAATAGGTACCAGTGGCAGGCTTCTGTACACATTGATATGTATAAAATTGTAAAGGCACCTGTGGATTTTTTAGGATATCTGCTTTGTATTTAAGAGCATAACTGGTTTCATATTCAACAACTGGAATTCTTATCTCCATAGTCTGAATAAGGCACTTGCCTTCATCAGGTAGGGTACTAGGCAGAGCTTCCCCAGTGGAATTTAATGTACTGTACCTCATCAAAGCATTATTATCATTGGCAGCTCTTCTAAATATAATTCTTAAACCACCCTTCCACATAATATCTTTGTAATCCGAGAAGAATCCTGGCAACAGGCGCATGGGGAACAGCACTGTGTGGCTCTTGGATAATATTTTATCACCAGCCTCAAATCCACCTATTTTGTAGTATGATGCCTCGGTCTTGGATAATTTTAGTGTGGCCAAAGCTGTAGAGGTAATACCAGGGTAATCTACTCTGTTTATAACAACACCATGTTTTCTGATCCAAATTTCAGAGAACAGATGTGGCACAAAATTGTCTACCAATCTTATATTTGAATTTGCCGGATAATCTATACCATCGAGCTTTACAACATCAAATTTGATGTATAGATCTGCCCTGTGGGGGTGTATAAAGCCATCCCCTACATCAAGATCAACCTCAATCTCTGTGTTGGGTTGATTTAAATTTGCAAATGTCCTCCTGTTTGGAGGGAATGATTGTAGCTCATAACTCTCAATATTTTCCATTTTTTTTGTATGTATTTTTATTTAAATATTAATCTCTATGATAGCAGTTGTTGTGGCTCCAGCAAAATCAACTAATTCTTCTTTTTCATTAGTGACCATCAACTCAATGTAATCTATTCTATTGGCCTCCCCGATGGCGCAGTGGCAGCGTCGTCGCCTTGTAATCAAGGGGTCCCGGGTTCGATACCCGGTGGAGGCACAAGTGGTTCGGATCCCACTTTAAACAGTAGGTCCAGTCCCGATTAGCCTTACTGTGCATAAAGTGGACTTAAAACAACATATCATATCTATTCTATTATGACACACAGGAAAATATAATGTTGGTGATGGAGTGTAGATGATGGGCTCCATAAATTCAGAGTTAGGTTTGAATGTTGCAATGATGCCAGTTTGTTTGTGAGTGCCTATGCCATTTGATTTGGTGATCATACCCTCGGCCACATTGCAGTGAATATTCAGAGTCTCTATGGCTAAGAATTTAGGTATATTAATAGCAGTGTGTTTAATGGCTGGTTCAAGTTTTGTGTTGTTCTCAAAGCCTAACAGCTCTCCTATAGTACCCAGATCCACTGTTTCTGTAGCAGACACAATCTCTACTCTGTGAGTGACAGAATTTTGAGTTAACACTATACCTCTGAGCATTTAGAGTGGACAGATTATACTGCCCTGGAGTGATGACAATTTTTTGATCACCAACTGCAATTGTGTTGTTATGGTGTGTAATATTGGGGATTAAGTACATGCCATAAAATGCTCTGAGAGCTATTGTTTTGGGATACACTATATCATCGTGTAATCTGAGTTTCAATATTGAATTTTGGCTGGTGAGATGGAATACTCCCATGATGCTTCAGATACCACAGGGCCTTTTGAAAATCTTCAATTGATGGTTTATTTATTTGAGACAGATATCTAAGAACAGATAAACACAGATGTCCACAATTAACATCTTTGAAGTTTTGAACACGTGCATTATTATAATAAAGATTAGTTGATTTTAGATATTTTACTAAATTTTCAGGTGGAACACCTCCAAATGAATCAAACACAAATGCCTCATTGTTTAAATATTTAAGATAACAAATCCAGTGAGTGCCCTGATTTTTGTACTTAACCAAATTAACTATGCCACACTCTTTGTTGAGTGGTTGTTCTGGTAAAGAATCAGACATGTACACACCTCTAAAATTTTTGATGCCCAGTGGCTTGATTAAAGCTTCAATATCTTGGTTTGTAAGCGGCTCTTGTTTTTTTTAAACTTATTCATGGCTCTCTTAACACCTTTGCCTTGTTTCTCCATGGCCAGATTATGGCGCTTCAGTTCATCTAATTCTGCCTTATTCTTCTTGGCATCTATTACTGTTTTTGCTATAGCAGCTGATCCCCAGCTAAGCTGCCAACTGCACCAAGTGCTGCTAAGATAGCAGGGATACTAAATATAAAGCCCCCTGTATGCAATTTGTTTCTAGATTTGTTTTTTTAATTGGGGGGCACTAAGTAATAATTTCATACCATGGCCCTTGGCAAGATAAGAGCTTTTTTTCTTGCGCTGCTTTTTGGTTAAAAGACTATCAATAGTTTTAAGAGATTTAAGACCTGCATAAGGTATCTGATACATAACACCCTTGGCCTTCATCCTAGATTTATTATATACATATTCTGGGATTACATAGCTTAATTCTAATTTCTTGTCTGCAACATGTCTCTTGTCAAGATCAGAATGTATGTTGTATGCTATGTCATGGTCTCTACAAGCAGCATCTAGGGGATTAACACCAGGGTCACCTCTGTTTAATCTATGGTCTAATTTTGTACCGGGACCACAATACTGATAGCCTGGAATGTGTAGTTCAAATGGCAGCTTGTTTATGATGTCATTAACCAGCCCCCGACCCTCAGAGATATTCCAAAATTTAGGTGGTAGAGTATTAATAATTTTTATAAGATATCCAATCCCCATAGTGTCATTCAATATAAAATTAGACAATTTGGTGCTTATCATGTCCATAATTCCAACCTTTTCATTGTAAAAATTGTGGTTGCCAGCATTTTCTCCCCAGCTATCACCAGCAACCTATCTACAAGTTTCCTGACATCATCAACCCAGACAAATTCTTTAGGCAGGGTGTTGTATTGTTTGATCCCACTACCTGTCTTGATCTGTGACCATATGGGCTTGATTAAGTTGTTATATTTTGCTCCACTGCTAGACTTGACTCTTTTTTGTGTGGGATCATTGTTCTGGTATAGAGCATCTGATTTTATTAATATTTCTTTGTAATGCTCATAATCTTGATCTGTATAGCTGCCAGGTCTCTTCCTAGTCATCAGTTCCCACAATCCAAGTGTGCCAGGGTACTTAACAAAAGCACCTCTTTCTCCAAGATGAGATTCTGAATATACAATCAGATCATCTCCCATAAATGTTACTCTGAAATTGCCAATTCTATGTATGATGCTACCATCACGCTCTGTGTCAGCATATAAGCCAAAGACCTCATCTTTGTTGTCTTTAGGTGTGCTTAAATATTTTTGAGCAAGAAGACCCAATTCAATAGGATCCTGAGTAGCTTCAATTCTTCGAGGAGCAACAGGACTAGGTGTATGAATACTAGAAAGTGGGGTGATTGGATAATCTAATATGTTCCTAGCAGCTACAGGTACAAGCTCTGTGATCAAATTTTGATTTTGCTCTGTAACAGTTTTGATATTTTTACCTAATTCACTAATAGCATCAATAATAGGTTGTTCTGTTTGCTTGTGTTGTTCATAGATTCCTCGGTTCTCTGATTTCCATCCCTTAAATCTTTTTACAAGATAATCTCTTAATTTAAGATCATCAATGATTGGCCTTTTCATGGTTATTTATATATGTTTCAATGTCTAGAAAATTGTTAATTTTATTTCTGTATTTACCACTATTGGGTTTCCTTGTCATATCAATTATGACAAACCCATAGCTGTCCTGGTTCCAGCACCTACTGCAAAACTTGGAAAAATTATTGTAGCTCAAGTCCCCACCTACATATTCATCATGTATGTGTTTGAGGTTGGTATGATCTTGATGAAACACACATATAAAATTGCTGTTGTCTCGGATCAGCTGTTTTGGAATTTTAGAAAAAGTCTGTGCCAGGTAGAAGCAATCTATGTTTTTGTGTCGGCCCTGTGTAAAGAAATTTCTAACCTTGTTTTGATTATCCAGTATAATGTCATCAAACACAACAACAGAATTATCGAGACATTCGTGGAGTGGCTTAACATCTGGTTCAAAAGTGGCTATATCCAGTCCATCATATAGCTTCATCAGCTGCTGATATTTTAATTGTTCCAAGCTCTTAGAGAAAACATACAAATGCCTGTTTTTCCAGTCTAACCAGTTGGGTGCCAATAAAAAATTATCAATCATTAGTGTAGTTTTACCGCAAGCCGATGGCCAACAATAAGACATCTAATATTATCAGGCAGCAGCTTGCCATTTCTCTTGTTCTGCTGTTCATGCTCTGGCAGTCTCTTTATAACATCCCAGGTGTTCATAGTATCACTTTGTCTGCCTCGATCCAGCTGTGTTCTGGGAGTCCTAGCCATTTCACCAGTATATTTTTGCCTTTTCTGCGGATGATTTTTTCTATGATATATGTGTCAGGCTGCTTAGTTTTGCTGAGTTCTTCTTCATAAAACCTGCCTTTGAGAATTTTTCCTCGGTGATCTTTTATTATATATGTGTATCGGGTCCCAGGTTTAACTTGAACCACTGTAAATAATTCAGTGCTCCAGTTTCTGGTAAAGCCTCTTTTGAATAAGTGCTTATATTTGCTGATTCTTACTTGATCACCAACCTTGTATTTGGCTTTTCTTGTTGTTGGCTGGTATCTAGGATAATAAACAGTACTGATCAATTTTTGCTCATCAGATGAAGTTACTTCAGAGGGCTTCATGTTGATTGTGGAATGGACCGAGTTGTTATATTTATGTAGAAGTTCTGGTAGGATTGTGAGCCATTTATAATTACCTTGAAGTGTGAATTGTTTATACATATGATTTTTTAGGGTTTTGTTGAATCTTTCTACAATAGAGGCCTTGAGATCACTGTAACTCAAGTAATGTTGTATTGACTGGCTTTTAATAAATTGTTGGAACACCGAATTATAGAATTCTTTGCCATTATCTGTTTGCAAATAGCGCGGTGATCTTCCACTCTGATTGATGATTGTCCTGAAGGCTTCTGTAACACATTTTCCAGTCTTGGATTTGAGTGGCACAGCCCAGGCAAATTTTGAAAATGTGTCTATGACAGTGAGTAGATACTTGTAGCCCTTGTTGATCTTGTCTAAGTTTTTAAGCTGTCCACTTGCCATTTCAACCAAGTCACACTGCCATAAATCATCTATGCCTTTTGTAACCACTGGCAGTCTCTTATAATTATGTCTGGCTTGTCTGTGTAATTCATCAACAATGATTTGTCTAGACATAGTATGTAAACAAGAATATTGCAACTATAGGGTGTTCAGCAGCTGATACTACAGGATTTTCTAAATACAGTTTGTCTCCTATTTGTATTTTAAATTCAAGAGAACTATCATCTTCAGCATAAGATGTCTCTAATGTATTGGGATCTGTAAAATCTTCTAACTCTACACTGGTGATTTTTTGTTTGTTGTCAGCATTTGTTATTGATAAGGTAGGGTAGTGGTGTGCCTGTGGTTGTAACCAATATTTGATCTTGATTGGTCTCAGTTTGCCCCCAACAAAAAATTGGTAATAAAATTGTGCAGGGGACAGCATATATATTTTGCCTCCTGGTGTAAATGGTGAATCATATTCTTTGTTGGGGATACTGTACAATTCAAGAATTACTGTATGTTTAGGATTCTCGATTAGGCCAGTTATTTCTCTTTCTGCTGTAAGCAATCTACTTGTTACAGATTCAAGGTACTCATTGATAGTCCTAACAACATCATCATGGCCTGGCTTGATCTTTATGTCCACAACAAGTTTTTTGTATTGTTGCACAATTTCTTGAAGCTGGGTGGCAAAAACAGACAGAGCATATGCTTGGTTGGATTCCATGCTTCCTAGCTGTTGCTTGATATTAGCTACAATTTGCTGTAAATTTTCAACAACTGCCAACTTTGAATTTTGAGCTGTAAGATCATGGACTTGTCTTCTGATATCCTCAAACAAGGCATGCAGTTCATTAATATGTTGATTAGTTGGTAGAGTGGCCACTGTCTGAGTAAGTTGTTTGATCTCTGTCTGGATATTCTTGATATCTTCTGATTTCAATATGCGATTCACAGCTCTCTTAATATTTTTAAGTTCCTGTGATGTAGGCATATTTGATACAGTATTCTTCAAAGATTCAAGTGCCAATTTCACATTATTTAATTCAGAAGCATAAGCCACACTTTGCATAGCATCTTGGAGCAGGGTTATGTCTGCCTGAGTAGGTGTTTATTGTTGTAAAATTTCAAGTTTTGTTTGGGTATCATCGATCAAGTGATGAAAATGAGATAGCTCAGATTCAGTTTTGAGGTTTTCAAGTTTTGTGATCTGTTGCTGGACACTGACAAGTGTATCTACAATACCAGGCAGGCGAGATTCTAGAGATTCTTGTACATTTGTCAGATCACTTTGCACTGCTGCTATGGTACCCTCAAGATGAGTTATGGTACTCTGAATTTTCCCAAAATCTTCATATGTTTCAAGTTGCAGCTTAATGTTGGCAACACTCCGAGTTATAGCACTCAAAGCATCAGAAGATGGCAAGTTGTTCATAAAATTTTCAAGTGTCTCAATTTTTTCTTTAACCTCGGCTATGGCATTGTTCAAGGGGTTCAGATTAGGTATCTGTAGTGATTGAATCTGTTCTTTTAGAGTGGAAATCACTAGATCAAAATCTTCTTGTGATTTTATGCTTTTGACAATTGTTTGGAGCTGTGTCTGGACATTATTAATCTGTTCTTCCAATTGTTGTTTCAATTGCTGAGAGTTGGTGGCCTTGGTCTTAAATTTGGCTTGAAGAGCTGCTACAGCCTCCTCTAAACTTTGGAAATTATCCAATGTTGCCAAGTCAGTATATTTCTGAAGCAGCAATTTGAGTTCTGAGTCAATTTTAAGAAGAGGGTCCATGCATTGTGATTGTAAATTTGTAATTTCTAGTTGAAGACTGGCATTGAGTGTGGTTTGTAAAGCTTGTAAATCACTTCTTAATTTTTTGACTCTGACATCAAGCATAAGAATCTCATCACTGTGATCTTCATGCCTTGTATGGCCAAATATATCATTAGGCAATTTTGTTTTAGTGTTTATTTATTATTGAATATCTAATTCTTAATTCTATAAAAAAAGGTATAAGCTTGTCATAGGATCCTGGGACATCAATATATAAACAATCACCAGCAGAAACAGTATATACAGTGCCAGAAACCATGTTAGAGTGCTTAATTCTATAAATATTTCTCCCTACTGAAATCTTGACATTACCCTCGGGAGTTGTAATAAATTGTAATTGACCACCTACAGGTAACTGGTAGTGATTTAAATTATTGTTAAATATGTACAATGTTTTACCTGTTTTTATCATCAACATCTGTAAGTATGCTGTTCAGATGAATAATTAACAAAGCACTTAGTTTAGATATTATATCAGAAGAGGGTTGTGGTGTTGGCAGGTCCATAATATCCTGTTTTTTGAACCCAAATAAGTTCATAGGCATGTTTATTTATTTCAAATCATGCTCTGTAATTGGACATTGATTACCACTTTTCAAATCACAATGACCCCATTTTAGAGTATGTATGCCACATGATAAAATGCATCTCTTATCATCATGTGGGTCTAGAGCTACTTTTCTTACAATATTGCTAGTCAACAAGTGATCCACACTCTGAATTCTATTTTCTGATGTTCTGATTAAACTCTGGGTTTTGAGACAATTTTTGTAATCTTTAAATTGGAGCTCTTTGTCCACAGTTACTCTGCCAATGCCCTTGGCTTTTTTGCAACAGCACCACTACATGTTTCAAAACTGTACATCTTGGCCCTTAACCCAGCAAATGCCACAATAACATCACCAAGTGTCTCATCTTTTAACTTGCCAGGCACATTTTTGTTGTGGGGTTGAATCTTTGTATGTTCACTGGTATCAAAATATTCAAGCAATGCAGGCTGTGACATATCTTGATAGACATCTTCTGTCTGAATATCAAGAATAAAGCTATCTGTGTCCATGTACATCAGTTTTACACGATCACCATAAGAAGGCTTCAACACATCATAATAGAGCTCCAGCATGTGTAATTTGGCCAATTCCAATATCACAGCCCCTACATAAATAGGCTTATCAAACTTAATCTTTGTTTTTTCATATTAAAAAGTGCCATATTTTCATCATAAATTCTTCTGTAGTTGAAATTAGGCTTTGCTATCAATTTTTTGCTCAGGCTGGGGTCAGTCATTAATTTAACATCAGTATGTTTTCTGACATTTTCTATGGTTTTGCCATACACTGAATTTACCATCAATTTGAACAAGGTCTTATCAAATTTGCTCACTGCAGATGTTCGAAGCTCTGTGTTTGTATCAATATATGGCTTCAACCATCTTGAGTGCCTGAACCTCAAAACTTTGCCAACTTTGGTCACTTGAACACCATGATTCATTAGGAACTGGAAGTTTTTGTAATATATGACATAATCCTGTTTTGGCTCTAGAGTCATCATAAGCTTCTTTTGTTTCGAGCCAGGTGAACACTTAACCTCAGGAATTGGGGGCAGATCAGAAAATTTATTGTGTAAATCTTCAGGAATTGTCAGATCAACTTCTAAGAACAGGCCATAGTTACTGTCATCAAAATCCTGAAGATCGTCAATATTGAAATCTTCAACCCACTCAAGCCCTGCATATGGCAGTTTATCCATCATAGCATAACCATACAGGCTGTTGGTATCTACATACAGTATATAATTTGATGGCAGTGCTGGATCATAATTGAGAATATATTTGTTATTTGCTCTGGCACATCTCTGAGAACATTGTACCATGCCTCCTCTTATACATTGCTCCATAAACAGATACATGTCTTGATCTTGGATCAGATCCAATTGCATTTTAGTGTTTAAAAACATTGCAGACCATGCTAGGCCTGGAGCACTGTAGAAATACATTGGATCCAGCTTATAATTTTCCATGGAAGATTTTCTAAATGCCTGAAGTATATCAGCTAAGAGAGTCACATCAAGTTTTAAATATGCCTTATGATAATCACCAAATGTCTGACATTTTAAATTGTTCCACATAACTGGGCATGGTGATAATCTTCATCAGTGATTCCAGATGCTCTGAGTTTGCTGTAGAACTCTTGTTGTGGTGGCAGAGCACACTCATCAAATTTAGAAAAACCTGTAACATAGTCATATGGGTAGACACCCTTCCGCCTAATTAATTTCAGGTCCTGATTTGGAAACAAAGCACATGTGATTTTGAATTGATCATCAGATAATTGACTGGCCAGTGTAGCCAGGCTAGCCGATAAAATTCTGTATGAATCAAGAAATCTTAAGTGAATGGGAACACCATTAACTTTAATTATTTTGCTAATAGCAATATATTTCTCATCATTTTCTTCTAAAATATTTAAATTCTGCTTGTCAAACCCCTCGTACCTGATCAGATGATGGAAATCATAATTGGATGCACCATGGCAAAATATAGGGACAAATTTTGGTCTCCGGATCTTAATATTACAGCTATTACACAGGGCCATTTTGAATTTACCATCTGTATGAGAATGGTGTTTCATCTTGATATTTGTATCTGAAAATTCAGAATCACATACCGGACATTTTTCTGCATTGTTGAAATCTCCAATCTGTTTCTCTGTTAAAGGCAACATAGGTTTTGATTTTAATAAGATATTAGATGCTATGTCATGGCACTTATTTTCTATTCTATGTGCAAATTTTTTGATGGCATCTGATCCCATGTATAAATATTCTTCACTAACAACACCATCCTGTACAACCACATAATAAAAACTAGAAGGTTCATGTAACTGGTATGATGTAATTGAAGATTCATCAGGATCTGGGCTGCAGAATGCAAGGGGTTTGAGATTTGATTCAAAATCACAGACTATATATGCTGGATGTTCCAACAAGGCTTCAAATTTTTTGAATTTGGCATTTTCACTTGGACTAGGCATCGCCATATGAACAGGTTTATGGTTGCCACAGTATTTTAGATGCTCAATTAACTTGTTGTTAGCAATTTCTGCATTCACTTCCCGAACCCCATTCACCATTTTTCTACCATCAAATACAGTCAAACATCTTCTGCACAACTTGAATATTGTATTGGATTTGCCTTGTTGTTTTCTGACTAAAGCTTCAAGACTGTGTATCAGAGTGTAATGGTGTGTGCCATCCCCTTCAATTAAGAGCAGATCAATCGGAACAGCAGAATCATCATCAAGTGTACTGATTCTGAGAGGTGCTATCAAGCAATTGCCACGGCCAGTAGAACAAATATATACATTAATAGATAATTGTTTACCATTGATATCCCTGGCCTTTTTTTTCAAATTTATCAATATTCTGAACAGACATTGGATATTCTAAGGCCTCCATAGCATCATCAAAATCATTTTCATGTTGTTTATAATAACTTATTCTCTGAGGATTCCTTAAAACTGGATACAAAGCAGCTAAAATACACCACAGAAAACATTCCTCATCATTATTTTTTATGTTAACCACGGCTCTTTTGTTTTTGATATTGGCAGGTAATGGCAGATATGTAGAAGCTTGTAGTGCGCTGAATTCAGAAATATTAACATAGAGCTTGCGTGAAGTTCCGCATAGGCTCCATCCTGATTCTTTTGATGCAAATTCAGAGTGTTTAATATTCAATTGCTCTATCAAACTGCTTATTAATTTGTCTAAATTTGCATTTGAATATACAGCTACAGTTTCTGTTATGTGGGGCTGTGTAAATTTTGTGCCATTTGGTTTCTTATATTGTGTAAACAATTTGAGGGACAGCTTATAAGAGCCATTTTGTGCATTTAGAATTGCCTGCACATCAGGATTTATACTGTTCAAAAAATTCTTAATATCACATCTTGGCTCTGATTCAAAACAGTGATCCCTAAGTTGGCCAGCAAAACTGCTATGGATAGGTGGTGCATAGCGTGGCTGCTTTGCCGGTCTAGCATTAACAGGTGTTTCATGCTTCCTTTTCAGACCAGATGTCGATGGCTGTGAGGGCAATATTGATGACTGTACATAACAAGTACACTTATGCCTATTGCAATATGCTTTGCTTAATATTTTATGGCATCTTGGGCACAATTTAGTAGCCTTTCTGCTTTTCTTAGGATCACAATTATGCCGGTGCCTAGCCCAATTAGAACTAGATATATTTTTATTGCATTGATTGCAATATTTCAAGTTTGGCATTTTTATTGTTTATTTATATATAATTTCTTGGTCCAAAAAAACAGAACTATGGATAGTATGCCAAAACAATTATAACAGCAGTTAGTAGCTGAGCTGGTGCTTTTATACCCAGACAACAGCAGTAACTAGGCTCTGGTGATCCCCAATATAAAATAGTTTTGCTCTATTATGCTGTTGTACAACACACTTTACCGGGTATCAAACCTGGAAGCTATCAGCTGGATATCAGCTAGCAGTGAATATTCTCAAAGTCTCACGTGTGGGGATATTATTCTGCCACATGTATTTCAATCTCACACATTTTACCAGGCCTCAAACCCGGGAGCCTTTGATTACAAGGCAATAATACCAACACTTTGCCATCAGGGAGGCCTACACACTCTTTACCAGGTATCAAACCCGGAGCCTCTTGATTACAAGGCAGCAAGACTAGCACTTCTCCATAGAGAGGTCTCAAACCCAGGAGCCCTTGATTACAAGGCAATAATACCAACACTTTACCATCAGGGAGGCCTACACATTTTTACCAGGTTTCAGACCCGGAGCCTCTTGATTACAAGGCAGCAAGACTAGCACTTCTCCATAGAGAGGCCTCAAACCCGGGAGCCTTTGATTACAAGGCATATAAGCTATGGGATTATGCCCACACTCTACTGAGTATAGGACCCAGGAGCTCTGAGCTGATATCCAGCTAAATACAGTCAAAGTTGGACTTTGAACTGTGCAGTGAATATTCTCAAAGTCTTACTTGTGTATATATTATAAGAGCAAAGCTTTTTAGAATTGGACTCAGGCATACATGCTGTCATGCAAGAGAGTAATGTTCTTTTACTAAGAATTTTCCCCTATTACACAGAAATATTAATTGAAGTGTTATGCTCTTCCAGTGAATTACATAGAAATATCAATAATGCCCCCTTTCAGCTTATTTTTCTGTGTAGATTATATCCCATGCGTGCCAGCATATGAAAGCCCCCAGGCGTGCATAATTTATTGCCCGGGGCAAGCAATTACTTAACTCAGAAATGCATCAATTTTCCCGATCGAAACTGTCTGCCCGGGCAATAAAACTGATCAAAGATTAGAAAGAAAACATGTAACAGTTCAATTTTGCAGCCTGCCTTTGTCCAAGATAATCCTGTATTGAATTAGATCTGTAAGTTGTTAAAGCATGAGGATATGAGCATTTTTGGCTTAGTTTTAGGTGTGGCCAAAACAATATCAAGAGGGGCATATTTTTGACAAGCTTATGGGACAACAATCTCACAGATGTAGATTTTGTACACATGGCCAAATCTGTCTGTTGAGGCTTCTTCATTTGTACACTAGGGCTCAAGATTCTTTAGATTTAAATGTGTGCACACTTGGCCGATTGATTCATATAGACATCTTGACATTGTTTTAAGTGTAGCCAAATCGGGCTGTTTAATCATATGAGCTCTTCATTTGTACACTGTGTGATTTCTTCATTTGTACACTAGGACTCAGAATTCTTGGGATTAAGAGCATATCACACTTGAACAATTGGGGCATATGGGCATCTTGGCATAGTTTTAAGTGTAGCCAAATCGGGCTGTTTAATCATATGAGCTCTTTCATTTGTATGATTTTGTGCTAATAATAGTACCAAACACACTACTATTGTGCTACGTCATCTGCCCCTCCACACTCCATAATCGTCACCACTGTGCATGCCTCAAGTAATGCTTCTACTAATGTTTTTAATCTTTCAGTGATTGGCAGGATTTTAGGAAATACTTTTCCTCTCATTCAGCTGTTGTAAGTTAACACATATTAAGAACTTACATGTCAACTTTCTGCATCCGGAAATGCTGGACATAAATCGCATAAATATCAACGGAAATATCCAAGAAACGTATATAAGCATTCTCGTCCAAAGCCGTTTACTTCCCAAAAAAGATTTTGCAAAGAAGTAGGCTTGAACCCATGACCTTCCATTCCATAAGCAAACGATCCCCCTACACCACACGGTTCACGTTATTTTATGCACTCGGTTCAGATCCCACTTTCAACTGTAGGTCCAGTCCCGACTAGCCTTACTATGCATAAAGTTGACTTAAAACACCAAATCAACCAATTCATCTCCTTTCAGAGTGGGCCTTCTACGATACTGTAGTCGGCCAGCATCCGAAAATACAGTTCTTCTTCGCGTATACCAGAGTGTAATTGCATTTAATATTGTGACTAATTTTACTTTAAAACTACAGGTTAAAGCGATAATAGTGTCCAGAAAAAGAACCTCAAACTAGATTTTTACACAAAGTTTTTTAATCCATTGCCAAACATTTCAGTGAAGAATAATATTTTGCTTTTCCATTGACCGTATTTTCGATTCATGGTAAATTTGCTAAAAGGACCATGTCAAGAAATCTAAATATGTAAGTTTTATAAGTAAATGCATTTAAAATGCACGAAACAACAGGGGAGGAGAAAAATAAACCTCAAAAATAAGTAAAAATGCAACAAAAACTGTTACAAATACTGACAAATAAACTAAAAGCCAAAAAAGGCCGAAAAATACAAAAAAAAAAATGTAAAATAGAAAGTGTTTTCAGGCTCTAACCGAAGGGAAACGGACATGATATCAGGTTTAGCATTGTTTTTAAGGGTCAGAAAAAAAGTTGATTTTTCATCAACTTTCGGACCCTAATTAGTAATTATGACCATTGAAATAGTTGGAGGTAGCTTACTTAAAATTTTCTTGCTGAGGGAACGTATCGTCCCATATCTCCACTTCATAAAAAGAAAAACATCAAGTTCATATTTCGAAAATGACTTGGAGTTTTCCACCACGAATATATGTTTTTCATAGTTTGAAGTTCGTTAGTATTATCTTTCAAGGTTTCCATTGTTTTAATTTCACACATATTTTATATTTCATACGTTCCTCTCTCTTTTCATACAGTCTTTGGAAAAAAGCTGAAGTTTCTTGTCAAACGGGGTTTGGTTCAAATGACTTCTTTTCGCTCTCCTGTTCCTACTTTAAACAAACAACAAAATACTTCGTAACTAAACGATTGCTTGTTCAAAACACGGAATTTTTACACAATTTACAAAATATGACACAACACCAATAGACATGTTCATCATTTTTCCCTTTCAGCGTTTCTCGATTTTATCTGAATTCGTTTCCTTATGACCATGAAAATTGCCATGAGTAAATTATAGATATGACATTATGTGTGAATTGGTTGCTTCAAACTGGTAGCAAATTTTAACATGAGCTACCAGGAGAAGATGTAGTATGCTTGATTCTTACGAGGGAGGTCGTAGGTTCGATTCTCCACCTAGGCAGGATTTCTTTTAGGAGTATATCGTTGGGTGTAAAGTTTGTCCACCGTGCTAAGAAGTTAACATTGGGCTCTGTATTTCACGAGGTGAAAGGAAATAGTAAGAGAAAGTTATTTCGATGATAGGAGGAAGTCACATGCCCCGGATCTCGATCTGCAAAGGGGCTTCCAGCGGGAAAATATTCCTATGAAATAGTCCAGAAGAAGGGGCGAAATGATTTTTTTTTTTAAATGGCTCAAGAATACAAAGATATAAGTGGATATTTGACAAGCTTAGTATAAAACTTACAACTGAAGTCGTACGTGTGTGTGTGGGGGGGGGGGGGCTACGTGAGGTAACACAGTGGAATATGATTCACAATACTAAAATTAAAATAAATATGTGGGAACAATAGAAATCAAAATATGTTGTAGCTAGTGACGGCGCAATAGTAAAGATGGAGGGGTAAATCATATTTTCCCGGGGCAATCATTTTTATTATTCCGTTACATACGACTCAAAAATGCATATTTTGGCTAAAAGAGCATTCATTCATTTATTTATTTTGTCATTTTACTGGGGGCAGATAAGAGAGAGAGAGAAATTGTCGAACGAGAATTGGGGGGCGTTCCTGCCCCCCCAACCCCCCCGTAGTGTGGTCACTGCCTATGGCTATGCTGGAGAAGAATGCACCAATTAATACGCTATTAAATAAAACAGATACTTTTAAAACTTTTAATCAATTTTTTTGTGAACTATGATTTAAATTTAGAGAGAGCACATACCTGTTTAATTTAATTTGGATGAGTTAACTTCTGAAGCCTGCCATTTCCGAGCCTTCTTCCGGTGAAACTGCACTGCCCTTTGAGCCGTAGCTGCTGCGTTCAGGTGGCGGAACGAGCAGAATACTAATTAAAATAAATATGTGACAAATATATATAAAAAACAACGTGTTGAAGCTATTGATGGCGCCAAAGAAAAGACAGAAGAAGAAGAACGTGGAGAGTGCAGTGATATTTTACGGGAACCAGCAGGCACGTATCCAGGAATTCCTTTCGGGGCGGCGGCTGAACACCATTTTTTAAAGGGGTATCACAATTGTATGTTTAAGGCCAGTGGTGGCAATTGGGTTCCAAAATGTGTGTGTATGGGGGGGGGGATGGACAAGGAGACAAGCATTAAGAGGCCATAGTGTGATAGTGTGGAGGCAAAATAATGGGAAGCAACTATCTCCTAAATCGTCGCCACTGTTTAAGGCTGTCATTTTAATCAGAACGTGAAATCGGGACATTTTCTACCACTCAACTCCTCTGTTTCCATGCATTAATATTGTATGCCGGAACCATCTCAGTATGTATGTTTGTCCATTTCTTCTCATCAGGCATCAAAACATCTATGTACCAGAAGTGTTTTTACGAAGGTTGTACACATGCACGGAATGCACAATCCACTCGACAACACAAGATTCAAACTGTGTGCTGGGAACTGGAATCAGACAGTTCACGAATATTTCTCTCTCATTCGAGCCTGAACACCACTAATGTGTCTTGTCCTCCCATGTTTGCAGCTCTTATAAAAGCCGAAACCCACCAAATTGTTCATATTCATGCCTAAGCACTCGCAAGTGTCCAAAATTGTCTGTTGAGTGTGTGTGTCGAACCCAGTAGCCTTAAACAAAAGTATTTTTTATGCCATGAAATTCTCGGACTGCATACACAAAATTTGGTCCTGGCACAACCAAATCATCACTCAAAACTTTGATTTTCAGTTGATCTGTGCAGCATATTTCTTTTTTAATAAATCGCTCCAATGCCCAGCCCGATACTGCCGAAATATTCACTTTAGAGAGAGAGACCTTCGATCTCTTCGTCTTTCCACCCGAACTACTCGTAGCACTACTCGAAGTTCCGCTGTCGTCAATGTTTTTAGCTTTGGGACCGAACTGGAACTAGTGGTAGACTTCGTTACTTTACGGTATTTAGTCCATTTCATTTTCGAATCACTAGAACTTATAAAGCAACCAATGGACACTGACTGATCACTAATCGACTGTATGAATTGTCACACTTACCTCTGAAGTCTCCACCTATTCTGTTGTACAGATCAACCGGGAAATTGAAGCCGCGTATTAATATCCTCATTATATTCTAGAACGTTTCGCAGATAAAATGATTCGTAAATATTGCCAGTAGTTCGACTCCTTCTCTTCTTCAAGAACGTTCCCTCTCGCGTTTTCCAGAGATTAAAAAATTACAATGAATCCGAATCGCCCTTCCTGCGGCGCTACCTTTGTTGTGCACCTTCCAAATGCTGACAAGTCTCTTCTACATAGTGTTCAAGTTCGCTACGACAACACCGAAAGCGTAAGAAAAGTTTACATGCAATATTTTCAACAACAGGGTTATAGAACATTCTCCGTCTTGCCTTGATAAGTATTTCTCTCCTAAAATTATCGTCACATTATTCAAGAAGACAAAAACCTAATTTTATCTAGTGTAAAATGAAAACTTTCCTGGTGGGGGGAGTCCACGAGTTACGATCCGCACCTTGGATACGCGCTATAAACAATAACAGGGTCCGTAGAACATTCTCCGTCTTGCCTCGATAATTATTTATCTCCTTAAATTATCGTCACATTATTGAAGAAGACAAAAACCTAATTTTATCTCGTGTAAACTGAAAAATTTCCTGGGGGAGGAGGCTCGAGACACCTGATGCCCACCTTGGATACGCACTATTAACAATAACAGGCTTATAGAACATTCTCCGTCTTGTCTCGATAATTATTCCTCTCCTTAAATTATCGTCACATTGTTCAAGAAGTCAAAAACCTAATTTTATCAGTGCAAACTGAAAAATTTCCTTGGGGAGCGGGGGGGCTCGAACCACCTGATCCCTACCTTGGATACGCGCTATTAACAATAACAGGCTTATAGAACATTCTCCGTCTTGCCTAGATAGTTATCTCTCTCAAATTATCACCATATTATTCAAGAAGCCAAAAACCTAATTTTATCTGTCGTAAACTGAAAATTTTCTGAAGGGGGGCTTGAGCCCCCTGATTCCCACCTTGGATACGAGCTGTTACCAATAACAGGGTTATAGAATATTCTCCGTCTTTCCTCGATAATTATTTCTCTCCTTAAATTAACGTCACATTATTTTATTTGACACGACAAGAAACAAAATATCTCATTTTGTCTAGTGTAAACCGAAAACTTTCGGGGGGGGGGGGCTTGAGCCCTCTAAGCCCTCCCTTGGATACGTGCCTGGGAAGCAGTCACGTTTATTACACCCTTACATTTACATACAATATTATAAAGTTCTGCTTTTAGATCTCGCACAATGCCTTTTTTCACAAAAATGGGCAATCTCGCATTTTTTTATATCAATCAAGCTGTAATATTTTAGATTTCTTCCGTTAGTTTTCTGATAATAGTTTTCGCAGCTTTCCATAGTATTTAGGCATGATTTCAGTTGACAAGAACAAAATAATCTTATTTCAAAACATAGAGCAAAAAGAAATCCAACGCGCTTTAAGTTAAAACTCCCTTACATTGGAAGCCTGAGGAGAACAAAACAGGGGTTCCTTCGTAACACGATTTCTTGAAAATCATTTTACACATTTGAATCAACTTTGTGATAAATTGATTAGAAAGGATGAATCTTAACAGTAAAAGTTGTAACTTTTCCCTTGCTACTATATTTTAGAAGATATTCGTTGTCAAATTTCTCAATATTTGCATAAGGAACCAGCCTTTTCCGTGCCGAGTGTTTCGATGATGACGTCATGCATCCACGGACAACTGCGCATACGATCTGCGCCGCCGAACGAGCACCCCCTGCTACGAACCATTAAAAAAAATGTTTATCGTGCCGCTTATTGTTGCGGATTCTTAAAATGTTGAAAAAGTCCAATAGTCCTTCCGAACATCCGCCTGTCGCGTTCTGAAGCAGTGAACGGAAAGAGAAATACCAATTGAATTTGTAAAAGTGAGAATGGATCTTATAAGGGATTAAAGCAGCAAACAAAAGGAACGTTGTTTTGGCATTTTTTCGTCTTACACATCTCCAAAGTGTTTCAGTCGGAACTTTGCAACGTGGAAGTTGCATAGCAACAAATAGTTAAGCGCAAGAACAAGAACAAGTTTACCCCAAAGGATGCATTCAGTAAATAAAATCCGGCTACGTTCTACCTTCATGTCGCTCCGGCGTCAGTGAAACAATAGGGGGTGGCGCCTTGTAATGAAGATGTCTCGGATTCGATTTTCATTTACGGCACATTTCGATTTGCCCTATTTAGCTCAACTTTTATTATTTTTATTTTTGCTTTCTTTGACAGTCTGGAAAGGGATATTATTGTAGGTGTTTTTTTTAATCTTACCCGAACTTTTTTGTTTCTTGTTATGTAACGGTGGCATCACTCACTCTTTATACTTGATCATCACTTCGGGGGTGTAGGGGAACGTATTCTCCACTAAATTTTCATCTTATTAGTATTACACTCTCCTGTCATCTAGTGGCTACATCAGGAACTAGATTGTAGTTACATTTTTTCCTCACAGATGGCAGAGAAGTAAATTTAAGAAACTATTATAATTTCGCCTAAATATTGAGAGCGTTATCTCCGAAGTTGGATAACAACCTGTACATGAAGTAACAAAATCTAATTAACAAGAAAATAATGACAAGGAAGTCTATTAGTTTGCGAATTTATTTCTTAATATTGTAGTTCCTTATGTAGAAAGTGAAAAATATCTCTATGATTAATACAGATTTTGTGTGGTATTTGAGACTACACATCTCATCTCTTGCAAAACATGTTCCACGGAAAACAAAAGACTAATATCTTTGTGGAAGACTCAAATACACGGCAACCTCCTAAAGCTCATCTCGTAGTTTTATGATTGGAAAATTCGAGAATGTGCAAACGATGAAGTGTTTCGTAAATAACCTGATAACACACTGTTCACTTTTAGTAGACGCTAGCATCCGCCATTTTTTAGGTGTTTCTCTACATATATTTTCCCAGGCTTAGTATGTTTTTGTTTCTATGTTCCCAAAGTAGCATGAAACCTAATAGAAAAATATCTGTTGCAATGTGTCCTGTTAAAACTATAAAATTTTCTATAGGGTGCTTCACTTGCTATCGGCCCCTGATTTTCTTTTATAAAAATCAAACTATTGGTCATAATGTAATTACATTTGCTACGGACATACCTTGTTGTATGAGATGCATGGTGACGTCATTGGAGATGGCGTAACAGTCTCTCTAGTCCTTGCCTGAAAATGCGCGTCTGTCTGGGCGATTCTGCCGTTAAATGCCAATCGTACGGATGTGTGCTTTCAGTCTGAGTTCTGGCCCTGTTGTTGTGACGCGCCTGATAGTATTTCGTGTTTGTTCGGGTTCGGTTGGAAGTTCGTGCTTGCAATGAGGGGTTCGTGATTACGGTACAGTTATGAGTCGGTACTCAGTGGAACAGCTTGTGTTTTTAGTTCGTACGGACTGGAAAACGGGAGTACATAAAGGCGTTCCAGCGACAATTTATTGCATAGTTTGGGGTCCGGAAACCTCCTTCTTCCATTCAATATTTGGTGGAGAAACTGGAAACAACGTGTGCATGCATACATTGATGCTAATGGTGACCACTTCCAACACTAGCTGTGACGTCACCATGCTTCTCGTACACAACGGTGTGTCCGTATCAAATTTCATTACATTATGACCAATAGTTTGATTTATATAAACAAAAATCACGGGCCGGGAGCGAGTGAAACACCCTGTATTTCCTCAGTTACAATCTGAGACTTCTATGTACTTTTCTGGCCACTTCAAGTATTCTACATTTAGATATATTAGTACTACGCAGAAGACAGGGTTTAATGTCGATATGTTTTCTTGATTGTAACTGATATTGTAACAATAAAATGACGACGTTCTTACAAATATATATATAAGGGTCCCGAGTTCGAATATAGGGCTGGGTGTTGTTTGTGTTTCCCTTCATCAATTTCATAATATCGTCACACATCCTCATATTCGCGATTAGGCAAAAATGGAAGAAATGCAAAGTAAAATAAACAAAATCAAATCAATTACAGGTTTATAGGAAAGGATTTGTATAAGTAATGGGTTCACTGAATTTAATTTTTAAATGTAAATCTAAACTTTATTTATTCCAGTAAAAATATTTCTACATGGGCTACTTCTTGATAGGTGTACTCAATACTTTGTTATTTAGCGACACAGCTTGGAATGTCATCTGAAATCCATGAGAATTATTTGCTTGGTTTTTGAAGGACTCGTGCAACATCATGACCAGTCGATATATTTTCATGAAACTTACACCCTGTGTCTAAAATGTTCGGTGAATGGTATCAGCAAACAAAAGATACAAACAAATTACCTTCATTGGCCTTCAAAATTATCGGCATCTGCCACAACACAGTTTTGGCAACGTTCATGAAACTTCTGCAAACTGTCAGCAAAGCCCTCTTTAGGAATCAATCACAGAACCGCTGTCACACGTTCTTGGATTGGACGATGGTGCACACCGTGACCAATTCCTTTGTCATCAACATGGGTGGAATTTGAGCTTTTGCTTTGTGGGCGGCCAGACTCTGGGAGAAGCATATGCTGTACCTGAGGGTTGTTGAATATACCTTAGCTTATAAGGGGTCCGGAGACCTTCCCCCGGAAATTAAAAAACAACAACTTAAAAACACTGAGTTCTATGCCTTTTAGATTTGAAAATGTTAAATTTCCTCGCTTAAGTAAACAAATATTAATTAGTATATTGATTGTCAGTTTTAAAAGAAGCAAAACAGTACGATTATTGCATTTTGCATTTCATTAATTTTTTTATTGATACAATACTCGTATTACTTTTAAAATTTTACGGTACAAAAGTAAGCTTCAGAAATTTTAGAAAAATTAAATTGAAAAGTTCTTTTGATGCCTCAGCAGTAACTGTTGACTCAACACAAAGTCATTTTACGTTTTTCTTTCTTCAAACTGTACACATCAATGAAATCATCTAAGTCCCGCTATTGTGGCGCAATTACCGCACATGCCATCATGCCAGACGTCAAGATTTGCGGTATGGCTTCATAACAAAAATGAAGTAACTGAACTTAATCATGTGTTATTTTTTTTAGTCTTTTTTAAGTTGGGGGGCAGGCCACCTCTGGTCCCTCCAGAACTCCGCCTATGGTCATAAATCGTATAGTCAGACGCCGATCTCGTGCCAGCATATGTCGCACTCGCTCGTTAATGTCTGGGGTTCTGCTTGTCGACGGCCGACCCGAACGTGGCTCATCCTCAGTCGTTTCTTTCCCGTCGCTAAAGTGTTTGAATCAGTCGTAAACACACTTTCTGTTCACGGCTTCCTTCTCGTAATCTGGCACCAACTTTCCATGCGTCTCCGTTGGCGTTTTCCCAAATTTGTAGAAGAATTTGATGTTCACTCGTTGCTCCATTGCACTGACTACGTTCGATAGCACACAGCGGGTTAACTCTAATGGCCACGTGTACTTTACGCTAGGTGGCGCTTCCCGACATGTCTCTGGATAGCCATGTGCATGCACGCGCACTTCACTGATGTTCCTGTTGATATATTGGTTCATTGACCGAACTTTTTAAACACAGGGTGTACGTGTGGCAACCACGGCCCACAGTCAGTCGTCACATCATGTATTAGAGGGAGCTATACCAGGATAGAATCGTGATTTACAAATCAAAATTAATCTTTCTAGCATTATGTACATGGGTAACAAATATATTATACTAGCGTCGTCTATTGAACAATTGTTCTCCGATAAACAGTAAAAAGGAAGTACAGTGTCCTGCTATAAGCAGTACGAACGCTCCTTCAATGTGTTGCAATGTGAGAGCCTGTGGCAGTTGGTTCTCACACGAGTTGTACTCGTTAATCAACGAGTACTCGAGAGGTTGATAGCGATCAGAGGCTTCTCGCTCCCAATAAGTAATCAACCCAGAAGCAATCAGTCGCTTGAGGAACCCATCGAAGAGTTGAACGAGCGGGGAACCTCTTTGGAACCTGAAACCGATCGAGTACCTCAATACACTTTCTCTCATCAAGTACAGATTCTCCACTGCTGCAGTTTCTAGGGAAGGGACGTTGCAAATTCTACCGGAAGCGAGCCTTTCTGTCACCACAGCCGCTTCTCTTCTTCTTAGCAACTCGTTGAACTCCTTCTGGTCAGCAACTGAATGATATCTCTCTGTCAGTGCCTTCAATGCTGGATTACACGATTCTTCAAGCACTTTCACGAATGTTTTCATGTGCGTTATCCACTGCATACCAGTGTTTAGCAAGTCTAGCAAGGTGTCTATTGGAGCTTCGTACACTGGACATGTCAGGAACGATACAAGATTACAGTCGTATGCGGTAGTAATCAAAGTGGATGTGAAATAGCACCAAATCAACAAGTGTCTCAGGTGTGATTGCTTCACGTCCGGTACTCCCAATCCAAACACCACCCTTACAGAATTCGTAAGAGAGTAGCCGTACTCTGGGTAAGGACTACATTGGTTCGAGGATGGTACACATGTACCAAGCATTGCAAATGTACTAAAAGAAATACATGCTAATAAAACAAACCCAAGGATAGCCGCCCAAACAGTGGCTTGCAGCGGAGAAAAGGCAGACCATGTATTCCGAACTTGATGAGGTTTTGGTGTTAAAAAACTCATGCTTCCTTCCGTATAAGCTACACTGAAATCCATATATTTGCATCGCGTCTCCGTAATGAACAGTCCGCTCAGATAAATATGATTATTTCCCCTCGAACTTCTTCTATAATATTCAGCCTGAGATTCGTTCTTGATTAGAGTACGTTTCGGGGTAGTGATGTTCCAAATTATATTGAACTTTCTTCCAAATTCCACAGCAATTTTGTATTCCAAACCTCCATAACCTCCCTTTCGTTTTACCGTGTAGGGAACGTTCTGAAACAAAGCTGCATTTATATATTTGCCATTTATATCCATCATCAACTTGTCTTTTCTTAAGTTCATATCTTCAAGGAATTTACCACTATCCCACAGGGAAATAACCTGATAATGACCAGCTTGGAAATTGTCTTCCAAAGAATGTGAGAGCACTTGATATTTACATAAATTAGAATTGCTTAAACTGTTAATTTGGCTTACAATATACATATATGGAAATAATTTAATGAAGGGGAACTTTAAAACATATTGCAGAGTTTCGTTTTCTTTATCTTCTAATATAATAATCCTTCTCAATCGTCTCTGAGTTGAAGCTTGTGTGCTTTCGTAGATGGAAATCAACGCCTTAGAGATGTTACTTGTAGCTAGAATGAATGTAGCGCAACCAAAGTTCACTGCTGTCAAGATGTATTGTTCTGGATCCACCCCATCTTCATTGCTTCTACCAAAACTCAATGATGAAAAGTCCACATTGCCATGCACAATGTTCAACAAGATTGCTGACTCCTGAACAACACAAACACAAAATTTCTCTTGAAGGTAGTGCTTTATCATTGAATTCAACATGTCTTGCAAACAACCCTTAAACGACGGTGTATTATTTAGAAATGATTCTCCTGGATTCAGCATGTAGCACAAAATAATACAATACGATTTCATGATTGTCATTTGTTTACCTGAAAAGAAAAAAAAAATAATGTTTATAGTAAAAATGCACATAACATTGATTCACATTAAATTTTTATAACCACGCTCTGCATTACTGTAGGAACGAAGTCAGCCAATGAAGCTTCTTGTTAAAACATCTCTGGGCCAGCTGAGTTAATGATATGCCAATACGGAAGCAACTGCCTGTCACACAGAGACGTAGCCACTGAATGGGCGAGGGAGGGCGCCTACCCACCGTGAAAATGTCCGAGAACACATTTCTATCCGAGAGATTTTGATGTAAGTATTTTCACAAGTTAGCTTCGTGTTTATGTATAACTATGAACAACATCCTGTGACTCGAAATGTCTTTAATACAATTCATAGCTCAAATTCCTTTCACAATTGACTGATATTTCTGTAGTGTTGACCTGTTGATTTAATTGAGTTGATGATTACAATGCTTTACGTTGAGAAAATTTTAATGTATTTTACCACGTGAAGAATAATTGTGAATTACGGAATTTCATGCTGAAAAAAAAATTGGATTATTGGCCCACCCTTCTATATGACAAAATCTATGATTTCTAGCGCCACCTTGATGAGCCATCGACTCACGATCTCGGCAGCGAAAGATACGAGTACTAGTCCGAGTCCTGACATGTTTAACCTTAGTCATTTTCGCGATGGGCTGAAAGAGGCAATTTTTAATGGCGTTAATTAGTAAAAATAATGAAAATAAGCTCGATTTTTTTTTTTTGATTTGATTTAGTTTATTTTACTTCGCGTTTTGTGCCTCTTGGCTAATTTGCGAAGATGGGGATGAGTGATGAAAGTGATGAATGGACATTCACAAACAACCAAGCCCGACCGGGATACGAACCCGGGACCCTTGGTGTCGCAGCGCGATGTGCTAACCACTCGGCCACTGGGTCGGGCGAAAAAAAAATAATAAGCTCGAAAATAGCGTTGTTATACATTGTGAGTCAAAAGTCAGGTTGCATAAGGATTTATAGTAAGTATATCTTCAATGTGTGCACCTTGAACATGAATGTATTTGTGCACGCGACGTTTCCAGTTCTCCATAACCTTTCGCAGAACGTCCGGCATAATCATGTCTGCACATTACTTCAGATGCTGGATGTTCTGAGTCTGAACTAAGTAGACGAGCACCTGTAAATGACCCCGAAGGTAAAAATCCATTGGTGTCTGGTCTGGAGACCGCGATAGCCACTTAGGAGAATCACCTCCACCCTTTCGTCAGAATCTTTCTTCACTCACAACCGGAAACTTCCTATGTACCTGACTTTTGACTCACCCTGTATTGAAATTTTAATGCTTTGGAAAATACTATATCACTTCCCTGCCTCGAAATTATTATAAACAATATATTGTATCGACAAGCTTTTACAGCATATAGTGCAGTGTTTCCCAACCACCGGGCCGCAACCTGACACCTGACCCTATCATAAATTCTACCTGGCAGTGAGAGGTTTTTCTGAAATTGGCAATTTTAGTTTACTTTGTAGTGAATATATTCTGGTCAGTGGCGGCGATTAGGGGAGCGAGGAGGGCAGGTGCCCTCCCAAATTTTCGGCACTACAAAGGGAAATATACGAGATTGAAGAGAGAGAGAGAAAGAGATAAGAGAGAGGGAGAGGAAGAGAGAGGTTGAGAGAGGGAGAGAGAGTTGTTCTAAATATAACGACTAATGTCGCTGGATCAGTTTAGAATTCCTTAGAAATATTCAGAGCAAAAGCCCGTAAATATTTCTCAAACAGGATTCAAGTTACAAAATGTTGGAGGCCATTCTATTTTCTCTTTATCATATCTACAGGTCTTACACTGTACATATGTTTTTATTGTTTGATAAAAGGTATAGTTTAAAAAGTACTGCTTCTGAGAGCTTTTAAAGTGTAATTTTGAGGCATTTGAAAACATGTTTAGTAGGAGTTTTTTAGCTCGTTATTCTCAGGCTAGAACACAGAGAAAATTAAATGCATCAGATCTGTTTGATGCACCAGAAACGCATTCATCAACTGATGATTTTTTTGGCCTTTACAATGAATGAGGTTTATAGTTGGATGCATTTTTCTATATCTTAAGGGGAAGAGTGACAATTTCGCACCAGTTGTGCATTTATTTCAATATCGTCCGAATCTGTGTTGCCACAATATGAGGGCACAATTTCCCTTTCCAAGGGGCAAAATTTCCCTCTTTGGACCAATTTTTCCCTTCACCTAAGCAAATTATATAATAATAATAATAATAATAAGTAGTAGTATTAGCAGTATTATTAGGGTGGTGGTGGAAGCAGTAGTAGTACGTAGTTAAGTATTCCGTTCAATTCGTTATTCGTTTGAATAAAAAATATTTTTAAGAAATTTCACATTTCAGTTTCATCACTTCCTGACCAGATGTCCCAGGTTTGAATCCTGGTCAGGATTCCATTTCATAGTTAATCCTCATTGTTACTAGTTATCCAAAGATGCATAGAAGCAACGTACAATAAACTTAAAGGAGCAGAAACAAGTAGGAAGTGCAAAATAAGTAAATAACATAAAAATGTGGATATGAAATTCGAAATTAACATAAAATATAATAATGTAGTCAGATGACCTTAAAATTTCCATGCAATTGTGGTGTTTTTAATCGAAATTACCTTTTCCCTTTTGGCTAAAATTTCGGTCCGAATTTCCCTGCAAAAGGGAAATTTCCCTTCTGCTACTGAGGAAAAAAGCTGGTGTTCAATAGAGTATGAATTTCTCCACATGTTATTATTAAGCTAGATACAATGTTTAAAAAATACGATGAATAACAATTTTCAGAAACCGATGTATTCCTTATGGAGAATAAACTTCAACTTCAAGTTATGGCTAAACAAATGGAAGTTTCGACTTTTCCGCCTGTCAATTACTACTTCAGTCTGTCCTTCTTCCGTTGATATCTCTTTCTATGACATTGGAAGTTTGATATTCCCAAGAGAACAAATCAAATAATACTTCCATAAGCTCAATGCACGGACATCCTGGCAGTGTTGCCAAACCTAATGCTCGTAAAAGAGCTAAATTTCACCGTAAATGGAGTAAAAACTTTCAAGGAACTAGAAACATTATTACGTCCTCTGCACGTCAGCCAAGGCGCTATAAAGAAAATTAGCTGGGGAAGTAAGATGTGTCGAGGCGACGAAACAAATATAACAATATCACGTGCACAATGTATAATTATGGCAAGAATTGGTATATGTAAGCCGGAGCCAGTGATGGCACCATAGTGGGGCAGGGAGGCGTTCACCCCAGTTCACAGCCAAACGAATGAACGAAAGAGTCAGACCTGGCTCAAGAATAGCTAAGTTGGCAACAGTGCTCTAGCCGCCGCAGGGGAATGGCCACGTCGAGATATTTCCTTCTGCGCTGAACTGTATTTCGTTTTTTGATGCACCTTCATGCTTCTTTCTCGATGATAAGCGTAATTTGGTCTGAGCTGCGGACTTGATGAATTTTTCTTTCAACTAATGCCCTTAATTTTCTGTGTGTAGCAGGAGAGACGATAACTCTCTTAAAAGGACACACAGCTTGATGCAAATGTATCTTTTCTTCGGATTTTTCAATTTAACTATTACGAAGTGTTCCGGTTCAGTTAACAAAACAACTAGAAGAAACACTTCTGCAAAAAATATAAAGATAATTATGTTCGTACTTTTTCCCAAAATATAAATCTTACGTCATTTATTTAAGTGCCAGTATGCAATACCTATTCCCTAAATTTAGATTTTATGGTTCATTATTCTATAAAACTTAAGAAAAAACAAATAATATAAAATTTAGTATCATCTCCTGTGTATTTCTAATTTTATTTACAAAACGTACACTTTCTTTTGGTGTGCATAATTGTTTTTTAGGCTTGAAAAACTGAATTTTGATTGCACCTCCATCTATTGAGGGTATGAAGCATTATATGTTTCATTAATAGACTTCGGATTTTTAGATTCTAAAAAGTGTGCTTTTAGGTTTCTAAAATAGGCTCTAAAAATCCTAACATAAGTTGTAAAAATCCTGAAATAGGATCTAAAAGTATTAAATTAGGCTCTAAAAATCCTGACGTACGTTCCAAAAAACTTTAAATGGTACAGTGTCTCTCAAAAGTTTTAGAACAACGACATTCCAAACTAGGCAACCCAATTTACACAAGGCATTGGTGGGTTGCGCGTAGTTTGGCTCAATTTCAGGGTTGCCACATGAAATACGTGAAAGAAATAAAAAACAAGTAATATTGTATAAAATTATTAAAAATATCTCAATTATAAGGCAAATTATTTCTGAAAGAAGAAAGAATAGGTCTAGTATGTCATGACTAATGAGTCTACACAAATTAATTTTAAAAAGAGAGGGGAAACGAAAGAGGACAAAGGAGAGGAGAAAAGAAAAATCGAGAGGAGAAGAGGAAAAATAGAGGAGGGAATAAAAGAATGAGAATAGGAGAAGTAGTGAGAATAAAGGAAAAAGATGCGACGAGAGATGAGGAAAATGGAACAAAGAGAAGAGAGGAGGAAAACGAGATAAGAGGAGAAGAGATGACGAGTTTGGAGAGGATAGGAGGAGACGAGAAAAGGGGAGTGGAGAGTAGAGTAAAATAGAGAAAAGGAGAAGAACGAAGAGAAGAGTGCAGTTGAGTCGGAAATCGAAGACAGGAGAGGAAATAAGAGGAGTGGAGAAGAGTGTGATGGAGACAAGAGGCGAGAACAGGAGAGGAGGCAATATGAGATACTGCAGAAGCAGAGGAGAAGGAGGGATGAGAAGAAGGAGAAGGAGAGGAGATGAACACAAGAGACAGGACTAAAGGAGAGAAGAGGTAGTTACAGAAAATATGGTCTCAGCGTCAAGAATTGATGCATTGATCAAATTATCGACATGAAACATTTAATAACATTTTAAAATGTATTAGAAAATGTATTAGATTGGTGCGAAATGCCTTTTCGCTGAATTCATATCAAGACAAAATCTTCCACGTACGATTTTCGATTTTACTTGCGACTATACCACTAAAAACATCAATGTAATTTTCAAATTTAGAAGAATTATCCACTTTTCCTCCACTTCTCAGTTCGTTGCAATGGAGATTTTATACTTTCATATTTCACCCATCGTTAATTCCAAACAGAACCATCATTCCATTTCTCACGGCGTGGACAACGAACACGATGAGAGATGTCTAAAACTTACGAAACGTTTCTACCACCAGAGGGGTTTGAACCTACCACCATCAGGTTGACGATCCTTAACGGTAACCACTACCCTACAAGCTTTCCTTTCCGAACGTATGTAGAAAGATCTGATCAGTGTTAAATGTAGATGCAACTGGCCTCCTGCATGTAATGTTCAAAGAATACTTGATTGTAACAAAAACGAAGGACGTATACATTTAATTGGAATTTGCACATGATGAAAACTGTTCATTCGATATTTGAGCAGGTAGTCTTGCATTTAACTCGAGTTGGAAAAAGGATGTGTTGAATTACCACAAATATAAATAGTTATTTATTAATTTTTGTCAATGTCTTTGAATCCGTATACAATTATCGTCAGAGTATTATAATTCACGATCTTGTAACCTTTATTTTCTATGTGAAAGTATCGCTTTGAACGTGTGAGAATCCATTTACTTGTTTATTTTTTTAGTAAATTCCAGATGCAGAACAATGTGGCCACTTTACACTGCTGTCACAAATAATATTACAATGCTCTTGATTAACAAATGGAGGATTAAAAAAATTAACACCTCGTAAGAAGGATTGAACCTGGAACCGCTAGCAGTCCAGTCGAGAACTCAAATAGAGAAAACATAGCTTGTATACTTGAATTTTTCGAATAATCGGGAATTATGCTTGAATTTTATCTGTTATCCACAGTCTGTGAGGATCATCTTTTATGATGAAAATGATCCTTCAACAGAGACATAGTCAGTGGTGCATATTTGAATGCTGAAGCGTTTCTTCTCAAGACGTGAAAGCCACAGAAGGACCGAACTGACGTGAAAGCGAGAAGACCATATGGATCAAAAGATTGCATTTTGGACTGTGCAGACAGTAGATTGGCGATTTGGTGCCAAAACTGGGAAAAAGGGGGTGGACAAGGACAGCATTAGATGTGCAGGTGACAGTGGCGTCAGGCACTTTGTTTTGTTTTGAGCTTTGAAAAACAGCTTAGACTTGGAGGGGGGCTGGTCGACATAAAACATGTTTCAAGCACGCCAGTTATTGAATTGTTTCGTTCACAAACCGAGTAAATACCTCTGCGACATAAGAAATCCTGTAAAACCTTTAAAAATATATAAAAACCTAAAAAAAGGTTTAATTTAGGCACATAAACCTAACATAGGTTCTAACAAGCAAAATAGGCTATTTTAGGCACTATAAAATTTCGCCAGTTGTTTGGTTTTTTAATGAAACGCTGACATAATTTGCCATTTCTTATTTACCTGCAAAGGAAAAATTAGGTTAAAAGCCTAAAATTCAAGGTCTATTCATTAATAAGAAAGGTTAGTAGGAACCGTATCAGAACAAGGTAGGTAGATAATGAATGAGGCAAGTAATCAATTCGCGATTAAAATTATCCGATACGCCACCTGGTGGGATTTTCCGGAACTACTCTATGTAGGACACTATGCTGTGTTGAAGTCGTTCGAAGCATGGGAAATGTTCGAAAGAGTAACGTCTACTGTTCAGTTTTTTTTTGCTCTAAATCGTTTTGTGGGTCAGGACCAGTGAAAAGTTTACGTGTGTTTCCACCCCGTGGAATCAACAAAATGAAATTTGTAAATAAATCAGGGAAAACAGAATTGATTGACAGAAGATTGGCATGACATTGAAATGTGGCAAGGAAATTACGAAGAATGCACGAGTCTGTTCACGATTCTATTACCATGAAAGTAAAGTTTTAAATTGTTCTTTATGAATAAAACATTATTTTCGAAAACAATGTATTATCAAAGACCTTGTCTGTGGTATTATGTGTGAAATTAGCAACAGGTGCAAGTCGATTAAGTGCGAAGATGAAAATACCTGTAGTTTAAGAATTAATTAATGTATGTAATCATAAAGGTAGCCAGAAATAGAAAATGGGCAAATATTGCTGTTTCATTGAGTAAGTCCTTTTTCAGTGAAGATTGCCTCGATGAAATTGCGAATTCAATTATTATTATCCTGTGTTTTTATTAAACCATCCTGCCTCTGTCTTTGGGGGAAGAACTGCAACAGTACGTTTACATTTTTCTCCTGCCCAAGCTTTGCAATACAGGTGTATTGCTTTATTTTCATATTACGTGCAGATGAAACAGCACTGCCTTGAAGAACCAGTGCGTATACATTAGTTTTGTCTGCGTTTTCCATGTTATTAGTGCCTCCCCGATGGCGTAGAAGTAATGTCGTTGCCTTGTGATCAAGGTGTCTCGGGTTCGATACCCGGTGGAGGCACATGGCACAGTCGTTCGGATCCCACTTTAAACTGAAGGTCCAGTCCCGATTAGCCTTCCTGTGCATAAAAGGGACTTAAAACAACAAATCAATCAATCAGTTTTCCGTGTTATTTTTGCCTATCATCATTAAATGCTTTGCTCTCAGCACAACTTCACCTTAGTTATAGTTCCTGGAATTCACATCCCATTCGCAATATTTAAAAATATCGCGTAATTTAAACGTTTCTTCCATCCCAGCAATGACAACACGCTGCTATTACGTACTACTACTGAATGTAAACAAAGATTTATCCTACATAGAGCGGCCATATTGGAAGCGACACTAGCGCTCAGGTGGTAGCCACTGGCTGATGAGAAATGTTTTCACTTGTCGTATTGAATTTTATTTGGAGGAAGTTTACCAAAATATTTACAGGCCCGTAGCTAGAATTGATCTCTAGGTGGCTCACAGGTTATCAGGGAGAGCTTTGTAAACCAAGCTATGTTTCAAACGTTTTACAGTATTATTATGTGTGTGGTGAGGGGGTCATAGAGTTAATATAAAATATAAAGTTTAGAAATATATATACCATACTCGCGTACTTTCGACGTGGCCTTTGGCCACGTCTTGTACGCTCGCATGCATGACATTCGGCCACGTTGTGGGCGCAATCATCTTATAGATGGGGTTCTTCATAGATCTTAATGACTTTGAAAATGTCTGCATGTTGTATTGGATGATGGGGAACATATGTATAAGTTTGAAAAGTTTAGAAAGTAACATTATGTGTGTATGGGCTCTAATAAGGTACAAATATTCAAACTATTTTTGTCTATTTTCTTCATAATGAACTGAGTAAATAATAACCGTTTCATGATAAGTAGTTGGATGTCTTGTATCAACGAATTGAATAGCGACTAAATTGAAAATGCAATATTTACGTATTTTGTTATTTTCACATTTTTGAACGTAATTGGATAATAACTGTTTTCCGTCATTCCCCTCAAATCCCTACCTTGACTCTGTAATACATTCTGATGCTCGTATTTTGAAATTCGAAAAGTCTAGCATAATTCCCTTACAGTAGTTTCCGGGGTGAACATAAACTTTCTTTAAGTTCCCTAGCAACGTCCGTTTCCATGGACAACAACAGTCACGCAAGCTCTAAGGAATTGCATGTCATTATACCCCCTAAACATTTAGTTAAAACATGCACGATGTAGATATTTACGCATTGAGTATAACAATATATACGTAATTGTATCTGGGCTGAAACTCCTTATTATGTAGATGTCACCCTTGTTTCAGGCACCTTTTCAAAACCATGAGTTCATTCATCTGTGTGCTATTGATCTGTGAGAAATATAATGTATCTCGACAATTAAGAACTGAAGGAAACAATGTGAGCTGCAAAAAATGTCCGTGGCAACGGTTGCTAAGGACGTGAAAAAAGGGCATTTTCACCCTTAAGGAAGGGCCAATTGAGCGATTTTTGAATTTTCTCGGCCTTTAGGGACAATTTCATGGGGGTCGTAATCGGACATTTTTCGCCTCCGGGGCTTCCTTCATGGAGAACATTTATGTCAGTGAGTCAGTCAGTCAGTGGTGGGATTGGGACTATATATTTATTGGACAAATACTATGGTTTTTTCTATATCGTCTAAAATATCTCTTGAAGTATTAATTAACTGCTATTGACATCATCCCTTACTACACACTCCATATTACTTTTAATGATACAGATCGCAATATATGTACGTACAATATTCAATTATAGTGCCTACCGTACATTCAACTCCCAGCCGAAGCAATGAATCTCCTTCTCGTTCCCAAAACTTTGGAGCTATTGACCTTTGACGCAGATGTGGAAGGAATGATTGATTGAGTTGTTGTTTTAAGTCCACTTTATGCACAGGAAGGCTAATGGGGACTGGACCTACAGTTTAAAGTGGGATCCGAACCACTATGTGCCTCCACCGGGCATCGAACCCTGTACCCCTTGATTACAAGGCAATGACGCAACCACTGCGCCATCGGGGAGGCCCTGGAAGGAATGATGGATGATGACATCGAAGCCACAGATTTCTGTCTAAACGGGAGGTCCAACAGGGACAAAGCTTCCCTCGGAAAGAACTTTCTAAAATCTAGAGAATCTTTTAAATATTTGCCACTACTTCGACTTCGGCTCATAAACAAGATCACTTGTATACGCAGAGAGGGGGGCTGATGGGGCTGCAGCCCCTCCAGAAATTTTGAGAAAATAAAAGAATTAAAATGAAAAAGCAAATATCTCGAGGATAACGAAAAATGTAAATGCAAACTGCCCTTAAAATGAGTCCCAATTAACATTTTTGCCTTTGCACAACTTTCAAAACGAATGTTAAAGACGGCAATTTTGAAATATTTTTTACTGTATCCCCCCGCGCCCCAGAAAGCAGCTATATAATATCCACCTTTACAATTAAATCCCCCTCCGAAACAAAATCCTGTGTAGGCCAGTGAGCAAAGATGAACGAATGTAATAGCTGCTGTTCATGTTCTGTGACTTTATACTTTAAGTTGTGACCAAAATAGTATCTGCTGTCTTCCTTTTCACTCTTCATAGTTTTACGTAATGTCAAGGGGGCTGACAGCAGTGCCAATGGGGCTTAGCCCCCTCTGCACCCTATCTGGCTACGGGCCTGAATTTTGGCTCAGGATTATAACGTAAGGTAAAAATGAAAAATCAAAAGTAGTTCATACACGTACAGTGGGATCCACGAGTATTACCGTGCAAATTGTCCATCACCATGTTCGTACACCTTATTTGACCCAATAAGAGCTTCAAGAATTAAAAGAAAACTCAAAACAAGCCGTTGACAACTTCTGCACCTGCATACAATAAAAATCCATCGCTTAAAAACACATAGGATGTGAGAGAAAAATTAATGAAAATAGTCATGAACAATACGCCGGGCAATACTAGTAGAATGAGATGTATCTGAGATAATTTAGGATGTGCAGATGCATTAGCCCCCTTCCTCCTGAAAGCCATGACTAAGCATTCTGAAAAGGGATGCCATTGTTATGTTGTTATATCCCAACGAAGAAAGAGAAGTTCGAGCAACATAAAATAAAATGCTTCAATAATGTCCTTTCCAGACTGGCAAAGAATGCAAAGAAAATGTTTAGTGTAAAATAGCCTAATTTAGCCTTACAACACAAAAAGTTTCCCACCTGGGAATATTATCGACTTGATGGGTAATTCATAATAGGAGCGCAGAGCTTGTGAAGTTGCCTACCTTGGCTCCTCACCACGACCCCCAGGTGCACCGACCTCGGCCGATCTCCCTCCGTGCGGTTCGGTCTGTAAGGTTAGGTTAGGTTAGGAAGAAAACGAGAGTCATATGGTGATGCTGGAAGTTGGACAGGCGTCTCAATCAGAGACTTCAGCGTTTGAAAGAATTCTTTACAAGAGGAGACAATCACCTAATGGCATATTTAGATGATGCATCATAGCTATTGCATCCACAAAGAAAATTGAAATAAATAACACGTGTAGTATGAGCCCAAGAAACACGCGATAAATTCATGTTATATAAAAGTAGCCTGGTGTTTTATTACATTAATAATAATGACCCTTCATGTCGATAATATTCCCTGGTGGGAAATTTTTTTGAGTGTAACGCGTAACAGGATAAGGCGAAATGGGATGTCCCGTTTCGCCTTAGAAAGTTAGTATCACATAAATCACTTGAAATTTTATTGGGGGAGGTGAAAACGTAATTAGGCGAAATAGGATAAGGCGAAACGGGCTGTAATCGTTTCATCTACTCTAGATTTTAACCCATCAAAAATCTAATGAGAATTCAAAAACGCCATTGATATGCAAGAAAAATTGAATAAATGAAATAATTCATGCTCTTTGTTTTATCCAATGAGAGGTTGAAGAATTAAAGCAAAACACCAGACAATATGCTTACAGCCTATGTACAGTGGTACATACAGCCTATGTACGAGTAGTACCTTGCAAATTGTCCATCGCCATGTTCGTGCACTCTGTTTGACACAATAATAGCTTCAGGAATTAAGAGAAAACTCAAAACAAGCTGTTGACAACTTCTGCACCAGCATACATAAAAAGCCATCGCTTAAAAACACACAGGATGGAAGAAAAAAATGAAAATAAGTCATAGACAATTTGGACGGTAATACTCATGGATCCCACTGTACCAACATACTTTAAAATCGATTTCCTATAGATACATACAATGCAAGGAAAGAATTCATTAAAATAATCACGTAAAATTTACCGTGCGCTGGTTCCCGTGGCGGAGCGGTTAGCGCATCGCGCTACAAAGCCAAGGGTTCCGAGTTCGAATCCCGGCCTGGGCATGGATGTTCGTGAGTGTCCATTCATCAATTTCATCACATCATCACTCATCCCATCTTCGCAATTAGCCAAAAAGTGGCACAAAAGTAAAAGAAAGTAAATTAAATCAAGACTAATCAAATTTAACGTGCAATATTTGTGCATTCCACTATACATACATCAAGTGAGAAATTTCAATTTGTATTAAATTTAAATAAAATCGCACTTACCACAAACCATCTTTCCAGGAGTACGTGCGGAATTTCACAGACATTTCAGTCGACGTTGAAAGACGTAAAGACATTTTACACATGCACTTATGGACATTTCTGAAAAATGGTTTATAACACTGGCACATGCTTCATTGGAAGTTCTTATACTCGCACAAACCCTATGAGAATACTTATTTAACGTAACTACGTCCCAACATGTTCACATCACGTAGCGCATTCAAGTCTACTAATTTGCTTTACTTTTGCTGACAATCATTATGAATGAAGCAAGCAAATAAATCGAAAAAAATAAACAGACAGAACACCTGCTATCACATGTTATTTCACAATGCCGTGCTAGCTCGTATGACAATTTCGTATATATAAAGAAAGATAGCGAAGTCTTACATGACAAAGGAAATTACAACCATAAGTTATCACGCTATAGATCGTTATCAACTTCGCTCTGGTGGTAGGTGTCTGTGTTATTGAGTTGGGATACTATTATATCGAAGGTATCCAATCTATCTATAATTTATTTGGTTTTGAGACTGTGCAAATGTTGCAGGGGAAGTAAATGTTTCCCTAACCCTGATGAAAACGTGCGGGTAGCAAGTATTATCAGAGGAAGTAATTATATCGATACTATTTGTTTCAAGGCACCACGTAATAATATCCTTCTATCAGTTGCTACATTGTAATGTTTATCGTGCTATCGTATTATGCCCCCAACTACCAGGAATCTGTATTAAGTATGTTATGTTTTTTAGCCAATCGCATGTCGTTGATATTCCATTCGACCATTTTAAACGTCTTAGACAACCACGAACACTTACGTACTACCAAGGTTATTACAAGTTGTGATTGAAGTGTGTAATATATATATATATATATATATATATATATATATAAACATTTTAAAATCAAGCTATGAGATAGAAGAACAATATGTTCAGTAGTCTGTTGTTTCATTACGAACGAGTTGATTTAGTGTCTCGGACCAAGACCACCTTGGAGGTTCAGAACGCAGCGCTCACTCATGACGTCATCATCTAGAGGCGATCATCTGAACGCTGTAAACCCCTTGTCATAGGAAGACAATTTTTTGTCGTAGAGAATTAACGGGAGTTAAATTTTTACATTGGCCCCTCCAGTAAATATAGTTAGAAGAAAAATAGCCGGCCTCCGTGGCGGAGAGGTTAGCGACACCAAAAATGACAGAAATGTGAAGTAAATTAAATTAAATCAATCAATCATTCAAGAATGTTGAATATTTACACCAAAAGTTTTATTTTATACATAAGAATTCCTATCATAGCACAAAGAATGGGTTGAAAATCGTTAGAAATTTCCTGGCTTAAATAAATTAAACATTGTATTTCTTTGTGAAATATTATCCCAAATATTTGTCAGCTACAATAAAATTAGTTTCAGTTACTTATAACTTTCTAACTTTTGTAAGAGATGTATAAATCAATCGAATAAGTTAAAATTCCTCATGTTAGGTTGACATAAAATTTTCGTAACCAATTAATTTATCTTTAACTTTTCCCAAAACTAATCAACCAGATATGCACAAATGGACATTATACAATGTCGATATCAAAAACTTAATCTCCAACATTGCTTCTCAAAACTTCATGGCGGTTATCACCTCCAGATGCTGACGTCAGACACGTGACCAGAGTCAACCATTAGGGTTTCTCCAGATAGAGAAGAAAATGCTTGGACACCATGCTGTACGCATGTTGAAGGTTTTTAAACCTCGGTTTATGTTATGTAGATTATGTATTTCATTTCGTCCACCCACGCTTTCATTCGGCATTTAGACGCCGACGGATGTAAGTGACCTAACTGTCTCTTTAGCCATATTTTCATTTGTGCTTTGCATTTTCTAGGGAGTGGCGGCGCTGCCACTATGCTAAACCTTATCTACCAAGGGTAAGTAAACTGTCCTTGCCCCCTCTCCCAAGTTTTGACACCTTGCCCCACAGTTTTGACACCTTGTTCTCCCAGTTTTGGAGCCCAATCGCCTAAACGTGTCACATACTCATACTTTTTACTTTGCCTCTCATTATCGTCATAAATTTTTAATTTACCTAGCACAGTACAGTTTTGCGATAATGTCCTTTAAGGACAAAGTAAGTGGTAACGAGGCATATTACATTGTGATTGAGTTTCGTACCATTGTGCACTCTATGTTGAAAATTCAAGAACATTAGATTGAAAACAACATATTTCCAACAACGCTCCCCACTTTTTATTTTTCTCTATCTGCACTAACAAGAAGTTACCCTATGTTGATGGACTTTTAAATCACCCTGTATGTGCAATGCGTATAACATGTATACTGTTTACGGTGTATATACGTATATGACCCCTCAAACATCACTCCTTCATTTGAATTTATTATGTACCTGCAACGCATTCACAATAATTTACATAAAATTACCGTCACTAAAATGAAATTACGTGAAATAATTATGTACTTACCTATAAGTTGACATTCATTTTTCGGGGGGGGGACGTGCTCCACTTGCTCCCCCTTCCGGACGAACATATATATATATATATATGTATATGTGTGTGTGTGTGTGTGTGTGTGTGTGTGTGTGTGTAACTTAACCATCTTAAGTGTTAGATTCGCTTTCTAGCCAAAGAGGTTTCCGGTTTGTGGTCAGTCTATTCTTTGCGATTGTCCTTTCAACAATTTCATCTCATCACCATCGTCATCAGAATTAGACAAAAAGTGACAAAAAAGTGATGCAAAATAAGAAAGTGACAAATAAACACAAACAGCGTGTTTAGGACTGTATCAATATGAAACAGATAATTCGAGACGACAACGAACCGAGATACTTCGAGACTTGTCAAAACGAGACATACACAAGACCAAGGCTTACTGTCCGAGACCCCAGGCAGAGTAATCGCGACTGGACCCACAGTTGAGAGTAAGATTCGAACCACTGTGAAATATGCCCTCACCGGGTGTCGAACTCGGGATCCTTGATTGCAAGACGCCATCGTAGAGGCCACACCTTTGGTCCGTGTCGAGACAGAGAGAAATATGATGCATAATTGTTCATGTAAATGCACTGGGGCCTCCCCGGCAGCGCAGTGGTAGCGTTGTTGCCTTGTAATCAAGAGGTCCCGGGTTCGATACCCGGTGGAGGCACAGTGGTTCGGATTCCACCTTAAACTGTAGGTCCAGTCCCGATTAGCCTTTCTGTGCATAAACTGGACTTAAAACAACAATTCAATTCAATCGCTCGCAGGGCCAAGTCAAATTTGTTTTTATTTTGTGCATGGCAATCTATTGCTTGAGCCAGGGCCCTGCAGTGCCTGTATCACCCAACATCTTGGTCTTGAAGCCAGTGGGCGGAGCTTATGGTCTGCGTAAGATGGCCGTGTCTACTTCAACTGACAGGAGAACATTGCATTGCTTGCTGCTAGGCTTCAACTACAAACTTTCGTGCGCGTGTAATTATCTGTGGATTTGAAAGCTGAAGTGTATTTTGTTAGGTGTAAAACCTAGAAATAAGTACGTAGTTAACTACCACTCACCACTTTAAGCTCGTAATTAGTGGGCGCTGCGACGCCAAGGGCCCCGGGTTCTAATCCCGCTCGGGCTTGGTTGTTTGTGAATGTCCGGCTCTCCACCCGCACCGCAAGGTCTGTGATCCCTTTCCGCCACCACAGAGCAGAAAGATAAATAAACAAACTTTGTTTTCTTTCTCCGACATCAGGGCTTTTCTGTAACTGATGTCCATTCTGCCACTCAATGGCTTAGGGTTAATTAATATTACGTAATTAGGAGAATCCACTTCACACCAGAATCGTTGCTAGATTTTGGGGGCAAAAATTGTCTGAAGTACTTTTAACATATATTGTTATTTGTCCAAAACACTCAAGAAATTAAGTACATTATTATTTACGAAATTCTGTCGATCGGAATTTGTTTCACTGCAACTTTTCTTCTTATCTTCTTGTAATTCTCTTGAAAACAGACAACTTCCACAGTGTGCAGAGGACATCAAGGCCAAATAATTCGATTCTACGAACAGTTGAAAATGGCATTTTCTATCTCACATGTGTCCAACCCCATTTAATAGCTTCTTGGTTGCCACTGGCATTTACTATTTGTACTGTCGAATTAGATTCTAAAAGCGAAAATACACCATAGAAACAATATTACGCCAGCAGACACACTGCCAGGGTGAAGTTACTTAGCCGTTCCCTTCAGATAATTTATTTACAGGGTTTGGACTGACTCCAAAGTCCTTGACAACTGGAGGAGACAGGAAAACAAGGCTAGGACTGTCATTGGAAATAAATGATTTTTTAAAAAAGCTTTCAAAACCTGGAAAGGTCAGGGGAATTAAATGATTTTTGCTTGGCAGAATTTGTAACCGGAAACACGTTTCGTTTTATCTTCCCAACAATCTTCCTTTTTGGGTAATATTGCTTATAAAAAGGTTCTTTCATTTATTTTCAAAAATGTTCAACAAACGTAATTAATTTGATTAACTCTTACTTTTTTAGCATGTTAAATCATTTCCAGTTATGTAAAATACCTGGAAAAGTCAGGGACTTTGCAAAGTGGGTGTGAACCCTCCTCTATCAACCCCACACATATATGTTGCTTTTCGTAGGCTATTTGAATTGTTTGCATTATGCATACATGTAGTCTACCCGTATCATACAATTTTTCTTTTCACTCTCTGACAAAAACAAATGTGAGGGTCAACTGCAAATATTTGTCACGTGGTTGTATACATATAGGTTAGAAAATGCTGTTCTTCAATATTTCGTAGCAAATTAGCAAATTTCTCTAACCACCCTCTCCCATACACCCATCCCACATACACACACACACACACACACACACGCACGCACCCCCCTCCCACACACACACACACATATATATATATATATATATATATATATATATATATATATATATATATATATATATATATATTGTATAATATGAGATAGAATTTATGAAAATTAGCCTATGGGTCTGCCCCCCCCCAAAAAAAACCTAGGCACGGGCCCGATCTACAGCACAGTGTAGTAAGTTCACGAGACAAGAATTCTTATCATTCTATAGATAAAAAAGGAGAGATTTGCAATCTAAATATTGTGATGTAAGTGACTAAAGAGAAAGGTATTTATTTTAATAATAATATTTCCTCTCCCTCACCCAATATAAGCAGTAAGTAACTTGATCAACCCGTACAAATTCTGTCATTCAAAGTTTTTTTCTTGTAAATGTCTCCTTTACAACGCCAATTTGGAATAACATATGTGCAAGTGCAAACAAACACTGAATAGTGAACTAAAATAACTTCAAATTAGTAGTACAAGCTTTAAATATTATCTATCTTGCAATATTGTAAATTTGTGAGATAATTACATATTTAATAAAGTTCCTGTGCTGTACGAAATTAAAATTATAATTGATAACTTCTTTTAGTTCCACCTAGTGAACATCTTGAAATCACACTACACTTTTTTTTTCCGCAGAAACGTATTAAATATTACAACAGAACACTGCTGAGAATATTTCTCCTTTTCACGAAAGGATGAAATATATAATATTTTGATACTCTTTCTGCGAAACAATATACTTATATTTACATTAATAATAACGAAGAAAATAAATGAAAGACATCTAGAACATGCTTCTGCGTGTTTACATTTTCATGCAATACTTCTAATAACCTTGCAATTTAACAACGTTACGAGATAACTTCAAGTAGTTCGATTGGGACCTGGTGGCGGCGCTAGAGTCAATCAAAATAGAATGTGGCTTGTAGCTGTCCAATCTTCTATAGGGGCAGAGTTTTGGTAATAGAACGTTTTCCATATAATTTTCGTATACTTTTGTTTTTGTGATAGAAATCAATTTTAATGCGAAAAGTTTGTAATTAAACGAAAGCACTGCATATAATTAATTTCCGCCACTTCTAACTACGTTTAGTCAATTTGCACGTATAATTTATTATACGCGCAAATCGCCTGAACGCAGTTACAAACCATTCGGAAAGCGAATGGTACGGGACAAGATAGTGTTTTGTCGTTTCGAGCAATCTTCGAGTTCTTGCGCATAGCGTTCGTCTTCTGTTTTTTCCCCGACGGTGCTGCCGTCGGTGGTCACGAGGAAGCGACCTTCCAATGCCGCCATACTGTCAACCATATTTAACCCGCAGCTGTAACATCTTGTAGTAGTATGTCTATGGGGCAGAGAATTGCATTGTAAATGCATGATTGTGGGAACTGATAAATACTGACAATAGTTCAACAAACTTTGCAGATCTTTCAATATAGTTTGGATTTCGAACCATGAATGTAGTAGAACCTGAATGCAGTCAGAACTGCGTCACAAAGGAAGAAAAACTGGCAGAAGCTGTGAAATGTTTAAAGAGGAAAATACTTCAGGAAGTGTTCTTCAAGCGATTACACTTGGACGATAACACAGTTGAGAGCCAAGAGGCAAGAAGGCAAGTATTTGTTTCAATATATCATTTTTAATGACACGATGTACTGACGATTTTTAACAAATAAGTGCTTTGCAGTAATATTTCTCGAAGAAAGAAAATTCGAAACGAGAGTGTAACATAATAGTGACGTTAGTTGCTTGGTAGGAATGGGAGAATGTCAAGTTCCTAACCAGTTGCATTCAAAACAAATATGTGCAAGGGCAAAACTCGGAGTAAGAACAGTTAGAAATTGATAAGTTATTCGAAAGTGTACCTCGATTTTACGCATTAATCCATGAAAACTTCCTTTCTTACAACTTAGCAATGACTGACAAATATTGTAAACACAGAGATGTTTGTTATTTTTAGAATTGCTATAAATAGTTTTGGAGGTTATGGAAAGTTAACATATCTCTTGTACTTTTAACTGTATTGAATATACTGTAGATTTCTTATATTATTTTCCCGAGAGAAGTCGTTTTTTGCTGAGTATAACTACAGTATATTTAGTTATTGAAAATATAGTTACACATGCATTATTTACAATTTCCTAAATAACCTATTTATTTATATTAACTAAACCTAACTTCTTAACAAAGGATTTACTAAACACCATCTAACATTTGCTATGTATTCACAACTAAATGTAATTGATATTACATTATATTTAGAAATTGATTTCCGACTTCGATAAATTAATTGTTGACATTACCATAATGCTATTATAATAGAAGGGGGATGGAAGTAAGATGCTTATACATATACATATACATACATACATACATATATATATATATATATATATATATATATATATATATATATATATATATATATATTATGCAGAATACAATATTAGAATAATTTTGTTCAGTTCAACTTTAAATATGTTTCTTTATTTATTAAACTTAAGTAATTACTAGTAGTTATATGAAAGTAATAATGTATGTTCTGCAGATCTAACACATTGAACTGTAGTAGAATGGAAATAACCGAGAAACATCGACTTAACCTGGCTGGTACCCCGAGAACACTTGTTCAAATAACCGAATAAGTTTGCCGATCTGCAATTATATTGAAAATATTTTGATTTTAAGAAGAATATATTTTTGAAATAAAAAGTTATATTCTCACAAAACTTTTGTGTTTGATAACAGTCTCCTTAATAGAAAAATCACAATGAATACTTGTAAAGGTGAAAAAATGAGTAAGACACTCCCTGTGTAATGTACCATTCCATAAATTCACATGTTGAGGCAGGACTCCAGAGACACAGTAGAGGTGATGTGATCAGCAACCCTACGGACGCCTTGAAAACGTGAAAAACACAATTTTGTAGCTTAATTATACTATGTGAATAAATTTATTTTTAGTAAACATGTAGAAGTAAGCAGAAATAGATCTTAATCATATTCTGTAAAATAACTGTTATATTCGATGTCATTACATGTCATCATAATTATCATAAGATATTCTGCTTGCAATTAGGTTCTACGGTCTGTAACTTCAATTCACAACTTCAAGACTTCATAGTTCATCCTCTTTCTTCCCAGATTCAGCTTAAGAGATAGTTTTCACCACCCGGACGAGGTTTTTTTTTTTTTTTTGCCACCTCCTCTCTGATTTGTAACTTCTTTTTTTAAAAATACCTTAAGCGTTACTGTTAAAGAACATTTTTATTGTATTACGTAGTAATTTAATACCTACATAATGATATTAATGTTACGGTGGAGTGGTTAGCACAGCGCCCTGGGACATTGGGGTCACGGGTTCGAATCCCTACCTGGGCATGGGTATCAAATCAATAACAACAGTAATCTCTCAGCTTAAATTGCTACATGATTTTGCAAATTATTATGTCGCTCAGCAGTAACTTCGATTAATTTTTGTCAACATAAATCCAACTCTTTTGAAAACAAATATCCAGGTTTATATAAACAGAAATAAGTTTTTGACGCCACGGTCAGTGGCTCGGCCCTTATTCGTCCCTGATTCTTCCCAATAAATCATCCGTAAGTATTCTTTACTTTTTCCTATAACTTTTCCTTCAACATACCACTCTCTGCGAATCAGGGAAAAATGCGCCCGGGAAAAATGCGCTCTCGCAATAAAAGTGGGAAAAATGCGCCCTGCCAAGAGTAACTACATTAGAAAGTGGGAAAAATGCGCCCAGCACACATGACCTTCACCAACTAATCCATTTCTAACGACCGCCATGTTAGGCAGATGTATATTGGCATTTATCTTATTCGTATACTTTCAAGTTAAGAACTTCGATTAAATTATTTATACTTAATTGTTTTCATAATTCATGTATATATTTACGTTTTATCTTATATTATTCGCGTATTTTTGCAATATTTATTCAGAATTTATAGACTAATAATTATCCCAAATAATATATGCAACGTTTTCATTGTTTTTCAAATCCAAAATGGCTAGGATTATTTCTATCTTTCACGCAAATTTTGTTATTTAAGCACAAGTTAAATACATTTCTTCTTAATATCGATTTTTGTTCAGCATTGTACAAGATTTAAGTAATTTGTCTTCGTTATAAACTAAATCTCTATTTCATCACTTTTTTATGTGCAAGGGCAAATATGATTTATTTGATACAATCAGTTTAGTTATTTCTATATAGTTTAATATTGTAATATTATAGCAAAGTGTTTCTCCCTCGTTTTCAATAAAAAATCGTGTTCCTAGTGGCTGTTTATGTTAGGAGTGGGGGAACCACGCTTCGTGTTCTTGGCGATGTAAAAACTTCCACGTTGGTATTTTAAATAGTTGCCAACCTGAACTTTAGCTTACTATCGCTAATTAACATTGATGTGTAGAGCCCGGAAGTTTGGCAAAATGCCTCTTTTTATCTACTGCATATATTGATAAAATTTTTCCGGATATACGATTTTTATGTTGTTTCGAATGTTTTATAAGCCTTTTCATTTTGCCTATTTTGCCTATTTGGGACCCCACTGCCTATTTTTAATTATAATGCCTTTCTTTTGCCTTTTTCAATGAAATTGGACCATTTTTTTTTAAAAAAAGTGTGTATATAAATTATTTTTCTCCCAAAAAACGTTGTTGACATTTATTTTTCTTCCTTTTATTATGTGAATAATTTTCGCCTTATTTAAGTAATATTGAACTCACGCATGTTTCAACATTGCTGAAAGAGAAAAGTGTGAGGAAAAAAGAATATTGCCTTTCGGTTAACATTTCCTTGTGCATGATTGACTGCTGAAAACCTGTTGCAGAACATCTGCACAATTACGTCATCACGTCCAGCGTCCGCTTCAGGACGTTATTGACAAGAAACAGCACTAATGCCCAAGGGCCTTTGCATGGATTCCAAAATCAAGTTCTCTATCTCTAGTATAGTTCTGCACTTTGGAGGGAAAGGGTCGTGTAGTTGTCATCATGCCGAAATTTAGTGTGCCATTAAGTGGTAAGTTACATGGTTACGTGCGTGAATTTGGTGAAAATTGAAATAGTCTTCCCAATGTAGATTTTAACATTTTGCCAGAAATTATAGATAAAAGTAAGCGACTTCCAAATGTGCCTTTTTTTCGGTTTATTTTGCCTTTTTTTCATTTTTAGTGCCTATTTTCCACATTATAAATGCCTTTTTGCCTGCCTATTTTAACGAAAATAAATGCCTGAACTTCCGGGCTCTATTGATGTGTTATATAAATTATCAGTTTTTCTTGTGTTATTTTATGTTATGAGTTTGTATTGTAAGTTAGAACAATCTGTTATGCTGCTCCTCGCGCTTGAGGTAGCAGTTGAGGTCTTGCTATTAACTGTGAAGGCGGTGCGCGGACTCTCGTGTTAAATAAATTGCTTATCATTGCCTGCGAGCGTGCATGATCCAACAAATTATAACTTTTAACTTGTGCGAATCAGTATGTACGGGCGCGATTTGTGATTAAAGATTTTGGACATTTTAATTATAAAGTATTTTGAATTGTATTTACTATCACGTGTCGCAATTCGGTGGTTTCCTTCCTGGAGGAAGGGTGGATCGTCTTAATGCCGATCCCTGGGTGAGAACTGGTGCTCCCAACTGACCAGCCGGAGCAAGGAGCGGTGTGTTGCCAATTCGGATCTCCATACCCTGGAGTTACGAGTGGTGGCACGTTGCACATTGAAGGGTTGGAATTCCCGGTTATCTAACTCTGTTCATTTGTTTGCTTCAATCGCACACCTGGTAAGCTTTCCAATGAATCAGTAGTCATTACCAACCCATCTCTGGCATAGGTAGATGAAGGAGACGAGCAGAGAATCCTCGTTTTTTGTAGCTCTTTTCTCTTTCCTAACAGTCCCAAGCCTGTGTTAAGTGTGAGGGGAAGCTGGGTAAAGGTTGTTATAATCAACCTATTATCATATTGGTGAAGGTCGTGTGTGCTGGGCGCATTTTTCCCACTTTTCATTGTGGTTACTCTTGGGAGGGCGCATTTTTCCCACTTTCATTGCGAGAGCGCACTTTTCCCGGGCGCATTTTTCCCGACACCCTCTCTGCTGTTCTCAGTATTCCTTTCTCCTCTCTCTACACATGCCCTGTTCAGGTCTTTCTTATTGTATTGTATTTAAAATCAGTCTTTTTCATTTTCCCTTCAATTATTTCAAGTAGCCCACATATTCGTTACACATCTTAATGATCCATTTAATCCTTTCAATCTCTGCTAAAACCACATATCAAATTCTTCCCGTCTCCCCCGACCCCTCTTTTGTATTGTCCTCATTTAAGCCTTTAATTACTCTCATAATAACACCAATGTGTTTAAGAGCAAATCCTGTAGTTTAATAACATCTGTTTTACTTCTCACTCTCAACAGATATGCCCTGATCGAAGCGATTGAGAAGATAGTGCTAGGGGTGGTGGAGTCTGTAGCTAAGGGATGTCCACCTGTTTTACAAGTCAGAAACCAAAAGAAGTGGACGAACGTGGCCTACTCTGACAGGTACTAGTTCTCATCCATACCTTAACTCTTTCTTTGTACGGTTTAGTGACCATGTTAAGTATTATATTTCACTTTCTAATTAATGATAGTGTAGAATCAGCTAGTTTGTGAAGATTTTTAAGCACTTACTCTTCGCATTTAGAGTACACTGTTGATTGGTACCACTTCTACATAATTGTTTTCATATTACTCACTAGAGTGCTGTAGAAAGAGCTTTTCGCTAGAGCGCCTAATAGTTCGCACCGGAGACGCTAGATAGCGTACGGAATCGAGAGCTGCTTCACTCGAGCGAATAACGCCCGAACAGGCAAAACAAGCGGTATGCACTCGAAGCAAAGTAGTACACTGACACATGTACAGGGTCAGGGAAGTTAGTAATAAGTTGGTTGGTTGATTTGGTGTTTTAAGTCCATTTTATGCACAGTAAGGCTAATCGGGACTGGACCTACAGTTTAAAGTGAGATCCGAACCACTATGTGCCTCCACCAGGTATCGAACGAAGTTTGTAGTAAGGTGTGTTTTATACAGCGTATCGTTTGACTATATTGTAAAAAATATTTATATTTTGCAGACTGAAGCTGAAACACGAAGCGAGTTACGTCAGTGTGAAATACTCAAATGCACGCAGCCGCCCTAAGTTTGCGCTCATCGTTCACTTGATGTCCAAGATACATCAAATGTTGACTTCCAGATCAAGCTGCACTAAAAGGTAGGCAATGTGTGCCCACGCCCGTATGCATTGATATGGAATTAGAGACGTTTTACTGTCAGGAGTCCAAGCATCATAAAAATATTACTTAAGTATAGTGAAGAATTGCATTTAACCCTCTCGCACACAGTGACCTCATATGAGGCTCCAATCACTTCTTTTTCCGGAGTGTGTAACTACTAAACGCATTGTTCAATCGAGTCGGTTTGACTTCCATATTGTAGAGGAGACTCAAATGAGTCTTCTAGTTCATTCAAAAAAATCCCGGCAGATGTCGTTGGTGTATACGACGGTTGGTGGTGAATTGGAAGCAGTATTTGGAGGGAAAGTGGCCATTCCTGCTAGTATGGAAAGATACATATTTTTTTGTGAAGAAGAAATTTAAAAATTTAGGTAAGTTTTATGATATTTATATTTATTATACTCTAAATTTATAGCACAGAATTTTTTTTCACCAAATGTCTCAAAATAATTGTAAAATATCAGTTTCAATGACAGTTCTCGTGTGAGGCTTATCTGCATTAGGGGAAACAAACGCAAAAGTGAAGCAATCTTTCAAAGACCCCAGATGAGGTCTATTCTATTCAATAGAGTAAAACATCTCTCCAAACTAATGTACCATTGCTATGTTGTAGTGAATTACTTGTATTTCATCTCTCATCAACACATTCAAATTATGTTTCAAATGGTATTTCAGTTGGATATTCATTCTCTGTAATTATTTTAGATGTTTACGTATTCCTTTTATATTCTAGATCATTACCACGTTGAAAAGTCCATGGATAACTCAGCTCCTAGCACAAGCAGTGCACCTGCATCAGGCAAACCATGTAGACCAGAGAGAGAAGGAAAAGACTCAATTGGAAAAATGAGTGAAATAATTTCATAAACTTTTAAATAACAAGACTCATTATTTCCGTAGTATCACAAGTATTTATAAATTCTGTACTCCTCAGTAGTTCATTACACTGAACTTTTATTACATTTCCTCACTGGCAGAATATAGATAATGCTTATCTCATAACTGAATGGATTTTCACTGAAAAGAATTCTATTTCCACATCAGCTGTAGGCAGTCTAATAACAGAATGCATATTTATGATCGCATTTCTTTCCATATTTTTCCATACAATGAAGAAACTATTATCGGGAATTCCTGATTAAGTTATGTCATATATGTATATTTTTTCTTACTTCAATGTAATGAGCCTATATATATTGTTTTATATACATGCAGGTAATTCCAAGTTCGATACTTGCTGCTTATGAAGTGGAAGATTACCTCCTAACTCTACCTTCCGATTCTGAATGTGATTTGTCAGGGTCAGAAGATGAATTGTGGGTTCCAGATGCAGAGCACAAAGAAAATATGGATCCAGTTCAAGATATGTCTTCAGATACGGACGAGGTTCAGTCCACTTCTACTACAGGTGATCATCCTTCATCAGAACTTCCTTCAAAAAAGACAGGTAAGAAGAGAAGTGTAATTTGGTTTCAAGGAAAGGATAACTCCCATGCAGTGAACCCTCCTCAGTTTTCTGGGAATCATCAATCTACCCTCTCTGGGAATATGCCTGTTGATTTCTTTACTCACTTTTTCCCAGATGACTTGATGTCAGACATTGTGTTTCAATCCAATTTGTATGCAATACAATGTGGTAAAGAAAATTTTGGACTAACCGTACCGGAGCTAAAAGTGTTTCTAGGCATAAATTTTGCTACAACATACTTGCATTATAGTAGACTTAATCAGTACTGGAGCACTGAATATGGTATGAGACTTCCACTAATTGCTGACCACATGACTTTGAACAGGTTTCGTGAAATTCGCAGATATCTTCACTTCGTTGACAATTCAACGACATGTCCATCAGATAAATTGTATAAAATTAGGCCAATACTGAAACATTTCGCCAGTGTATTTAAATCATCCTGTCTAGCAGAAGAACACTTAGCCATTGATGAAATGATGGTGCCGTTCAAAGGGCGCTCCTTACTGAAACAGTACATAAGAGGAAAACCTCATCCTTGGGGCTTCAAAATTTGGTACTAACAGGTGTAAGTGGCTATGTGTACGATTTTGAGGTTTATGAAGGAGCAAAAGGTAATCGCTCTGAAGTTTCAAAAGAATTTGGAGCTGTTGGTGATGTAGTCCTCAGACTTTCTAAAAACATACAGGGAAAAAATCACAAGTTGTTTATGGACAATTTATTTACGTCAATTCCTTTATTCATAAAACTTTTGGACATGAATATTTATAGCATTGGCACAATACGAACAAATAGGTTTCTTGGGGCACAGTCCAAGTTGAAACAAATTTCTGATTTACAAAAATCTGGACTGGGTTCCTATTCAGTTTGTACATCTCAAGAAAACATAACAGTAATTAGATGGTATGACAACTCAGCTGTTCATGTTGCCTCTTCATATGCAGGTATTGAACCTATTGGTGAAGCTAAAAGATGGAGTAAGAAAGAGAATCAAAAGGTATCCATTCCACGTCCACATGCAATCCAACTGTACAATATGTATATGGGAGGTGTGGACAAAATGGATTCTCTTGTGGGACTTTATCCACACACTCTCAGGCATAAGAGATGGTACCTACGTCTGTTCCACCACCTACTAAATGTTGCAATTGTGAATGCATGGATTCTATGGAAAATGCATCCTGAGAACAAGAAGATAGACTTGCTCGAATTCAAGAGTTCGGTTGCTTGTTCTTTGATATTCAGTGGAGTTGGGAAACAAAAAAGAGGCCGCCCTTCAGGAGAAATACAGCCTGCAGTTAAGAGAAGGGTGAAAGTGAAGGCATCAAATGAACTACGGAAAGATGAAGGGCCACATTTTCCATGTAAAACTAATGGAAAATATGCTGCAAAATGCCACTTACATGGTTGTAAAAGAAAAACAAGGTATTTGTGTATGCGATGTAAGGAACCACTTTGTCCTGAATGTTTTCATGCTTTCCACACAAGATAAAATGTAATTTGTGATTTCAACTCCAAGTGGAAATTAAGCTATCATAAGTAGGCACTGAAATTTGTTATATTCCCGACATACAAATTTAATTACGATGTATTAACAATATTGAGAATCCCTTAAATTTTAATTAATATTATAATAAATGTTGCATAAAAACTTTAAAGAGTGGTTGTGAAGATAGAAATATTTCTTACATTTTTTGTTTCAAAACATACAAATATATTATTTGTGTAAACATTTTGTGATATTACAACTATAATGTGAGTAAATTTTCAATACAACTGTAACAATTGTGTAATGTGTACTAAAAACAAGGAAAATGTCCAGAATTATTGAAAAAATTATGTGAGAAACAAAACTAAATAAAACTAATTTAAACCCACATTTTGATTTACTTATTTCATGTAAGCCTCATATGAGACCTTTTCATTTTTCACATATGGATACTGAAATGAAATGAAATTTTAAAATATTTCTTCTATTTGTACCTATATAGAACAGACAAAGCAAGGAAAAAATTTTTTTGAACAATTTTTCATTATTCGTGTGTGAAAGGGTTAATGAAATGTAAGAGAGAGTTTTGAATAATGATGCATACAGACACGTACAGACGAAGTTTCTTCAATTGTAACATGCTGAGATAAGCTTATCGGGACTGGGCCTGTAGTTTAAATTGATTGATTGATTTGCTTTATTCTACTTCGCTTTTTCTGCCACTTTTGGCTAATTTGCGAAGGTGGGGATGAGTGATGATTTGATGAAATTGATGAATGGACGCTCACAAACATCCATGCCCAGACCGGGATTCGAACCCGAGACCCCTGCCGTCGTAGCGCGTTGTGATATGATAACCACTCCGCCACGGGGGCCGGCTTGTAGTTTAAAGTATAAAGTTCGATTAGAATCACTCTGACCTGATCCACAGTGTGGTGACTTGTAAAATTAGTACTCGCATAACTGTGCACAAACTAGTGTAACTGACAAGGGAGGTTATCTAAGTGTCCCCCTCCGATTTCCATGAAACTTGGCAGGTGTATAGAGGGGCCCAAAGGAAGAAGTACGTGTTTTAACCCCGAAACCAGGTAAATATGGCATAGGAAGAAACAAGGGGTATAGGGCTCCTCTATACACCTGCCAAATTTCATGGAAATCGGAGGGGGACACAGGGGTCAGATCCCCACGTCAATTTGTCCTCGTCTTGACATTTGAGGCGGGTTGCCCACTAAAACATTTTTTTAGCCGAAACAAAAAAACACGTATTTCTTCCTTTTCGCCCCTTTACACACCTGCCAAGTTTCATGGAAATTGGAGGGGCATACAGGGGTCAGATCCTCACTTCCATTTGTCCTCATCTTGACATTTGAGGGGGTTTTGCCCCCTAAAACAGTTTTTAGCCGAAACAAAAAACGCATATTTCTTGCTTTTGGCCCCTCTATACACCTGCCAAGTTTCATGGAAATCGGAGGGGGACACTTAGGTAACCTCCCTTGTGAGTAAAAAATCAGACCAATCTGCATATGGCGGTTATTTACATCTTCCTGCAAGGTTAGGTCTTCATTTCTGCTTTCGAGGTCTCCACGATGTCTTAGAAGTCAGTTCGCGTGCTAGCGCGGAAGAGGTAAGCCCTGTGCTCCGAGTGAAGGCGAGACGCGAAAATATTACAATGCGTCGTTAATATAGAAAATAAAAGGAAGGAAAAGTGGTAACGTCTTATCAAGAGGTCCCGAGTTCGATACCAAGTGGAGGAACATAACTGTTCGGATCCCACTATAAACTGTAGCTCCAGTTCCGCTTAGCCTATCTGTGTATAAAGTTGGCAAGAAGCTCGAACCTTCCTGCTTCTGTTGTTACCTGCGACCAGCATAGAAGATGTCTGTTTTCTCTCTAAAAAGAGGTAAAATATTGTTTTTCCGTTGCACCATTGATCAAAATACAGAAAAAAAAGTAATACAATTAAAAACGCAATAAAAGTCACAAAAACTGAAAATGTAAGAAAGTTGTGCCAAAAACTGGAAAACCGATAAAAAAAATGCTAAATGAAAATTGACTACTACGTATTATGTATAACATAGTTTCCAAGGACAGGAAAACGTTTATCATCAGTTACCGAGCTGCGCTAATTGTAAACAAGTAACCGCAATCTGTGCGCTTAAATTACTTTAAGAAAGTGTTAAAATTACAGATCTTAAGTAAGGAATTTATAAAACATTGTTAATGTTGTGTAATATTTATCCACATTATCTCACTTATACTTTTATTCCATTTTTCATATCATACTCTTATTCCTGGCACAACTACGCTGATTCAACCTACCACATCTCGTTTTTTCTTACTGATATTGCCCATTCAAACATACTCGCCGATTGGAGTGGTTAGCACAGCGCGCTACTATAAAAGGGATCCTGGGTTCAGATCGCGTCCTGAGAATGGGTTTTCTGTGTGAGTGTTCCTTCATCAATTTCATCATATCATCACTAATGATGAATATATATATATATATATATATATATATATATATATATATATATATATATATCGGATTTTAGGTTTTCAACCTATTTTACCTTTACAGGTATGTAACAAATAATAAGTTATGCAAGCGTTTCGTTAAGAAAAAACGCAACAACGCAATCCAAAGTGGTCTGATCTGTGAGGTCTTGCTCACTTTCGGGTCACTTCGGTGCTACGTGGCATTCACGCCTTGCAAACTAACATATTCAAAAGAATATTTTCAGCTTATAAGATGATCCTCACAGACAAAATTGCGGAGTTTGACTGTGGATAATATTAAAAACGATTGTTTTGCCTAATTTTACGGCGAAGAGTGGATGTTAATAGCAAATTTCCAATGGTAAGTTCTGCCATCGCCGTAGGGTTAGGCAACACACATAACGTTATGCAAGATAGTGTGTGTTTTAGGATATATAGGTGTCCCATTTTCATTGCCGGTGACTATATCTAATCGGTATTTTTCAGGAATTTTGAACTATTTTAAGTTGTTTTTTTAACCTATTTCAGGATTTTACGAGCCTAACTTAAGATTTTTAGGACCTATTTTAGTATTTTTAGAGCCTATTTTAGGAGCCTAAAAGCACACTTTTTAGAACCTAAGAATCCGAGGTTTAGTGATAAAATTGATGAAGGAACACTCACACAGCACACTCATACCAATGCCTGGATTCGAACCGAGACCTCTGGCGTCATAGCGTGCAGTGATAAGCAAAGTTTGAAGCCCAGCAAGCTATTATATATAATTAGTTGAAAATCTGCGAGTCCCACATTCTGCGGCATATTTCCCAAAACTAGATTGCTTCACTTCGTATACATGTATTATTATTATTATTACCTTAATCCGATTAGGACAAATTGTATTACGTTACTCACTGATAAAAATGTATCTGCCTGATAAGTTCATATTGTGTATCCTGCGTAGGTACGTTGTAACCATATGTTTCTTACAGGGAGTTATACTACCAGACAGTATCTCTGATTGGCGGGCAGCCGTTGGTTGACAATGCGTTGAAGGAAATTTGCTGCATGCTGGATGCAGGGCCGTGGGAACTTGGTGTGATGGCCACATCCAAAGGCCTCGTAGCAGGACCCATCACCTTCATCACTGATGCGGACATCGTAGACTGCATGTCTCCTGGAGGTAGTATGTTTATGTAGGGCTAGTATTTGTATTCTTAAGCCACATATGCATTATCCAGGGACTTTATGGCCTATAAAACTGCAAAATATGTATGTAATTTTGTCATAAAAAATGAAAAATATGTCATAAAAAATTTAAAATGTCAGAAAAACGCACAAATATTACCAGCGAAGCCAAAAATATGTCTTATTACGAGACAATTGAAGAATATGTTGTAAAAACGCGAAATCTAAAATATGTCAAAATATGCCTTATCAAGTTTATCTATTTCGGCTGATTTTCATCAGATACGTAAAGATCTCACCCAAGCATTCTATCCGATGCCAAATAAAATATATGTTTCCTAATTTATTGGAAAGGCCAAAAATGTTGAAACATACAAGTAGTATGAATAGCAGCACAGTCTCGTCTAATTCTATACTCTGTCCCAGGAATCTTTGGAGCAGGCGAACGACAACAAGTCTTCTGCGCAAGTAGGACTCGAGAGGACTCGACCAATAAACGCGTGACGGATTGCTGGAGAGGGCAAGGTGATTGCAGCTACAATCCGTTTATAGCAGCAAGCACTGCCTTGCTCCACCCACTCGCTTTCTCCCCTTTTCTACCGTTATGCACGACCTTGCTTCACATATTCCCAAGACAGAGTGAACGTGACACGGTATATAAACCTATGTAAATAAGACAGAAATGAGAGGTTTTTCACATATTTTCTTTACCATATTATTTTAGTTTAACAACTTGACCTCCGTAGCGGAGTGTTGAGCATAGGAGGGGGAAATCCTCTAAGAGTGCGCACTTAAATTTACAACTTCACAGAAGCTAAATAAATAATTATAACATCAAACAGTTTGCACTAAAACACATATTGATACATTGACTTATGAATACATATGAACAATGGTCCAGCTAATAATAAATTTGTATTATTTTTTAAGATCTATGAAAAATTTCATTACGCACTCTTAGAGGACAATTCCTTTAATAGTGCTCACAAGGTCCTTCAAGAGTACTCATTAACAGGTGTCACATTTAAATATATCATACACTCATTAAAGGAGCATGCTTCGTGCCACCATTGAACTCAACCTACGTACTGAACCAAGTCTTCAGTTATGGGTTCCACACACTGCTAACACACCCAGGGCAGAAGAAGCTTTCTTGTGAGGTCGTTGATTGAGTTGCATCATCAAAGGGTTGCACAATTTTACTTGGAGGCACTGGTTTAGTTGTCACTGTGTCGTTCCGTGTTTGCAAAGTCCCGGAAGTTGAAGCCAGAAGTGGGATTATGTGCGGTGAAGATGTAAGAATTTCTGATTTTCTGACTTCTCCATGCACTGCGTACTCTTAAAGGAACAAGGCAACATTCAGAATACATCGGCCAGAAGCAGCAGCATGCAGGGGGGATGGTGGGGAGGGGGTGTCGTTCTCACATATGTCTGATGTTCGACGTTGTGGTGTACACTAACACTTCTAAGGTCTAAATCACCATCCCTGAGACCTTCTGTAAACAAACGGTCTCACCGATTCGATGCAGGGGGGGCCACTCCGCGACTTGCACGTTATTGGCTAGAGCTTGTGACGTCACCAAGCGGACACGAGCGGTTGAAAGCTATGCGTAGAATGTAGCAGATGGCCCATGAAACGCTGTGTTTTCATGCATCTTTTGATATTATACACCAAAGCTGTTAATTTGATTTGACAGCAAGAGATCAAATACGCGATAGAAGAATACATTTATTCCAAAACAATGCATAGTTTATTTTTTGCGTGATATCTTGTCCCTGCAGGCTGTAGTCCACTGCCGGCTTTTCTTTCCAGCTAACCTATTGCATTTATTTTAAATGTCTCATTCTAAGGAAAGTTCTTGTCCGGGCATATTCTGATATGTCTTTTTACTGAATGTCCTGGAATTTCCCTTTAATATTTTTACGCTACTTTTAACATTCTCCAGTTGATCGCCACGATGAGGATAAATTTGTTTTTGTTATTTATCGTCTTCTTCCACTTTTGGCTAATCGCGACGAACAGGATGAGTGATGATTAGTTTAAATTGATGAAGGGACACTCGTAGCAGGCACATATCCAAGGGGAAGCTTAGGGGGCTCGAACCCCCCAAAAAGTTTTCTGTTTACAATAGATAAAATGAGGTATTTGGTTTCTTGTGGTCGGAAATAAAATAATGTGTCGATAATTTAAGGAGAGGAATAATTATCGAGTCAAGCACGTATCCAAGGTGGGAATCAGGGGTCTCCAGCACCCCATTCAGGAAATTACGCTACATAAAATTACGTTCATGGCTTCTTAAATAATGTGATGATAATTTGAGATAAATAATTTTCGAGCCAAGACACAGAATGTTCTAGAACCCTGTTATTGTTAATAGTGCGCACCCAAGGTGGGATCAGGGGGCTGGAGCCCCCCTTAATTTTTTCAGTTTACACTACATAATTTTTTTTTTTTTTTTTTTTTTTTTTTTTTTGATTTGATTTATTTTATTTTACTTCGCGTTTTGTTCCTCTTAGCTAATTTAGGAAGATGGGAATGAGTGATGAAATGATGAAAATGATAAATGGACATTCACACACAACCATGGCCGAGTGGGATTCGAACCCGGGACCCTTGGCGTCGCAGCGCGATGTGCTAACCACTCAGCCACAGGGTCCGGCAAAATTAGGTTCTTGTTTTCTAAAATAGTGTGCCGATAATATATAAGGAGAGATATACTTACCAAGGCAACACGGAGAATGTTCTATAACCCTGTTGTTGATAATATTGCATTAAAACTTTTCTTGCGCTTTCGGTGTTGTCGCAACACTATGCAAAGACTTGTCAGCATTTGGAAGCTGTAAACGTAGCGCCACACGTAGGACGATTCATTATATTTTTTTAATCTCTGGAAAGCGCGAGAGGGAACGTTCTTGAATAAGAGAAGGAGTCGAACTACTGGCAACATTAACGAATCGTTTTATCTGTGGAACGTTCTAGAATATAATGAGGTTAAAATACGCGGCTTCAATTTCCAAGTTGATCTGTACAACAGAATCGGTTAATGAGTATTCAAAGGTAAGTATGACAGTTCATACTGTCGATTAGTGTACAGTCAGTGTCCATTGGTGGCTTTATAAGATCTAGTGATTCGAAGATGAAAAGGACTAAATACCGTAAAGTAACGAAGTCTACTACTAGTTCCAGTTCGGGTCCAAACCAGAAGACATTAACGACAGCGGAATTTCCGGAGCCTCAGTGTAGTGCTAGTTCGGGTCGAGGGCTGAAGAGATCGAAGGTCTCTCTCTAAAGTGAATATTTAATCAGTAACGGGTATTGGAGCGGTTAATTAAAAAAGAAATAAGCTGCACAGATCAACTGAAAATCAAAGTTTTGAGTGATGAGTTAGTTGTGCCCGGACCAAATTTTCCCAGAATTTTAGAAGAGGAGGGTTATGCATACTATTTTTGGTGGTCAGTCCTCATTTTGCCATCTTTTCCTCTCTTTGAAGTTCTTTATTTTAAGGAATACTTGGTCAAATTTGGTTATGACCTCACCAACCTTCCCTTGGGCACGTCACTGGAGATAAATGAGTAAGCATTTAATCATATTGGGAGAAGAAACACTAGATGTGTTGGGATCGGAAGGGTTTTCATTGTGAATTAATTGTTTCGAACTGTATTCGAGAAGACTTACTCTGTTTTGTGCCAATATACGACAAGACTGCGGAAGTTGTGACAGACAATTGTGAACACTTGCGAGTGCTTAGGCCTCAATATGAATAATTTGGTGGGTTTCAGCTTTTATAAGAACTGTAAACATGGGAGGACAAGACACAGTAGTGGTGTTCAGGCTCGAATCAGAGAGAAATATTCGAGAAATTTCTGCGTCCAGTTCTCAGCCCACAGTTTGAGTCTCGCGTTGTCGAGTGGATTGTCCATCCCGTGCGTGTGTAACAGCTTCGTAAAAAACACTCGAAGACGCCATAGATGTTTTGATGTCTGATGATAAGAAATGGGCAAACACACATACTGAGATGGTTCCGGCACACAATGTTAATGCATGGAAACAGAGGAGTTGAGTGGTAAAAAATGTTCCGATTTCACGTTCTGAATAATTTGGCAGCCTTGAACAGTGGCGACGATTTTGGGGATAGTTGCTCCCCATTTTTTTGCCTTCACACTATGACCTCTTTATGCTAACCCTTGCATACCAAGGGAAGAGAAAGTAAACTTTTCTTGCACCCCCCCCCCCCACTCCCGTTTTGAACCCAATTGCCACCATTGGCCTTAAACATACAATTGTGAGGTTCTATATATACCCCTTAAAAATATGGTGTTTAGCCCACCACGAAAGGAATTCCTGGATACGTGCCTGACTCGCAGAGAAAACCTATGCCCATGCTGGGACTTGAACCGGGAACTTCGGAGGCGAAATCGAAAGTCGACCACTTAACGCCCTCGGCTACCGAGCCGGCGAATGAATTAGATAATGGCTATTGTATAAATGGTGTATTTTCGGGAAACATTCAAATAGCAATATTTTTTCCAGGTAATATATCCTAGGAACTTCAATCTTGCGGGCTTACTAGGTTCTGGCATGTGGGCCAACAATCTGTGTAGTACTCTGTACTGTTTGTGATCCACATGGATTTGTGATCATCCATTTCATCTACTCACCATTCATTTTCATCTTTGCGATTAGCCAAGGGGTAAATTATACTTGAAAAAAAACAAAAGCAATACAAATACAAAACAAAAATAATGGAACGATTATGCTGTTACGTTTTCCTGTATTTTAGGCACGTCGCATTTATCAGCCAACAGTCAGAGATTGCTTTTCGGTCGAATGATACTTCTAATAATCGGAGGTAAATGCAAGCTGAGAATTATAATTTGGTCTCTTATCCACCTAAGTTGAGGATCTAAATTTCTCGATTTTATTTGTAACAATATTTACTACTGCGAGGAATTAAAAAAAAAACTTACGGCTAATTTCGTCACTGGCTTCCTATTCTGTAATAGTTACATTTGTTGTAAGAACATAATGCGTTAATTTACTTTGTATAAATATTACATTATCCATCGCTTTTCCTAATTAAATCTCATACCATATCCAACACACACATAAAATGTGTTTTACTAATAATAGAGTGCGCAATTAGAAAATAAGTCTTGTCAAGCAACACAAATATGGCCTCCACGATGGTCTAGTGGTAGCGCCGTCGCCTTGTAGTCAAGGGGTCCCGGGTTTGATACCCGGTGTAGGCACATAGTGGTTAGGATCCCACTTTAGACTGTAGGCCCAGTCCAAATTAGCCTTTCTGTGCAAAAAGCGGACTTAAAACACCAATTCAATCAAGCAACACAAATATGAAATATTAAATCTATTTTTTTATTTGGTTTATTTTACTTCACTTTTCTGCCAGTTTTGGCTAATTGCGAAGATGAGGATGAGTCATGATGATGAAATTGATGAATGGACACTCACAAACATCCATACCCAGGCCGGGATTCGAACCTGGGATCCTTGGCGTCGTAGCGCGATGTGCTAACCACTCTGCCACGGATGCCGGCTATTAAATCTACATGGAAATAGTTTCTGCAGTATGTTTGAGTTGAGTCAAACAAATTTCATAATGTGTATTCTCGCGGCATGTATTCAACTGTGTACTAATACAGGGCTAAGGCCTACCTACCGACTGCCGGCCTCACTTCCACCTGCCGAGGCGAGAGATCATCCAACCTGTTACGAGGTGACGTGTGGTCAGCACGACGATCCCCTCAGTCATTTCTCTAAGTTTCCATGGTTTCCATGACTGGATTACGCTACTCATTCGTAGCTCTCCAATTTCTTCACAATGGTGTGTGCCCACCGGTCCCATACACAGTCCGAAACCTCAGAAGGAAAGTTGTTACGCTTCTCCTAGAAGACTCGAACCTGCGCGTTCCGTAGCCAGAGCCCAAACCATGACGTCTCAGACCGAACGCCCACGGTGTGCGACTAAATATGCACTAAGTTTTAAAAGCAAAAGTACCTTCTGCGTGTTGTAACATGCCATGAATGAATTTAGGGATTATGATTCACAATCCCGGTCATTTATGAAGGTGGTGTTAGCATCACGTTCCGGCCCCCAAAATACTATTTTTTTAGACCCCTGGTGAACCTCAAAGCAGTTTTCATGCAAGGACGTTGCTGAGAAAATCCCCCTCGAGACCAACCACCCTGGGGACAGAATCCTCGCCTTCAGCGTGACAGTCAGATTATTTACCGACTGAACCAACGAGGCTTTTTAAAGCAGATATAAAATAAATTAAAGCCAGCAAAGTAGTATTATATTTGTACAATATCTTTAATTAGACGTATCTAATCTTTAAATTATAATATAATAGATGTGTATACAACATATTATATTGATAATACAAAAATCATTGATAAAATTGTCCTTGCTTTGATAAGTATGCTTTACATTGAATACAGGCCCGTAGCTAGAGGGGGGCAGGATTCTAACACTAAATTATGTACGTATTCAAAGTTTTTTCATTACATATATTATATATAAAACATATTATTTACATACATCACATTACAAAACAATTATATTACGAGCGAAGCGAGAAAGAAAATTTTTTGATCCAATTTTTGCAATTTAAAACAATATTGATTTAATAAGGGACAAATAATATCACATGGCGCTAAGGCATTCTCTCTTTCACATTTTTTTTAAAATTAGATTATTTGGCGCCCATGGCCGACTCCCGACGCCCCCTAGCTACGTCTCTGAACTTGACGAGACTCAGAAAAGCTGGCACTGCAAGCGAAGCGAGCAAGAAAATTTTACGAAATGTATTTTTATTTGTATAAAATTTGAAATAGAAGGGGGCAATTTCTCCTCTGTGCCCCCTGCAGGTGCCTTTGGCCATCAATGTTCCCCCCCCCCTAGAATTGACTTCCGTCGAAGGTTGGGGGACAATGCCCCTGCCCTCCCCTGTGGTTACACCACTGAGTAAGTCCGAAATTTGGAGGAACAAATTGAATCAATCCTGCTACAGCAACTTGTTTTTTGGGAAGCGATGATGACTTTATTCCAGGCGATTTTCTTCTATTATTATTGCACGTGGCAAGAGCACAAACAGGATGATTTGTTCTCATTCTACCGGCATTCAAGAAAAAGTGTGTATAAGTAAATAATAGACCCATTTATCTCAAGCTTCCGTATACGATAACGAAGTAAGTTCAATTCTGTCCGCTTAATGACGTCATAGCGCGCACAGCATCATGGGAATAAATCTCGGAACCTCGGGAATGGCATACCTTATAAAGGTACCTTGGATTCGATGTATCACTCCGCGTCAGCTGATCCATGACCGCAATCATCTGCTGTTACACTCATAGTTCGCCGCACCTATTCATTTTATATAAGAGCCTCTGAATGTGAGAACCCGTTCTCAAAACATCAGACGAATATGCAGCCGCATACATTGTTACTCTCCCGGTCATTCTCTCTTTCATAACCCTTAAAACTGCAGACACTGACACACCACTGCACTGGGATACCAACTTAACCACTTCATTTACTGGTTTCTCAGGATACTACTGACAGAACGTTACATAAATATTGAGTAGAATCTGTTGCTCACCCCTTTTCAAAGGCTGTCCTTGCTGGTGTTTTGAAAACAAGCTCGGAGTAAACGGAGACTTTCCCTCACGCATAGAACTCGGCATGTTATTTTTCTAAGGTTAAGTCAGGCAATATTACTAAGTTGCACTACTTCCTTGCTGTTCACATGATTATTTTTAGAAAATAACCAATGTTATAAAATATCATTATGTACACAAATCTCTAAGCTCATTGAAAGTTATATTACTAAAAAATGTTCACACTTATCTTGCCTTGCCATGTCACCAAGTTATTTTACGAAGTGCACTATATTTGTCAGAACAGAAATCGTTATTAGGATGCTTGTCAAAGTTTCCAACCGCAATAAATTTACGAACTTTTTGTCTTGTTTTGATCATCATCAATATATTTATTGGACTTACAGCAATGCATATGGCTGTTTATGCCCATTATATATTTTATTTACATAAGATACAATTTACATAAAATGTACAAACAAATTTCAAATACACTCCTATCTATATCAAACCTTAGAAATATACATTACCATGTTATATCATTTTGTCTAAAAAATGCAAGTAAAATATATTCAAAGAAAGAAGCCAAATTTATGGGAAATGATTACTGGTGCAAAGAGTTAACCATAAAGGTGAAGCAATAAGTAAAAAAAGAAAGAGCATTGGGTTTAAAGTGAGACGTCATTTGCGGCAGCGTATCCCATGCTACAAATTTGCCATTGTTTTACCTTACGTATTGAATCCTGTAACAACGCTGGATTTTCGTGTGGATTATTTTACTTCTATGAGTTTGCAATGCTTTCTGCATGCAGGTGGTTTTGTTTACAGAAGGTGTCAGGGTTTGTGATTTGAACTATAGGGCTAGAATTTTTAGGACCTAAAAATCTCCAAAATATGCAAAATATAATATGCTCTTATGACCTAAAATTATACAAAATATGCACTATAATTTGAAAAATATGCCCTTATAACCAGACTGTTTCAAACATCAATATCTAACTTATGCTGAAATATTTTCATATACATACTATTTTTAGTTCACTTTATGGGCCCTGATGAGTTGAAATGCACAATGAATACTTTCTGTAAATTTTCAATTAAAAATTAAAAAGATCTTGCTGTAGTCCAAAAAAGAAAAAAAAAACTCGAGTGAACATGGGAGTATGAACGAATCAATCCACTTGGAAAATTTATTTATTTATTTATTTATTTATTTCACCTATAACAGAGCTTTCGCTCCAATTACAATAGGCTTACATATATATATATATTAAACAATGAAAAATTATAATTCCAACAATACAAAAACAATAGAAGAAAAAGGAGAGCAAAACTACAATAATCGTTTCATAAAGAACACCAGCACAAGTATTCTAGAGAACATAAATCCAAAAATGATATTCACTGAGGTAGAACAAGGTACATATCTATATACAGACTGAGGCATTTATAACTATACACATGTAAATACTCATATATAAACAAATATACACACATACAGGCAAATTGTATTTACAAACATACCCATATACACAGAAAACATCTATAATTATTTATTATTTATTCATGATATTCTTCGAAGGACGGACAGGAATTGCATGAATGGCATAGCGAAATCCAAGTCTCCACCGTTTCTGACTATTTCATTATGTTTAATACATAGTCTTAGAATGGGGGAATTCTGGTGTTCTGTTGAGTTGGATTTACTGTAATAAAAAGGTTGCCTGAACCGCAACATGTCCTTCTTAGCATTAAATTTTAATGTTTGGAGGAGACTTGGACTGTCAACCAGCCCGTTGACTAACTTATATAAAAATAATTGATGTGATACTACTCTCCTTTCGTACAGAGGTGTAACGTTGAATTCTCTGAGTAGTTGTTTATATGATACCTGATCCTGAAAAGATGATCTTTTGTGTTTTTTGTAATATAAGTAACGAACAAATTTCTTCTGAATTATTTCTATCTTTTTGCTATTACATTGAGTGTAAGGTGACCAGACTACACTTGCATATTCTAATTTGGTTCGAACAAGGCAATTAAACAGGCTTGTCAGAGCTCTTTCATTATGCATGTCTTGTGAACTTCTAATTAGAAACCCTAACGTTCTGTAAGCATCATTACAAATCTGATCAATGTGTGTTCCAAAAGATAATTTATTATTTAATGTAACTCCTAAGTCATTTATCTGATTTACTCTTTGTAATGCACGATTATTCATTGTATACTGATAAATATTGGGTTTGATTTGCCTGGAAAAAGTTATTGCAAAACATTTTGTGACATTAAAGTTTAATTTATTTTCAATGCTCCATCTTTGTGCATTTTCCAAGTCTTTTTGCAACTTATGTGCATCTTTTGAATCTTTCATTACTTTATACAATTTGAAGTCATCAGCAAAAAGTAAGCATTTTGAGTATTTAAAAATTGTGGGTAGATCATTTATGTATAATAGAAAGAATAATGGTCCAAGATTGGAGCCTTGTGGTACACCGGAACAGACTTTGTAAGTGTAAGACTTAACTTGATTGTATGTCACAAATTGCATTCCATTGCATAGGTAAGAGGATATTAACGTAAGAAAGTTATGAGAGAGACCAAACTTAGACAATTTACTTAACAATACATCGTGATCAAGAGTATCAAAGGCTTTGGCGAAGTCCATATATATTGCATCAACAGAATTCCTATCATCGAGGGAATCGGATATACTCTGTGTGAAATTGACCAAATTAGTTGAAGTAGACTTTCCAGGACAAAAACCATGTTGATCTATTGATATATAAGGTTTAATATGGTTGTATATCCTGTCATATAATATATATTCAAATATTTTTGAAGGAGCTGAGATTAGTGAAATGGGTCGGTAATTTGTAATTTCGCATGGGTCTCCCTTTTTTAAAACAGGACAAATTTTACTGATTTTCCAAAGATCAGGAAAAATTTGAGTTTTTAAAATAATATTGTAAATATAACACAAAGGGGTACATAATAATTCGGCACAACCTTTGAATATGTATGTTGGCAATTGGTCGGGACCACTTGATTTGGTTGATTTCAGTTTTTTTATGGCTTCATTGCATTCTGCGTTGGTGATAGAATCTACCACCAACGACTGAGATACTATCATGTCAGAGGATTCAATGATGTTATATGTTGAAGGATTTGAAGCATACACTGTTTGAAAATATTCAGCAAAACCATTAGTAATTAATACGTTCGTTTCCAATCTATTACCCTTATACATCATATAACCTAGTTTCCTATTTGTTTTTTTCTTGTTTCTTATAAAATTCCAAAATGGTTTAATGTTGCTTATTAAATTGTTCTCTATTTCTGATACATATGTTTTATATGCTATATTTATCATTCTTTTTAGTTTTCTACGTAATTCAACAAATTTAGTTTGATAATAGTCTGAATATTTCATCTTTCTTCTGTATGTTTCTTTTTCTTTTAAGTTTCTTATTATATCAGATGTAAACCAACATGGATAAGAACGTTTTTTACATATTGATATTTTCGGCACATATATGTCTATCACACCATTAATTACCTTGTAAAAATAGTCTAAGGCTTCATTGGGATTCTTGTAAGTAGCTAAATTGTCCCATTTTTCATTTTCCAAGTGTTTGTACATGTTGTAGAAGTCTGCCCTTGCATAATTGTATACAGTAACTGGATTTGATTTAACACTAGTAACCTTTTTGTTTAAAAAGACCTGAATATGTAGTGACGGGTGGTGGTGGTCTTCCTCAAGCAACGGGTGTAAATTTCTAATAAGAGTCATGCTATCACTTATATTTGTCAATAATAAATCAAGGGTTTTCCCATTTTTATTTTTTACATGATTGACAGATTTAAGATTTCCCATTGATAAAAAATTAGCAAGAGAAATACTAATAGGTCCACCTTCCAATAAATTATATTGATCATCTATTATTGTGGTAATATTAAAATCACCAACAATAATTACTTTAAATTTATGCCGGTTAGCAATCTCCTCAACAAATTAAAAAAAATCCTGATACTTCTTAATTGGTGATTTTGGTGGAAAATATACTGATAAAAAAAAGTAACTTGTATATTCAAATATAAATTTGATACATACTGTTTCTACATATTCTATAGTGATTTTAAATTCCTCAACAGAATATTTGTTTGCTACAGCAACCAAGACACCTCCCCCTCCCTTATGGACCCGATCTTGACGATAAACATTGTACCGGTTATCTATGAACTCGCCATCATATACACCTACATTTAACCAAGTTTCTGTTAGTATGATTACATCATAATTTTCGAGGGATATACTAGAGTATAGTTTGTGTAATTTTGTATTTAACCCTCTAACATTCTGGTAGTAGACAGATAGTTCATTACATTTTTCCGAAGCCATTTATTGTTTCAAGTTATCTAAGTCATCAGTTGTTCTTACTACATATACATCCCTGTCACCCTCTCTCTTTCTCAATCTTATATTTCCAGAATTATCAACCCATACGTAGGCATAATTTCTTTCCCGTTTAATTGCCCTGACTTCACTATATAATTTCCTTCTAAGGGGGGTGAGACTTTGGTTAATGTATACCATATCATTGTTAGTGTAACCCAAATGAAGACAATTTGGATTTATTTTTACTTTTCTTCTTTCCATAAATTTATCCTTATCTACTCGCCTAACAAACTTAACAATGATGGCAGCAGATTTTTGTTGAGGAGGCTTCTTTAATCTATGACAGGTGTCTATCATTTGATTATCTACTTCAATATCTAACACTCGCCCTACATTTTTTACACCTTCAAACAAATTTTCATTCTGATTAACAGGAACACCACATATTTCCAATGTGTTTCTTCTCCCATATTGCTCTAATTCGTCTAATTGCAATTGTGACTCATTTAATTTCTTTTTTATAACAATATTCTCTTCTTTTAACTGTTCTATTTGAAGCAGACACGTTGCGATGGTTTCCGATTGTTTTTTAACCAACTCCACATTTTCATCAAGTTTTTCATGTGCGAGATCAAGCGACTTTCCTAATTCGCGTTCGGTGGTTTCTTGTTGTTTCCTCAGATTTTCCACTTCCCTTTTCAAACTATGTAATAGCTCATACACATCCGTAATAGACGGTTTTACTTCTCCTTATGGTTCATTTGCACTTTCTTCTAGCAAGCTGTATATTTCTTGAAAAAGCGAAAATATGCTGAATATGACCGAACACCCATCAAAATATGCTTTATCACGTAGAAATGGCCAAATATGCCAAAATATGCCCTTAAAAAGCACCATCATTAAATTAATTTCTTCACAATATGAATTTCTATATATTTAGGGAACACATCACCCTAACGAAAAAAAAATATGCTAAGTCATGAAAATACTAACCCTACTTATTACTATACTTAAAACAAATTATTATCAGATCATAACCCATAAAATGTGAGAGTTCAATGTTACAGTGAACAGGCCAAAAACAAAAATTTAACGATAACTTCACAGCAAAGACCACAATATCCACCAGGTACGACGTGCACACAGTCACCTTGTGCAGCCTTCTGATGATTAAATGGCAGCGTCCTACATTGCTGCCAACCTTCAAAAATCAAGCTGAGTACTCTTAGGGAGAATTCACACCAAAGAGACACGCGACACGAGACACGAGAGTTCCACTCCGAAGAGACAAGATGCACGCGACACGCGACAAGCGATACTAGTTCCTTTGCTGAGTTTGAATGATGGTACCGATATAATTGCATTAATCAGTTTATTAGTCACCCGAAAAAACGTAACAAGATACATTGTTACATCTATATCGCACTTTAAAATTTGTGCAAGTTATTGAAACTCGGGAGAGGCATGATGTGCATGTGAAAACGGAGAAATAATATGCATTGATCTTAAACTGTATACGCTAGACTATCCAGCCTGAATAAAGCGAACACCTAAACACTAGAGAAACCTTCCTGAAACCATGTCCCATGTCCCGGTATTTTTTTTAAGTCAGTGCCCTTAGCCCACGAATTTTTCTTGTAAATCTTTACAGTATTTAAGATTTTATGCATAAATTAACATGAACCCATGAAATTAAATATTGATAAATAACTTCTAGCATAATCATAAAGAGTCATAATAGTTTCATTACGTGTGCAGGATTAGTGACAAATATAAAAATATGGATGACAAAGTGGTAACGTCGTATCCTTGTAATTAAGAGATCCGGGGTTCGATAATCGGTTGAGGCACATAGTAGCGCGGGTCTCACTTTAAACTGTAGGTCGAGTCCTGATATTTGTGCATAAAATGGACTTAAAAAACAAAAACTCACAAGTAAAATATATGATATTGGGATTATAATAGTTGTCAATCACTTTCTGCAGAACCTTTCGCTGCTCAGTATAGTTGATACGAGGGCAAGGTATCGGGTCGCGGCCCGACAGTTGAGAAACAATGCACTAGCGCACTTTACCATGTTGACTGATCTATTTTGGGCTAAAGTGCCTCCATATGCTGGCTTTTTCAAAAAAGTAAATCGTCGTAATTGGCGAAAACTCGATGTTGAAGGCAAATTACATTTATCGAAAAAGAATAAAACGCAAATCACCACTTCGGTGGATGACAAACATGTACGCGAACCGTGAACATGTATAGTGGAAGCACCATATTGGCAGACTTGTGGCCACCGACCTTTGCGTTTGTTTTCCAACTTCCTCCCACGCATCTTGTTTACGAATTTTGTTGTAGTACTCCGGATGTTTAGGATCCCTAAGGATTCCATATTTCTTATATACCTATATCAATAAATGCAATAGTATTTTCCTTATCCCACTCCATAATAAAGAAAATAAATTGACAATGGGACGTGCTGTCATTCACAGAGCTCACTACACACTGAAGGATGATGCAACGAGGCAACGGAACGCGCACATGCCCGTCCACACTGACCCTCCACCGCATATCGTATCCTTCCTTTAATGTGAAAGAAAAACCACCAAATGAGCGATCGGGTCCGTTGCGCATCTTTTCTCACATTTTGAACGGGAGCGTTGCAAGTTTTTTCGAAAAAATGATAGGGAACGGGGATACGTTACGCTGGTCTTACCTTTCTCAAAATATGGTGCTGATAAAACACAATAATTCAAACGATCTTTCAAAATATGCAATCAGATTTCAACTGACTTTAACAGCTCTCGGACTTTGAAGCATTGTTTTGTAGTACAACAATACCTTTCAGGCTGATTTTGATCATCGTGACCTTCCGCAGCCTCATAAGCAGCTTCAGCCAACCCTGAAAACACGTTGGCTGCAACCCTTATTCTGACTTTAGGTAACTTACTAACAATTCAAGTAAAGGTTTTAGGTAAGTTTCATTGATTGCAGCATCTTGAATGATTTCCTCACAATGTCCCACTGCTACACTCGAATCGTACATTAACTCAATTAGTGTTGGCATTGCTTGCTCCACTAGTGGCTCTAAGGTGGTGGGCTCCAATCCACCCAATATCGATCCAAAAGACATCACTGCTGCATCTCTAAACCTCCAATCTTGGTTTTTGATATTGTCTTTTACAAAACATAGGACACAATCAAGGAATATAGAGATTAGGTAAAGCCATCCGAAGATTGCCGATCTTGCACGAACGCGTGACGTCACCGGAGAAGCAGTGAGCTCGGCTGAAGCAGACGGCCCCTAGCATTTATATCGGAGATTCAGAGAGCAAAAGTATATTATTACTTTTAGGAGGGGAAAAATATTAATTGTCATCCTCCAAGATGGTATTGAGGCATCCTTCTAATCATTAGTAACATAATTGAAAACGCGCTACTTTTAAAAGTGGGCAAAGTACATGTGAAAAAATGTATTCTCAAAATCCATATTCCTGAAACTTTCTGACCGATGCGCTACAAAGAAAGTTGCGTGTTCTCCTTTAGAATTTCGTCATTTTCCAAATTGTAATATAATTTTAACAAAAACGTTGCATGCTAAAGAAGAATTAAAAAGTTTTTAAAAAATTGATTAATAGACTTAGTTTATTTTACTTCGCTTACCTGTCACATATGGCTAATCGCAAAGATGAGGATGCATGATGATATGATGAAATTGAAGAAAGGAAAGTAGACCCATGCCCGGGTGGGGATTCGAACCTGGGGGACCTTGGCATCGTAAAGCGTTGTGCTAACCATGTCGCCACGAAGGTCAGCATTACAAGGACGTAAACAGAAAATTGCATCTATGTTTTAATATGCGAGAAACATTTGCCAGGAGATTATTGAAGTAACAAATAATTATTACAAGACGTTGTGATGAAAATTATTAATATATCTGAAATGTTGAGAGTTGACCTTGCAGTCTCTAAATGTACTTTTGGGGTTACGCAAAACCTTTACTCAAAATTGCTAGCGTAAATTTATAAGCTATTAAAATTTAAAGCATTTCTGTTCGAAAAAAGAAACTGTCAAGTCAAATTAATATTTCGTAGAATACATATATTTTTCTTTCACGAAGCCGAGAGAGTATTTGGAGGGGACGGTGGCTTGGGAAGGCTATAGCCCCGGATCTCGATCTACAAAGGGGCTTCCAGTGGGAAAACATTGCTATGAAATTGTCCAAAAGAAAGGGCAAAATGATTTTTTTAAAAAAATGGCTCAAGAATACAAAGATATAAGAGGACATTTTGCAAGCTTAGTCTAAAACTTACAACTGATATCGTACGTGTGTGTGTGGGGGGGGGTGGCTACGTGAGGTAACACAGTGGAATATGATTCACAATACTGAAATTAAAATAAATATGTGGGAACAATAGAAATCAAAATATGTTGTAGCTAGTGACGGCGCAATAGTAAAGATGGAGGGGTAAATCATATTTTCCCGGGACAATCATGTTTATTATTCCGTTACATACGACACAAAAATGCATATTTTGGCTAAAAGAGCATTCATTCATTTATTTATTTTTGTCGTTTTACTGGGGGCAGATAAGAGAGAGAGAGAAATTGTCGAACGAGAATAGGGGGGCGTTCCTGCCTCCACCCTGTAGTGTATCAAAATTGTATGTTTAAGGTCAGTGGTGGCAATTGTGTTCCAAAATGTGGGGGGGGGTGGACAAGGGGACAAGCATTAAGAGGCCATAGTGTGATAGTGTGGAGGCAAAAGAATGGGGGCAACTATCTCCTAAATCGTCGCCACTGTTTAAGGCTGTCATTTTAATCAGAACGTGAAATCGGGACATTTTCTACCACTCAACACCTCTGTTTCCATGCATTAACATTGTGTGCCGGAACCATCTCAATGTGTGTGTTTGTCCATTTCTTCTCCACAGGCATCAAAACATCTATATACCAGAAGTATTTTTACGAAGGTGTTACACATGCACGGAATGCACAATCCACTCGACAACTCGAGATGTGTCTTGTCCTCCCACGTTTGCAGCTCTTATAAAAGCTGAAACCCACCAAATTGTTCATAATCAGGCCTAAGCACTCGCAAGTGTTCAAAATTGTCTGTTGAGTGTGTGTCGAACCCAGTAGCCTTAAACAAAAGTATTTTTTTTATGCCATGAAATTCTCGGACTGCATACACAAAATTTGGTCTTGGAACAACCAAATCATCACTCAAAACTTTAATTTTTAGTTGATCTGTGCAGCTTATTTCTTTTTTAATAAATCGCTCCAATGCCCAGCCCGATACTGCCGAAATATTCACTTTAGAGAGAGAGACCTTCGATCTCTTCGTATTTCGACCCGAACTACTCGTAGCACTACTCGAAGTTCTGCTGTCGTCAATGTTGTAATGATGCGATCATTACTGGATCCTTTTTATGTTATAAATTGTGTATGGCTATGTATTCCTGTACTTTTGGGTTCTTGGCCGTTGGGGGAGCGGTAAGTTTCCAGTAACGGTTTAGGTCATTAGCGGGGCCTATAAAAAGGAAGGGAAGGCAGCAGTCGGCCTCAGATGTTTTGGTGCGATACGGCGAGGTAAAGAGGTGTCTCATCTCTATGGGGCGAAACGAAGACTTTTCTTGATAATATGAATAGGCGGATACTTTAACTTTCTCTCTTTCTTTTAGTACACACACTTGCTCTTTTCACATTATTCCAATAGTTTATTTCATGTGGGAAACCGGGTACACAACACACATACCTACAGCCACCTTTTTTGGTACTGAGGGTTATATTTTTTTTTACTCGTGGAGCCAGTGGCTACGCGAGTCTACACACTCTCTTCGGGAAGGGGGGACAGGGTACACCGGAATGTAATGTTGTGAATAACGGCCAAGAATTAACTTCTGTAAATGTAATATGAATAAACCTATATATATCTAAAAGGAAATGGGCGTTAAGTTGTAATTTGAAGAGGTACGTGTCTATTGCCTAAACTAGCATCCACAGAACTTCAGGTACTGCAAGTTTTGAACCTCGGGACAAGGATTCAAAAATGTATGGTTGTGTATATTGTGTATGTTGCTGAGAATCAGCTTAAAAACACAAAATATACCGTTACATACTGGGGGCTCGTCCGGGATATTTTTTTGTGAGAAGTACTGAAGGCATATGTTATTGCGAAGTGGAAAGAAAGTAACAGAAGACAAAATGGCAATTCAAATAGACAGGGAGCTCATTAGCAAGTTGCTAGGCAATGCGAACTTGGAAGGAAGGCCTGAGGAAGATATTGTGGGGGAACTTGAGAGACTTTCTCTAAACCGTACGCAAGGAACTTCGGCAAGGACGGGCGAGGAGAAAATGAGCAAAATCTTGGAAAAAAGCAACATTAACATTCCGATCTTTAAGGGAAACGTCGGCAATTTAAGTCCACACGATTATTTGCATGAATTACGCAATTATCAGGAAATCATGGAAATTGGGGATACTTTTCTCTTAGATAGAATCTTGCCGCTTTCGTTGAAGGAAATCGCTGCAGATTGGTTCAGATTTTCGAGACCATTCGGCACTTTTAGGGAATTTCAGAAGGCGTTCTTGGAAGAATTCTTTAGTGTCGATTACGACTCGGAAATAGCAAGGATCATTCAGAACAATTACCAGTCACCAGACCAGTCTCTTCTTGCATTTATTCGACACACCAGGAAGCTTTTTGCAATGAGGGAGAAACGGGGGACAGAAGACGAGGTCATCCAGCACGTTTTGAAATTTTCCCATCCTAAATTCAGAACGCACCTGTACGATAGAACCTTTGCAACCTTGAAAGATCTGGAGATGCGCGCTATGGACATTCAAAAGAGATTGTATTCAGAAGCCCTGTACTATTGTCCAGAACTGAGGGACAACAGTTCGCCGCATCTGTCTGCCATGCCGACTTCAGCGAGTGGCACAAGGCAATTAGCAGCCGCGGGGACAATGAACACTTTCGGCCGCGTGGGAACAGAAGTATCAATGAGTGCCATAAATCCGGGTCTTTTCAACCGCTTGAGCCTTTCCGGGAATATTGGAACCCCGTCGAGAGCAGAAGAACCGGCGAGGAGAAGGGGGTATGATGGTCAGCAGAAGGGCGCCACCTGTGCCGTCTCTAAAGATACCGTTAGACCAGAACAGATAACTCCGGTTCTTGCACACGTAGAAGGAAAGCAAAACAGGGGGAGGAATAGGGAAATACGTAACTGCAGAAATTTCACTTCTGGCGACAAAAAACCGTTAGTCACCTGTAAAATTCAGGGAAAGGACTTCACGCTATATTTGGATTCTGGTGCGTCTGTGAGCACCGTGTCTGTTGAGATCGCAAGAGAACTGGAAAAACAAGGAAATAAGATTAACAATAAACGTATTAATATTTCTTTGGCAGTAGGCTCTGTACAATCATGTGGAGAAATGTATCTTACTGTACATTTGAATGGGATGAAATTTAAGCATAAATTCGTCGTTCTGCGCAATTGTTTCACGGGATTTATCGCAGGTCGTGGGTTCATAAGGAAGGCCGGCATATCGCTACATTTGAAGCAGGGAGGCTACAGTTTTGAGAACAGTAACGTCATTCATTTATTTTCTGCCGAGAAGAGGGAAGTGGGAAAGAGGCTTCCGTTCTCGCAGCAGGGGAGAACGTCGACTGTGGAAGCTGGAGCTGGGCTAACCGCGACGATGACTGCGACGATGGAAAGAAATGAAACTGTTACTGAAGCAACCGCGACGATGGGAAATTGCAAACCACACCCCGAAACTGAGGACATGATTGACCGTGTGAAATGTTCGACTGACACTGTGCAGAAATCAGTTGCAGATTTCAGCGCTTTGTGTACTGAGGAAAGTGCGAAGCAAATGAGGAAGCAACAGAAGGAAAATTTGCTTCGGAGCACAAAACTGCCCATGGTTCGTCTCTCTGGAACTAAAGATATGGAAGATTCTTCATTGTTGCCATTCTCTGCCACTGAGGGAAATGAAGAATACAATTCTGAGGAGCCACGTAGGCTTCTGGACACAGCCTCCCTCATTTCCGAGCAAATGAAAGACAAGTTTCTTGCTGACGTAGCGAGGGTTACAAGGAATGAGGAGGTGGAAGGAACGAAGAAGTACAAGGAAAAGGTGAAGACCCAGGCCAAATCTTCGTACTTCGACAACGAGGGAATTCTTAGGAGAAATTTGCCTACGGAAAAGTACAAAGAGAAGGGAAAAGGGAAAATATGGGCACCTACTTCTCTACGTTCGCAAATTCTCGTGTCGTTGCATGATAATGCATTCGTTTGTCATCCTGGGAGATTGAAAACGTTAGCGAAGGTTAGGAAACAATACACTTGGATAGGCCTAACTAAAGACGTTATCCAGTATTGTAAGTCGTGCCAGCCATGCTGCGTATTAAAAGATGACAGGAATAAGCAAGATTTCATATCAAGTAAGGAGGAAACGAAATTCAGGATGGAAGACGCCAAGAAGAAAGCTTGTGATAAGAAACGCCGCAAATGCACGTTTCAGGTGGGGGATAAAGCTTGGCTTAAGGAACATCCTATCTCTAGTAAGGCCCGCAGAGTAACCAGTAAATTCTCGGGGAAGTCCTCTGGATCACACGCAATTGTGGAGCAAACTTCGGCAAATACTTTCAAAATGAAACACAGCGGGGACGGAAGAATATCGAGAGCCAACAGTGACCAGTTAAAGCCCTATTCTTCGCCACCTGACTTTGCAAGGAAAGTAGCCGAACCCAATTCAGCAAAGAGAGCGCACGTAACTTCGGCAGGAGGAGCAAGACGAAGATATATCCCGGATGCGTTACAAGCTGAGAAACAGATTCTAGTCTAATTTCAAAGGGAGATTTTTTGTAAATATTGTACATGGGGACTTATCTATCTTTTCTTTATTCTATCTTTCACTTATTTTCTCTACCTCTTACAGTACTCATACAAAAGTGTCGTTCCGCAGTCAACAAAAGTAACGCAAAGTTAGTGCGTATTTTTTTACCTCGTATTTTCGTCGAGAAGCCGCAGTTCGGTGGTGAGAAAATCCAGTGAATAGCAGTGACATCTCTGGATGTAGAGCCATTTAGACCCATTCATGTGGAAGCCGGTCGAAGCGGTGTCTTCCGATCTCGGCAGGAGCGCAGAGCAGTGGCGTTGCCGGGAGTCGAACCAGCAGCCTTGGTGACTTGGATGGATTTCCAGGAGACTGTCCCTAATTGGTCCAGGAGGAAGGATGGAAGAGATGCTGAGTGGGTAAGAATCGACGTGGGTTAACCAGCTCCAGTGCTGAGGGAAGAACGCAGATCTCGAAGTACACTTGTGGACAAAATTAGAGTGAACATTGACTGTCAGTGTCGTGTGACCTAATGAAAGTGTGTTTGTAGTGAACAGAAACTGCGGACAAGTGTATTGTGTATATTATTATTATTTTTCTAGGTTACAGAACTTTGATTTTTCTCTCTTCAGGAAGGGGGGACTATGTAATGATGCGATCATTACTGGATCCTTTTTATGTTATAAATTGTGTATGGCTATGTATTCCTGTACTTTTGGGTTCTTGGCCGTTGGGGGAGCGGTAAGTTTCCAGTAACGGTTTAGGTCATTAGCGGGGCCTATAAAAAGGAAGGGAAGGCAGCAGTCGGCCTCAGATGTTTTGGTGCGATACGGCGAGGTAAAGAGGTGTCTCATCTCTATGGGGCGAAACGAAGACTTTTCTTGATAATATGAATAGGCGGATACTTTAACTTTCTCTCTTTCTTTTAGTACACACACTTGCTCTTTTCACATTATTCCAATAGTTTATTTCATGTGGGAAACCGGGTACACAACACACATACCTACAGCCACCTTTTTTGGTACTGAGGGTTATATTTTTTTTTACTCGTGGAGCCAGTGGCTACGCGAGTCTACACACTCTCTTCGGGAAGGGGGGACAGGGTACACCGGAATGTAATGTTGTGAATAACGGCCAAGAATTAACTTCTGTAAATGTAATATGAATAAACCTATATATATCTAAAAGGAAATGGGCGTTAAGTTGTAATTTGAAGAGGTACGTGTCTATTACCTAAACTAGCATCCACAGAACTTCAGGTACTGCAAGTTTTGAACCTCGGGACAAGGATTCAAAAATGTATGGTTGTGTATATTGTGTATGTTGCTGAGAATCAGCTTAAAAACACAAAATATACCGTTACAATGTCTTTAGCTTTGGGACCGAACTGGAACTAGTGGTAAACTTCGTTACTTTACGGTATTTAGTCCATTTCATTTTCGAATCACTAGATCTTATAAAGCAACCAATGGACACTGACTGATCACTAATCGACTGTATGAATTGTCATACTTACCTCTGAAGTCTCCACCTATTCTGTTGTACAGATCAACCGGGAAATTGAAGCCGCATATTTATATCCTCATTATATTCTAGAACGTTCCGCAGATAAAACGATTCGTTAATGTTGCCAGTAGTTCGACTCCTTCTCTTTTTCAAGAACGTTCCCTCTCGCGCTTTCCAGAGATTAAAAAATTACAATGAATCCGAATCGCCCTACGTGTGGCGTTACATTTGTTGTGCAGCTTCCAAATGCTGACAAGTCTGTACATAGAGTTCAAGTTCGCTACGACGACACCGAAAGCGTAAGAAAAGTTTACGTGCAATATTATCAACAGCAGGGTTATACCGGGTGTCCGAGAAGTCTTTGTATGAAAACAAAAATTAACTGTATCCGCTATATGCAACATAGACATGAAAAAATGGTACCAAAATGTTCGGAAACTATTCAAGTTTTTTTGTTTCAGATTTCTGTAACGTTGAAGTAGTGTAGCAGTTCCAGTGTCCAGCAAACCGGAAATGTACACAAATCAGAAAAAGGCTGAGTGTGTCCTGTGGTTTCACGAGAGCAGGTCACAAAAAACAGTGCAGAGACAGTTTCAAACATCGTACGGAAAGGTGCCGCCCGATGGTAGGAGCATTAAGTCGTGGTATGACAAATTCAAGACCACAGGATCTGTTGCTGACGCACCGAGAAGTGGCCGACCATCAACCTCAGAAGGGTGGAAGATGTCAGAGTGGCTTTTGTGCGCAGTCCGAAGAAATCCGTGCGTACGGCCTCACGTGAATTACAGATGCCAAAAAGTTCTGTTCATGATGTGTTACACAAACGTTTACTGTTTCGTGCATACAAAGTGCAACTCCTGCAGGCTTTGTTGCAAAAACGTCGGTATAACTTTTCTGTGAAAATGTTATCACGCATTAACGCTGATAATGGCTATCTGGAACGTGTTTCTTTTTCAAACGAGGCGGTCTTTCATGTCAGTGGTTTAGTGAATAGACACAACGTGCGTATCTGGGGTAAAGAGCCCCCTCATGAGGTGAGGGAGTCGACCATGGGCAACCCGAAGGTGAACGTTTGGTGCGCGCTGCTGCATGACAGAATAATCGAACCATTCTTTTTCTGTGAGGACACCGTAACATCTGGAGTGTATCTCGACATGTTGCAATTGTTTGCTGTTACTCAATTGCTAGAATACCACCCAGATGTTATCTTTCAACAAGACGGTGCACCGCCACATTGGAGTCTGGAGGTTCGTTCCTACCTTGAACAGACATTTCCTGGAAAATGGATTGGTCGAGATGGACAGACGGCGTGGCCTGCACGATCTCCAGACATAACCTCTTTAGATTTTTTCTATGGAGTTATGTGAAAGACAATGTCTACAGAACTCCTGCATCCGATCTTGCAACTCTGCAACAACGGATAACCCAAGTCATCACATCAATCCCTCCTTTCATGTTGGCTAATGCATGGCGAGAAGTTGAATTTCGACTACATGTACTCCGTGCTACCAAGGGTGCTCACGTGGAGATTTATTGATTTCTTTCCTATTGCCAATAAAACTTGAATAGTTTCCGAACATTTTGGTACCATTTTTTCATGTCTATGTTGCATATAGGGGATACAGTTAATTTTTGTTTTCATACAAAGACTTCTCGGACACCCGGTAGAACATTCTCCGTCTAGCCTTAATAAGTTTTTCTCTCCTAAAATTATCGTCACATTATTCAAGAAGACAACAACCTAATTTTATCTAGTGTAAACTGAAAAATTTCCTGGTGGGGGGAGGAGGGCGCGAGTTACGATCCCCACCTTGGATACGCGCTATAAACAATATCAGGGTTATAGAACATTCTCCGTCTTGCCTCGATAATTATTTATCTCCTTAAATTATCGTCACATCATTGAAGAAGACAAAAACCTAATTTTATCTCGTGTAAACTGAAAAATTTGAGGGGGGGGGGGCTCGAGACACCTGATGCCCACCTTGGATACGCACTATTAACAATAACAGGGTTATAGAACATTCTCCGTCTCGCGTCGATAATTATATATCTCAAATTATTATCACATTATTCAAGAAGCCAAAAACCTATGTAATTTTATCTAGTGTAAACAAAACAATTTCCTTTAGGAGGGGGAGGGCTCGAACCCCTGATCCCCACCTTAGATACGTGCCATTAACAATAATAGGGTTATAGAACATTCTCCGTCTCGTCTCAATAATTATTCCTCTCCTTAAATTATCGTCACATTATTCAAGAAGTCAAAAACCTAATTTTATCAGTGTAAACTGAAAAATTTCCATGGGGAGCGGGGGCGGGGGGCTCGAGCCCCCTAAGACCCCCCTTGGATACTTGCCTGGGAAGCAGTCACGTTTATTACACCCTTACATTTATATACAATATTAAAAAGTTCTGCTTTTAGATCTCGCACAATGCCTTTTTCACAAAAATGGGCAATATCGCATTTTTTATGTCAGTCAAGCTGTGATATTTTAGATTTATTCCGTTAGTTTTCTGATAATAGTTTTCACAGCTTTCCATAGCATTTAGGCATGATTTCAGTTGACAAGAACAAAATAATCTTAATTCAAAACATAGAGCAAAAATAAATCCAAAGCGCTTAATTTAAAACTCCCTTACATTCGAAGCCTGGAGAGAACAAAACAGGGGTTCCTTCGTAACACGATTTCTTGAAAACTATTTTACACATTTGAATCAACTTTGTGATAAATTGATTAGAAAGGATGAATCTTAACAGTAAAAGTTGTAACTTTTCCCCTGCTACTATATTTTAGAAGATATTCGTTGTCAAATTTCTCAATATTTGCATAAGGAACCAGCCTTTTCCGTGCCGTGTGTTTCGATGATGACGTCATGCATCCACGGACAACTGCGCATACGATCTGCGCCGCCGAACGAGCACCCCCTGGACACAATGTCATCTTCACAACACGAACAATCACCAGCAGCTTTACTTGGGTTCCAATCAGCTTCATCATCATAGTCTTCCTGCTTTGTGAGTTTTTGCATTAGAACTGGTACCAAGTATTGCAATGACCTTTTGGCATAGAAACGTGATGTGCGTTGAGGAGGTCTACCTGCTATTGTCTCCTCAATTGCTAAGTCTACTTCTCCATCACTGACATTGGACCAAAACTAGATACCTTGAAGAGCAACTTCATCTATGTCTGATTTCATAGCTTCTAATGTAATAGGAAATAATGCCTGTCCCATGTAAGGTTCCATGTACTGATAATACAGGGACATAATTTTGACTAGACACTGTAGAGCTGCTACGCGGACCTGGGTATCAGAGGACTGTGTGGCCTCACAGACAGCTTCCATGGTAAAATTTATTTCGGACATTTTGTGAAAATTGGCTCTTGTAAATTCTAAAGAATTAAGTAAGGCATTGGTTTGGGCTAGTCGAAGATTTGACATATTCCGTGGATAATTGCTGTTAGGATCTGATTGGATTGTGAAACTAAAACATCCTGCTCGATGTCCTGACAAATGTAGCCAATAACTTCTAGAGTTGCTTCCTTCATAATTTTCGTGCTATTTGAGTTGACTACATTGTTCACTAACAAAGAGATAAGCTCCGTTCATTGCCCCACTGGAAGTTCTGCCACTGCAATGTTTGCCACACATTGGGCAGCTGAACTAGGTCTGTTGTTTTCTGTTCCTAAAGCATTGAATACATTTTTGTTCACGTAAGTTCGGGTTTCTTCCGGGTAACGCCAGCCACCTTTGCTGATGCTGTGCTTTGACATTTGCATCTTTTGCAGTAAGGGTATTTTTGAGCTACAGACCTGCAGCCATACGTGCCTCTGGACTGTTCCCGCCATGATGGAAGATTACTGAAAGACTTTTCACAAATTCTGGCAAACTATTCTGAGCGGCCTGTTCAAGGAAGTATTGCTCTGCCTCAAATTCAGCTTTGTCTGGTCTGGTGACACTGTTTTATCTAGTACTTGAATAAGTTTGCAATGCAGGATTTGGATTCATGTTTTTTGGTGGTTTTTGCCTTCAAAAATACAGACGATTCGATTTGTCACTGCTGTATTGTCTTCTCAGTAACCGGCAATCTCCACCACGTATAAAACCCCTACGGATTTGTTAGGGATCTTAATCGAGGCTATGCCCACCTAAGGCCACTCGCTTGTGTGAGAGGTACTTTACACATGTAAGGGGGCTCGCCTCTGTGAAATAAGGAGAAAACTTTAACGCTAGGTGTTCAGGGGTTTGTATCTCGGACTGGGCATGGTTGCTCTTCGTTCATCATTCATCCTCATCGCCGTGATTAGTTAAAAGTGGTAGGGAGGCAACGCTAAATAAATACAAACAAGTTGAATAAAAATATGCAACAATTTCCACTTACACACTTTGACGCTCTTACCTTTCCCAGAATAGAGTGCTGATAAAATACAATTCACACGATCTTTCAAAATTTGCAATCAGATTTATATTAACTTTAACAGCTTTCAAACTTTGGCGCATTGGTTTGTACTAAACTTACCATGAGCCAATTCCGACATACTGTGTTCCATTACACAAAGACAAAAAGTTATAATACCCCATAGGAGGGCTATGTTTGTTTTTAGAGTACCTACAATTATTTAATATTCACCATTCTCTAGTCTCTTCCCGTTGGTTATTGTTTATGGTATTGAAAATGTTAAACGGTTTAATGTTAATTCACACGTCTCTGTTCGTTGGGAGCCTCGTGGTGCACAAGCAACTCACGCTACGATGCTAAAACCTAAACGTTACGTCAAGAGTGGCCCCATTGGCAAAATGTTTTTTGAAAATCAGATTTAGTGATGCTGCTATTGTTACAATTAATACAAACAATATAAAAGCGTTAATCAAATTAATACATTAACTTCTTTTATATTTATTTTTGCCTTAAAATTTAACTTAAATCTGACAAGTAAACAAAGAAACATTTTCACTCTTGAACAGTTTTCAAGTTTTTACGATTGTGCGTTTGGCCTTGAATTATTGCTGCCAGCCTCTCGAACGACGTCAAGACAGTAGTATACGGCAAAATCATGTTACTAACAACAAAAGACGCAATGCTCAGAAAAAAACAATAACAATACTCAAAATCATAATAATGCTTGAGAAAAACAACAAATGTGTTGAGTCAAATAAATATAACTCACGTGACGTGCAGCGTAATAATTGATTCTAGCGCAGCATGAGTTGCATATGACTCACGCACGTCAAATATTAAAGATAATAATTCTTCATCAAATCATGAAGAAACATATTGCTTTCAACGTTTCTATTATATTCTTTTAATAAAACATCCTTGCCCCAGAGATTTTTTTCCTATTGTGGCAGTGAACGCGTTAAAATTTATGTTGAATCCTTGCACGTACCTCAAGCAAGATAACTTTACGGATTTTCCACGTTTTGCGTTCGGCGAGCGGATGTGACGTCACTTCTTTGTAGTGGTAACACCGTTGTTTCACCATTAAGACTATTTACAGTTATATCATAATCAGCATAAATCAAGAGAAGCATTTACTGTTTCATCTGCAACAGATCTTGCACGTTTGTATACGTTTAAAGGCTTGCGGTTAAAGTTATTGCGGAAATGCATCTACCGTTATACTTGGCATAGTCTGAAAACATTGTTTGAACGAAAGTTAAAGAATTATACTTTGAAACGTCTTAAATACTGGTGTCAAGGAGTTAGTTGTTATATCAGAACCATGTGCACTGAATATTTTGTCTACTTTCAAACAATTAACCGTGACTTTGTTTGAATTACGTACGATTTCTAGAACATTCTAGAATGAATGGTAAGTATATAAATTTTCATTATCGCTATGTACCGTTAGTAGTGTATATTGGCCGGTTCTACGCCATACTTGGTACGAGCTCTTTTTTTTTATGGATTTAACCTCAGTGGTAGCATATTTTGACGATTTTTTTGTTGATTTTATAGCGTTTGACAAACTTTTCAGTGCAATTTTCATCGCATCTAATTTTTTTCCTACTCATACTTGGTACGAATGCCACGATCTTACGTGATATAACTTAACCTATCTTACGATTTTTTTACGATCTTCAGTGACCTATCATTTTTTTTTATTTACGCACCGAACTAACTTACATTGGACTCCGTTTGTTTTAATATTTCAGTATTTTAAAGTTTTTTCACATATTTTATATAACCTAAAAAATGTGTTGATTTTTTTTTAGTATGTGGCAATTTTTTCTACGAAAATTTTAAAACTGTTCCGTCACCCTCTCGTTCTTCACGTCGTACGCGAAGGACTTCTCTGCACACGGTATCCTCGGGCAATGGACTGTTGAACTCGCAAACGATCTTGATGTTGGTTCGATCGTTGATAGGGGTAAAAAGACAGTTCTACGCCAGAAAATGATGCGTTTTTTTTGCAACCTTAACGGAAAATATCGTAAAGGCAAACGCGAAAGTGATAAGATAACTCTGTTTCCGGTCGTTATTTTGGATTTCCGAACATAGGTTCTATTCATACTTTACTCACATATAGGTGTACGTGATGAATTCGCAAACAGATTTTTCCTAAGTCTTACCGTTTCCAAGATAACCCTACTTCCGGTCGCCATTTTGGATTTCCGAACATAGGTTCTATTCATACTTTACTCACATATAGGTGTACGTGATGAATTCGCAAACAGATTTTTCCTAAGTCTTACCGTTTCCAAGATAACCCCACTTCCGGTCGCCATTTTGGATTTCCGAACATAGGTTCTATTCATACTTTACTCACATATAGGTGTACGTGATGAATTCGCAAACAGATTTTTCCTAAGTCTTACCGTTTCCAAGATAACCCCACTTCCGGTCGCCATTTTGGATTTCCGAACATAGGTTCTATTCATACTTTTTCTCACGTATAGGTGTACATGATGAATCCCCAAACAGATTTTTTCTAAGTCTTACCGTTTCCAAGATAACCCCACTTCCGGTCGCCATTTTGGATTTCCGACCATAGGTTCTATTCATACTTTTTCTCACGTATAGGCGTACGTGATGAATCCGTAAACAGATTTTTCCTAAGTCTCACCGTTTCCAAGATAACCCTAGTAGTGGTGTGTGACCGTTTGACAGCCATCAATTGGGGTTCAAAAAAACCTCAAAAACTTACTTTCTCTCCACGTTCCACGCCTCATTTATTGCGCTGACGATGTTTCACAGCGTAGAAAACAGCACCAAAACTTCAAAAACTCATTTTGATCATTTGGGGTTCTCCAAAATCTCAAAAAAAAAAACTCACTTTCTCTCCACGTTCAGCGCCTCATTTATTGCGCTGACGATGTTTCACAGCGATGAAAACAGCATCAAAAAAACTTTAAAAAAAAAAAAACACTTTCTTTCCACGTTTCGCGCCTCATTTATTGCGCTGACACAGCGTGATGAGTAAATGCACTTTCTCATCCTTGAAGGATGAATGCACCTTATCATAATTTTTTTCCAAGTCCGGGACCAATGTTTATATATCGTGACCTTTGTAAACCTCTCGGAACGATGTTATCTCTCTGCCACACACACACACGCCTCTCATTATTTCTGTATTGTGACGTGTTTATTTTGGTATGGGAGGACAGAGGACACCTAGACGATGCTAACGCAAGAAATCCCAGCTTTTTATGATCATCCTTTCGAAAGTTACGAACGATGAAAAAAATATTTTGGCAATTGGCCCTTCCTTGACCCAGGACTTCTAAAAAAAAAAAAAACTTTGTACACGTACTCTGCATCACCATTATCGACAAAAGGGTCAACGGGGAGGATTTTTGCACTATCTCTCTCTCTCACTGTTTTTCGAGACATTAGCAATTTAACGCTGGACTTGGAAAATTTTTCGACAGAGGGGTCAAATTTGGTTCCATGACGACCTATGTTTATTTTGGTATGGGTGGACAGAGGACACCGAGACTCGACCGACGCACTAAACCCGACCTCTCTACGACTATTCGTTCAAAAGTTACGAGTGATCAAAGTTTTTGGGAGGGGGTGGGCTAACTTCTTACCCCTTGACCCTTGAACCACCAAAACTTGGTACACGTATTCTACACCTCCAAAATCGACAGGGGGCATCTAACGATGCCGTATGGTGGTGTTTTTCGATATATTTTTCGATAACTCTTAGCATTTTCGAGATATTTGCAATTTAAGATTTTTTTAACGCTGGACTTAGAAAATTTTCGATACATTTTTTTTTTGTTCCATGACGACCTATGTTTATTTTGGTATGGGAGGACAGAGGACACCGAGACTCGTCCGACACACTAAACCCGACCTCTCTACGCGTACTCTACGTCACCAAAAAAAGGTTAAAGGTTCCAAATAACAATAGTTAGAGTTTCCCCAATCTAGTAAAGTGGATTGGTTGAAATCTCCAAGGCGTATTTTGCATTTTTTTTTTCAAATTATGAACACGTTAAAACTGAACTGTCTCGGATTTTTGAGTTTTGTATTCGCCCTGAGAAAATTCTATATAAAATAACATACCTGAAAATTATATTCACAGTAGATTGATTTTTTTTTAGTTTTGTAATCACCTGAAGAAATTCTATATAAAATAACATATTATTCACAGTAGATTGAATTCTTGAGTTTTTGTATTCGCAAACAAGAAACTCTATATAAATAACATACCTGAAATTCTATTTACAGTAGATTGAATTTTTGAGTTTTGTAATCACTCCAAGAAATTCTATATAAAATAACATACCTGAAAATTGTATCGCTATATACTAGACTTTTTGATTTCTGTGATTTTGGAGAAAGCAATGGCATCCACCACCAGTTTCAATCATAAAAATGATAAAACTGAATGTGTTACTTGCGAAAAATTAATATCTAAAACTAATATTAGCAAGCACAGGGCAAGATGTAGCGAAACAGGTTCGAGAATTAATCGTTCCTTACCTTCTAAGCCTTGTGCTCGATGCGGAAAAATGATCAGCATTGCAAATTTAAGTAAACACCTCAAAATTTGCAAACCATCGACCGGACAAGCATCGAAAAGGAAAATCGATAATTCAGAAACGGAAGCTTCCACTTCTAAGCAAATTAAATTATCCAATGAACCCAAACCAATTAGATCTGCATTCAACGACCAACTCCAGGATTTTTCAATTAAGTCAGAACCAGGCCGTGACATCCTTAGTTTCTTGGATGAAACGAAAACATCTGTACTAAATATTTTAAAAGATAAACTTGAAAACAACTCTATAAAAGTATACGTTGTTCTGTTTTCTGAATACGAGAAAGTTGATGGCACAACGAGTATTTTTTATCATCGTACAAAAAACCAGACTCTTCATTTGGCGGACGTCGAAAATTTAGACAACTTCTATTATAAAGTTACCAATGAGCTGGTTAAGAAACATGACGATTTCGAGGCTAAAGGGTCGGGATGGTCTCTGTGTGGAAGTCCTCACACGTTAACTGTTTACGTGAACCGATTCTCGCCTCTTCGCGCTTCCAGCTACGTTCCTCTTCCACCGAACATTCAACACAAGAGAGCTAGTGCATCCCGTCAGGATAAGCGATATCGACGATGACGATGCTTGTGTAATAAATATCCTTCTCATTTCCAACGAGGATGTCTATCATTACATGCTAATTCGTTCAATGTCTCGATTACTAGGAAGCCAAACAACCAAGGATGAACATTGCATCGAAGTTTGTCCGAGATGTCTAACCATGTTCGACGATCGAAAACAACTCGATTATCAAAATTACACCGGACGTCAAATTGCTATCGATAAACTTGTCGAACATAAAATTTATTGGGGCAACAACAGACCGGCTAGAATGTTGATGCCCGTTGCAACGTTTAGAAAGTCGTTGATTTTGTTTCTGTATTTTCCGTCGTTGGGTTTCCTCGTCACGTCGATCGTCGCGAATCCGAAATCGTCACTGTTCCAGCAAGAAGAGCAGCGTTGAGAAAATTGATTGATCAACAGGCCGTTGAGTTTAGATAACATGGAAGGTAGAAATTCATGATCTGCCGTGCGGTGTACAGTCTCCATTGTTTGCTTTCGGAAACCAAAGTGATTCATTGTCCTTGCTAGTTATTTATTGTGTATGTGAGATAGTTAAAGTTTTTTTTATTTTAGTTATAGTTATTTAAGTTCATTTTTTTTCATTTGCATTGCCTACAATTTTTACTACTTTCTAAACGATAGTGTCCCCAAGGCAACGTGTGGATTCCACAAGACAAAATACATCTTTTATCGTCATGCGGATCTAATGCTACTTTCCTAACTTTGTTTGTTGTAATCACGTGGTCTACACTTTGGATTCTTTGTTCTATACTTAGTATCGTCGATTGTGAGTAAAGGCAATCGATGTAATCGTGGAATGTGAGTTTGTTCTCTACCGTATTTTTGCACACACCTTTTGCTTTCTTCGTGACGCTACTCTCTGTTCTCATGGCATACATCTTCGAACGCAAACCCGCGAACTCGACAATAATATTACCGTTACATTCATCTTTCAGTTTACCTAGGACTTTTTTGTTACGAGATGGAATTCCAAATCTGTTGGGTTGAGGATACGCAGAAGTATCGAAATACTCAAGCATGGAAGGATTTTTTATGTCTTCGTATAGGTTAGGTGTTTGTATGCTGTAAATAAAGCTGTCGGTGTCCGTGTACAAAAGTGATATTTTATCATTGTAGAAGGGTTTCATCACGTCATAATGAAATTCAAACAAGTAAAGTTTCGACAAGTCGAGAACCGTTGCGCCAACGTAAATTGGTTTTCTGAATTTCATCAATTTTATATCTAGATTGAAAAGTGCCAAATTCTCGTTGTAAATTTTTTCTCGACTTGAATCTAGGATCGGCTATCCACTTCCGACATTTATTCTTATCGGAAATTAATTTCACGTCTACGTGCTTTCTAACATTCTCCATGGTCTTTCCGTACACCGCATTGTTCATTAATTTAAAAAAATCCTTGTCTAAATCGGAAGTGGCAGCTGTTCTATGTTGTGTGTTAGTTTCTATGTAAGGTCTTAACCACGTGGAATGTTTAAACTTTAGTATTCTTCTAACATTTACTATCTGAACACCCTTCCCAATCAAAAACCGGAGATTCTTGTAGTGGACGACGTATCTCTGTTTAGGGTCCAATGTTAACAAAAGCTTGTCTTGAACCGAGTCGGGTGGACATTTGATTTCGGGAGTCGGAGGCAAATCCGAAAACGTGTCGTGCAGGTGGTCGAAGAATTGGAGATCTACCTCTGCGAAGAAACCACACTCGCTATCGTCGAAATGAATAATGTCTATCGAAGTGGGATCTAACCATTCGAATCCCCCGTAAGGAAGTTTTTGAACCATGGCATGTCCGTAGAGATTATTAACGTCGGCGTAGAAGATGTAATTCGATGCTCGATTTGAATCGTAATCTTCTTTCTTGTGTACGTTATTAGCTTTTGCATGTCTCTGTACGCATTGCACCATTCCACCTCGTATCCCTCTTTCGATAAATAGCAACATGTCAACGTCCGATATCAGTTCCAGCTTGACCTTTGTCTGGAATAACATAGCCGACCACGCTAATCCCGGTAGACTGTAGAAATACGCTGGATCTAATTTATAAATATTCGTTGCCGTTTTCCTGAACGCTTGAAAAACATCCGCGAGTATCGTCACGTCTAATTTTAAGTATGCGTCGTGGTAGTCTCCGAGTGTCCTACATTCTAATTTCTCCCACATGAGTTGCGCGTGTTGGTATTCTTCGTCCGTGATTCCTTTCTCTCTGACTTTGCTGTAAAATTCTCTTGGAAGTGGAAGAGCGTCGTCGTTAAATTTAGAACCATCACTAACATATTCGTAAGGATAAACCCCTTTACGTCTAACGAGTTCTATGTCTACGTTGGGAAAACTAGCTCTAGTTATTTTAAATTGATCGTCGGTGAGTTTGTTCGCTAAAGCATCCAGACTTGCAGAGAGAAATCTATACGAATCCAGGAAGCGCATCTCGATTGTATTTTTCGTTCCCGGAATCGACACTTGCTTGCTGAGACTAATGTAGCGTTCTTCATTCTCGGCCAAGACACCTATACGTTTCGGATCGTAGCCAAGATGTCTCACCAGGTGGTGAAAATCATATCCGCTTCCGTTGTGAAAGAATATGGGGATGAATTTAGGTTTCTGGATTTTAAGATTGCACGTGTTGCAAATTCCACCTACGTAGTTTCCGCTGAAATGATCGTGGTGGAATATTTTTTTGTTCTCATCAGTGAAACTTTGATCACATACCGGACACACCTCAGTGGAATTGTAATTTTGAAGTTCATTTTCAGTTAAAGGTGCCATCGGTTTTGATGTAAGCAGTACGCTACCAATTACCTCAACCTCCTCCACCATTTTTTCCAGGAAGTGTTCGATTACATTTGGCCCGCGGTATATATATGCTTCATTTATTTTATCACGTCGCACAACAACATAGCCGAAACTATTAGGTTGATGAAGCTGGTACGGCGTTGTGGAGGAAATTTCAGGATCCGGTTCGCAGTAGGAGAGTGGTTTCAGGAAAGACTCGAAATCTGCGACGATGATTGCGGGATGTTCTAACAATGCCTTGTGCATTTTGAATTCTTCGACTTCGTTCGTTTCGGGCATCAACATTCTAGCCGGTCTGTTGTTGCCCCAATAAATTTTATGTTCGACAAGTTTATCGATAGCAATTTGACGTCCAGTGTAATTTTGATAATCGAGTTGTTTTCGATCGTCGAACATGGTTAGACATCTCGGACAAACTTCGATGCAATGTTCATGCTTGGTTGTTTGGCTTCCTAGTAATCGAGACATTGAACGAATTAGCATGTAATGATAGACATCCTCGTTGGAAATGAGAAGGAGATTTATTACACAAGCATCGTCATCGTCGATATCGCTTATCCTGACGGGATGCACGAGATATTTATCTGACGTGAAGGAATATACATTAATAGCGATGCGTTTTCCTGCACGATTTTCGAACTTTGTTATATCCGACAATGTCACCGGGTATTCAATGCCAGACATTACACTTTCAAACTCGGTCTCGTATTGCTTGTAATGATAAACCCGTTCTGGATGATTTGACCTATGAATCGGGTGAAGTTCTGCCAACACACACCAGAGAAAACACTTTTTATCGCTGTTCTGTATATTTAACACAGCTCTCTTGTGTTGAATGTTCGGTGGAAGAGGAACGTAGCTGGAAGCGCGAAGAGGCGAGAATCGGTTCACGTAAACAGTTAACGTGTGAGGACTTCCACACAGAGACCATCCCGACCCTTTAGCCTCGAAATCGTCATGTTTCTTAACCAGCTCATTGGTAACTTTATAATAGAAGTTGTCTAAATTTTCGACGTCCGCCAAATGAAGAGTCTGGTTTTTTGTACGATGATAAAAAATACTCGTTGTGCCATCAACTTTCTCGTATTCAGAAAACAGAACAACGTATACTTTTATAGAGTTGTTTTCAAGTTTATCTTTTAAAATATTTAGTACAGATGTTTTCGTTTCATCCAAGAAACTAAGGATGTCACGGCCTGGTTCTGACTTAATTGAAAAATCCTGGAGTTGGTCGTTGAATGCAGATCTAATTGGTTTGGGTTCATTGGATAATTTAATTTGCTTAGAAGTGGAAGCTTCCGTTTCTGAATTATCGATTTTCCTTTTCGATGCTTGTCCGGTCGATGGTTTGCAAATTTTGAGGTGTTTACTTAAATTTGCAATGCTGATCATTTTTCCGCATCGAGCACAAGGCTTAGAAGGTAAGGAACGATTAATTCTCGAACCTGTTTCGCTACATCTTGCCCTGTGCTTGCTAATATTAGTTTTAGATATTAATTTTTCGCAAGTAACACATTCAGTTTTATCATTTTTATGATTGAAACTGGTGGTGGATGCCATTGCTTTCTCCAAAATCACAGAAATCAAAAAGTCTAGTATATAGCGATACAATTTTCAGGTATGTTATTTTATATAGAATTTCTTGGAGTGATTACAAAACTCAAAAATTCAATCTACTGTAAATAGAATTTCAGGTATGTTATTTATATAGAGTTTCTTGTTTGCGAATACAAAAACTCAAGAATTCAATCTACTGTGAATAATATGTTATTTTATATAGAATTTCTTCAGGTGATTACAAAACTAAAAAAAAAATCAATCTACTGTGAATATAATTTTCAGGTATGTTATTTTATATAGAATTTTCTCAGGGCGAATACAAAACTCAAAAATCCGAGATAGTTCAGTTTTAATGTGTTCATAATTTGAAAAAAAAAATGCAAAATACGCCTTGGAGATTTCAACCAATCCACTTTACTAGATTGGGGAAACTCTAACTATTGTTATTTGGAACCTTTAACCTTTTTTTTGGTGACGTAGAGTACGCGTAGAGAGGTCGGGTTTAGTGTGTCGGACGAGTCTCGGTGTCCTCTGTCCTCCCATACCAAAATAAACATAGGTCGTCATGGAACAAAAAAAAATGTATCGAAAATTTTCTAAGTCCAGCGTTAAAAAATCTTAAATTGCAAATATCTCGAAAATGCTAAGAGTTATCGAAAAATATATCGAAAAACACCACCATACGGCATCGTTAGATGCCCCCTGTCGATTTTGGAGGTGTAGAATACGTGTACCAAGTTTTGGTGGTTCAAGGGTCAAGGGGTAAGAAGTTAGCCCACCCCCTCCCAAAAACTTTGATCACTCGTAACTTTTGAACGAATAGTCGTAGAGAGGTCGGGTTTAGTGCGTCGGTCGAGTCTCGGTGTCCTCTGTCCACCCATACCAAAATAAACATAGGTCGTCATGGAACCAAATTTGACCCCTCTGTCGAAAAATTTTCCAAGTCCAGCGTTAAATTGCTAATGTCTCGAAAAACAGTGAGAGAGAGAGATAGTGCAAAAATCCTCCCCGTTGACCCTTTTGTCGATAATGGTGATGCAGAGTACGTGTACAAAGTTTTTTTTTTTTTTTATAAGTCCTGGGTCAAGGAAGGGCCAATTGCCAAAATATTTTTTTCATCGTTCGTAACTTTCGAAAGGATGATCATAAAAAGCTGGGATTTCTTGCGTTAGCATCGTCTAGGTGTCCTCTGTCCTCCCATACCAAAATAAACACGTCACAATACAGAAATAATGAGAGGCGTGTGTGTGTGTGGCAGAGAGATAACATCGTTCCGAGAGGTTTACAAAGGTCACGATATATAAACATTGGTCCCGGACTTGGAAAAAAATTATGATAAGGTGCATTCATCCTTCAAGGATGAGAAAGTGCATTTACTCATCACGCTGTGTCAGCGCAATAAATGAGGTGCGAAACGTGGAAAGAAAGTGTTTTTTTTTTTTTTAAAGTTTTTTTGATGCTGTTTTCATCGCTGTGAAACATCGTCAGCGCAATAAATGAGGCGCTGAACGTGGAGAGAAAGTGAGTTTTTTTTTTTGAGATTTTGGAGAACCCCAAATGATCAAAATGAGTTTTTGAAGTTTTGGTGCTGTTTTCTACGCTGTGAAACATCGTCAGCGCAATAAATGAGGCGTGGAACGTGGAGAGAAAGTAAGTTTTTGAGGTTTTTTTGAACCCCAATTGATGGCTGTCAAACGGTCACACACCACTACTAGGGTTATCTTGGAAACGGTGAGACTTAGGAAAAATCTGTTTACGGATTCATCACGTACGCCTATACGTGAGAAAAAGTATGAATAGAACCTATGGTCGGAAATCCAAAATGGCGACCGGAAGTGGGGTTATCTTGGAAACGGTAAGACTTAGAAAAAATCTGTTTGGGGATTCATCATGTACACCTATACGTGAGAAAAAGTATGAATAGAACCTATGTTCAGAAATCCAAAATGGCGACCGGAAGTGGGGTTATCTTGGAAACGGTAAGACTTAGGAAAAATCTGTTTGCGAATTCATCACGTACACCTATATGTGAGTAAAGTATGAATAGAACCTATGTTCGGAAATCCAAAATGGCGACCGGAAGTGGGGTTATCTTGGAAACGGTAAGACTTAGGAAAAATCTGTTTGCGAATTCATCACGTACACCTATATGTGAGTAAAGTATGAATAGAACCTATGGTCGGAAATCCAAAATGGCGACCGGAAGTGGGGTTATCTTGGAAACGGTAAGACTTAGGAAAAATCTGTTTGCGAATTCATCACGTACACCTATATGTGAGTAAAGTATGAATAGAACCTATGTTCGGAAATCCAAAATAGCGACCGGAAACAGAGTTATCTTATCACTTTCGCGTTTGCCTTTACGATATTTTCCGTTAAGGTTGCAAAAAAAACGCATCATTTTCTGGCGTAGAACTGTCTTTTTACCCCTATCAACGATCGAACCAACATCAAGATCGTTTGCGAGTTCAACAGTCCATTGCCCGAGGATACCGTGTGCAGAGAAGTCCTTCCCGTACGACGTGAAGAACGAGAGGGTGACGGAACAGTTTTAAAATTTTCGTAGAAAAAATTGCCACATACTAAAAAAAAATCAACACATTTTTTAGGTTATATAAAATATGTGAAAAAACTTTAAAATACTGAAATATTAAAACAAACGGAGTCCAATGTAAGTTAGTTCGGTGCGTAAATAAAAAAAATGATAGGTCACTGAAGATCGTAAAAAAATCGTAAGATAGGTTAAGTTATATCACGTAAGATCGTGGCATTCGTACCAAGTATGAGTAGGAAAAAAAATAGATGCGATGAAAATTGCACTGAAAAGTTGTCAAACGCTATAAAATCAACAAAATAATCGTCAAAATATGCTACCACTGAGGTTAAATCCATAAAAAAAGAGCTCGTACCAAGTATGGCGTAGAACCGGCAAATATACACTACTACCGTTTTTTTCTAAATTAAAAATGAATATATTAATGGTACTCGGAATATAAAAATGAAGACAAGTAACGTTTCAAGCGTTCATAATTGATTTGAATTAGCTGAATGCAATTACATGTGCAAGCAAATATCATATTTTTTCCCTTTTCCAAGAATAATAACATCCTTCCCAAATATAATTATTTTCGTAGTTTTCGATTTTTCAACTAGTTTATTATTGCATTGACTAGTTACTTGACTTGTTTTATCGTTCGGAAGTTGGTCTATGACAATCTTAAACCAGAAGATAGTAGTGACGTATTTCCTGTCAGAAATATTATTATTTATGTTTTTTAGCGTTTCTTTTCTGCCACTTTTCGGCAATCGCGACTCTGGGGGCGAACTTGAAGATTTTGACTCATTCAAGATTACATAAAGCATCTAGAAATTAAGAATCTTTTGTATTTCTGTTGAAACACAATCTCATAAAACGGTCAAAATTTCAATGTGCGGTGCATGATATAGGTACAAAATTAAAAGACATAATCACTTGATACAGGGAAGAGTCGTCCAAAATGGGAATACTAAAATATGTTTGCCTACCTGAAGCAAATTTATAAATGAAAAATATATATATATAAAACATGCTTCAGACCTTTTCTTTTCTGAGTAATTTCTAGACTATCGGGAAACGTGGGTGTTTATGTAAAAAATACATTGGGGGAGGCAGAAGAACATTTCTCTGGAAAATATGCAATGTCCCCGTTTTGGACAACCGATTCGGTAAATTGGGGTACTCATATGAAACAATGTAAATTCGAGATCTAATGCAAAATTCTGTTACAAAAACTTCTTTGAAAGAACAAAAGTTCAAGTTAACCATGAAAAATGCAATAACATTAGCTATAAGGCAGGAATTGTTTTTGTCATTTTTGTTTTAAAAACATTAACAAATAATAACTTATACTCAGTTTAAACACTTAATAAAACATCATAATATTACAGATTTTTCTAATTAAAGCATAGGCTTAGTAGGCAAAATATATTTCAATATTGGCCAGTAGCATTCAAAAGGGAGACAATCCCGTTTTAGCAGACAGTGACACACTAGAAAACATTGCATCTGATGGAAGATAACATAATCAAGCAATATGTCAAAATCTAACTTAAAAGTGGAAGAATCAATGATGTAGTTACAAAAATTGAATATTCAAAAATACCAAACACAGTATAGAGGCAAAATAGAAAAAACAATCACCAAAATTTGAAAACTTTGTAGAAATAAGAAGGTCGGGCTGCCACGTCCACGACTCGATTCAATGGCATGTGGACGGCCTGGTAGTACCGCGTTGGATCCCAGGTAGCAGCACTAATCAGCGAGAAACCTAACGTCTTCATTAGACTTACCTTTCCGTTTTGGACGACTCTCACCTAATCTTAATTCTTGCAGGAGTCTTGGTGCCACAAAACATAGTTGATGTCAGTTTGGAGTCATCTGCTCTATTTCTCTTGGTGGTGGAGAAGGATGCAACGTTCCAGAAGCTTCTGGACGAAGAGATGCTGGACAGGCTTGGACCCTGTCTGCTAGTGACGGTTAGTGTTGTCAATTGCTTTCTTCATATATCTTTTGTTTTCCACTTAAAATGTTCCTTTCGTGTGACGATGCCTGAACATACCAACAATGTATATATTTTTTTTACTTCGATCTTCTCCCTTAATAGTCGGAACGTCAACCACAAATGAAAAGACACGTCTACTACTACTAGTCTACTACTACTACTACTAATAATAATAATAATACAAATAATACTAAATGCATATCAAAATAAGTGTTATTTATTATTATTATTATTATCATCAGTGTTTTTTTCTGGGAAGCAAGGTTTCTGTATCCTTCAAGTTGGTTTGTTATTATTTATCATGGTGTTCATCGTAAGAACTACACTAAATGCTGTGGTACGCTCACTGGCGTACGCAGAGGGGGGCTGAAAGAGAGAAATTAAACCACTGAAGAACTCGAAAAGAAAACAGAGTCCTAAATGCAAAATCGCCTTATTATGACCCCCATTGCCATTTTTGAGAGTGGAAAGTCTTTTTCAATACACGAAATATCTTATTGTGTGTGCCGCAACCCTAGAAAGCAGTTACGGACTATTCACCTCCACAATTCTAGCCCATCCCGAAAAGAAACCTGCGCACGCCAGTGGACCCTTATAAATGATGGTGTATCCATGTAGACAAACACACACACGTTTATTTCGTTAATATAAAATGTTATAATTTTATTATCATCTATGAAAAGATGCCGCTAACACCGTGGCAGAGTGGTTAGCACAGCCTTCTACGACGCCAGGGGTCCTGGGTTCGAATTCCGGTCTGGGCATGGATGTTTGTGAGTGTCTATTCATTAATTTCATCATGTCATCACTCATCTCCATCTTCGCGAATTAGCCAAAAGTTGCACAAAAAGCGAAGTAAAATAAAGCAAATAAATCAATTAAAAACCTCTTCATGTATTGTTTGCAAGAATTACTGTAACATAGGGTGAACTTTTGTATAGTATTGTATTATGTAAATAAAATCGGTGTCCAGTATCAGCAGGAACTGATTTGCAGGATCGGAGATCCGGCTCACTTTAAATCATGGATAGCGCCCCAATATAATCTTACAAGACATGTGAAAGTAATAATGGATGTCTGATGTTCTTTTCTCTTTTGATTTCGCAGGGAAAGGGATTTCCAGACATCAACACCCGAATACTGGTCCGGCGAGTGTGGGAAGAACTGGAGATTCCTATATTCGTTCTTGTGGACGCTGACCCTCACGGGATAGACATAATGTGCGTCTATCGCTTTGGATCACTGGTAAGGATTACATGAAATCATGAATCGCATGGTGCAAACACAAACATAGACGTGCCACGACTTTAAAAAATGAATTTATTCATAAACGCCTCATGATTTGCAAGATTTTAAATTGTGACACCTTATTTCGCGAAACCTTTTTCTGGGGGGGTGATCTACGTAGTTTTCTGTAGGTTAGAGTACGTACATTGTAATTTTATAACGAGCTGGGCTTACACACTTCTGGCAGATCATATACACAGTTGCATTTGTGCTGCCGCCTGGAATACTTAATGGGAACTAATTCACACATTCTTCACACACTGCTTATGAAAAATGCAACTATTTGGGGAACTTTTTAGAATTAACTACAAATTATACCAGGCCATTGTTTCATAATTTTCTGCTATATTTTAAATGATTTTTTCAGGGGACTAAAGAAAAGTTCCCCAGAGCCAATTTGGTCCCCGGTGTGAAGGTGTGTATTCTAACGCTAACGACCAGTCTGTCAACACGCATGCATGCACAAACACACACACCCGAACGAATAATTTCGGATTGGGCCCCTCAAAATTGTTTTACGCTTTGAACCAATCTTTGACTCCATTATAGTCTTTACCTTGCAAAAATGCAAAAAAGTAACATCCTCCACCCAATTATCATGGAAAAGCAGGTTGAAATTTTTATTTGGTGTATTGCTGTCCCACTAGGGGAACTCAAGAAGATAGAAAGTGATGACATTTCAAAGAAAAAGTCACCTAATTTTCAGACAAATTATGTTCGAAACCCTCAATATATAGCTCCATGATGCCCCCTATAAGAACAAGAAACTTTCAGTGCGTGTAGAGGAATAACCTTTCTTAGTAAAGTTTGCCTCGTTAATGACTCGTTTTGACACTAAGAGCCTTTGAAAAACGGCATGTTTTATCCTGTATGCATGCAGACATGTTCTTATGCAATTATTTTGACAGAGTTACTCAAAAAAATCTGGTAAACTGATGTGATAAATTATAGAAAAATAAGCTGAAACGTCGCTATTTCAATACATTTTATGCTTGTTTTATTTGGATTGACTTAACAATAGTAGATTAAACAAGAAAAACAGACGGAGGCCAAATATAGAGGGACAAAGATTTTATTTTGATTAAATTTTTGTTATCTATCGTCCCTTTTCTGCCACTTGCGACTAATCGTGACGATGAGCATGGGTGACGATCAAGTTGAAGGGACACTCCCAATACCCGTGTCTAGACAGGGATTCGAACCCGAGACCTCTGGCTTCGTAGGGCGCTGTCGGCGGGAGAGAAAGAGTGAACGAGGAGAGGAGGGGGAGAGATGGGAGGAGAGGAATGGGATGGAGAAAAATAAGATAAATTAATTAGAAGGAGAAAGGCAGAGATTTTTATCAACTTTATTGGCAGGGTCGGCTGCGAACATCCGATACGAACTCGCACGGTTGCACAGTGAATCATCCTCAGCATATAATCACGAATAATAATAGTAGTAATAGAGCCCTGGCGTTCAGGCATTTAGTTTTGGTTAAAATAGGCAGGCAAAAACGCATTTATAATGTGTAAAATAGACACCAAAGAGAAAACAAATAGGCACAATAAACATAAAAAAGTGGCACATTCCAACTCACCTATATTTCCATTCAAAAAGTTAAAATCTACATGGAAATAACATTTTTACTTTCCTTTGTTGCCTTGGTTACACATGACTACTAGATTTGTTTAAAGTTTTTGACATTCATAAATAACAGTCTTTCAGAAAGAATGATTTTTCATAACAGAAAATTATCTCTTTACTTATACAGAAGTAATCGGACCATTCATGAAACAAATCGTTTTCAATTTTCACAATTTCACATTTGTACTTCATTAGACGTTTCCACTTTTCTCCTTTTTTCTCCTGGGACTTCATTCAACAGCTGCACCGATTCCTCGAAGACTTTCATGGATGCTTAAAGTGTGTCACCCCTTTTCTTTCAGCTTTAAATTTGTCTATGACAACACCATAATGTGCAAATAAATAACGTTTTTGAAATAAAAATACGTTATATATAATTTATTAAAAAGACCGTCTAAAATTTCATTGAAAATGGCAAAAAAGGGCATTAAAATTAAAAATAGGCAGTGGGGTACAAAATAGGCAAAATCTAAAAGTTTCTAAAACAGTTGTAACAATATGAAATACGAGTATGTATATCATGAAAAATTGTATCAATAAATGCAGGAAAATAAGATATTTTGCCTCTCTAATAGTACACAGGATGATTCAAACGTTCCTTAACATCTCCTATAAAATTTAAAGGAGTTAGACAAGCTTGGTACAAATGGTCATGACAGAAACACGTTGGGCCTGGGGGGAACCATATTAGTGTGTTCCAAGAGGACGTCCGCCATATTGATGGCCGCCATATTGAATTCAATCCAACATTTTTAAATGGGAAGGGGGTGATGTGATATATCAAATCAGGCTAGAATTTTATGAGGTATGCAATGGTGAAGGTTTTTTCGACTTATCTTTAACCAGTAAAAAGTTATAAATTAACGGTTGCACCAATTTCCTCCTTTCCGAGGTGTCAGAAAAAATGACGTGGGCAGAGCGAAGCAGTACACGTTGCTGGGAAGGTTGGTAACTACAGTCGCTTTCCCCCTCCACGGAATCCAGTTCCCTCCCGCGTGTTCATTGGTAGAGCATTGGTCACTACTTGCGCAGAGAATTGTTTTCGTTCGCTTGCGCCAGTGATACCCAGGACAGAGTATAGACGTCAATATGATCTCGATGTGATCCTGATGCGTTAGGTACATTTTAATGCTGTTTTCTGACACCTCGAAAATGAGTAAATATGTACAAGCATTCGTTACTAACATTACTGGTTAAAGACACGTCAAAAAACCTTCACAATTGCATTTCTCGTGAAATTCTAGCCTGATTTGATATATCATATCACCCCCTTCACATTTAAAAATATTGAGTTGAATTCAATATGGCGGACTTCCGCTTGGAACACACCAATATGGTTTTGAATTCAATATGGCGGACTTCCGCTTGGAACACACCAATATGGTTACCCATAGGCGTAACCTGTTTCTATTATGACCATTTGTACCCAGCCTAACTCCTTTACATTTTATAGAGGGCGTTAAGGGACTTTTGAACCACCCTGTATAACTAGGATAGGGGCAGATAAAGCACACAGCTACAGCAATAATTGAGTGAACTTAATCCGAGTTCCCGAGCTACAGAGAGGGCAACTTTTACGTTGCAGGCCATGTCTCACAAGTCTGACCAACTGGCAGTGCCTGCAGCCCGGTGGATAGGCATTCACCCGAGCGAGCTCGAGGAGTTGAGGTTCCCAAAGGACAGCCTGCAGCAACTGACGGTGACGGACTTGGATAAACTTCGGGACCTCTCCAACCGCCCCTACATGAGCAGCAACCCTCGTCTGGAGAGGGAGGTGAGTTACGGATAAACATTTCATACCTTACTATGATACTCACATGTTTTCAGCAGATGGGACGTAAACGCAATGTATCGACATAGTTCACATGTTTCTCCGTAACGTTCCCAGGGTGTTTGCCAGTCAAGAATGTCAGGAATGTCAATACAAAGTAAAGACATCGACAAGTAGGTCAAGACGTGAATAAAAAAAGTGAAGAAATTGTACTTTTTGTCAGAAATTTTTGCTATCGCAATGACTGATTGGTTGATTTAGTTCATTTTACTTCACTTTTCTGCCCCTTTTGTCTAATCGCGAAGATGAGGATGAATTGGGATAAGAAAAGATGGATGAAGGGACAATCAAAAATGCATAAGGACGACTCCTCTCTCCCCAACACAAGCCCCACATAAGATTATACTGGTTGAGAGTCCAAACGCTAGCGCCTAGTTCGTCCGTGTCTTCCCGTTTCGCCCAGTACAGAAAAAACTTGTTTTATTGACTTAAGTGATAACACGCGCCAGAACGAAAGTGCCGTATTGCCCAGAGGGAATTTTTAAAAGATGGTTTGAATGTGAAGGGAAATGTGAAAGTAAAATGCCAAATAATCAGGTGTGGCTTCCAAAGGGGAGCATTGTCGCATTGTTTAATGCATTAATAACAGAAATACAGATACATGTACATAAGAATACACAGTACAAACACAATATTAACAATAGTATTAGGAAGTGAAGTGAGGTTAGGTTAGGTTAGATTAGGCAAACACAATAGTTGCGCGACATTCTTCGTTGCATTCCCAGTACGGTTTGTTAGAAGATCGCGAGTGAATCCGATATATATGGATCTACACGATTGGGAATTTTAACTTTCACATTTCCCTCTGGGAGAAACGGTAACGGGAGAAACGGTACTTCCGTTCTGGCGCGTGTTATCACTTGGGCCAATAAGACAAGTTCTTCGCTACTGGTCGAAAGGGGAATGGGCGAAACGGGCATGAATCAGCTAGTCTGCCAAATGCAGCCCAGGATGCACTCATAGATAAAGCAAGTCTAATTCTATTGTTAAAAACAGCTTTAGTTTTCATCTTAAGCTGACGTTTTTGTAGAGGGTTTTCATTAAATAAATATTTATTTTATTAATTGTTAATTTCCTACTTTACCTAAGTAGGGATTATAAATAAAGGTTAAGAAAAAGTCATGAAAGAGTCAAGAATTTTGGATTTATTTTGGTAGGCACCTTGGTTCAATAGCCATGACTAGAAACAGAGCATAAGATTCTTGTGGGGGGTCGGTGAAGCTGTCGATCAAAAATTGAATAATACAGAAATCGTAGCACGCTATGTTAATCACTCCGCCATGGAGGTCAGCCGAGGTCAAACGGGATTCCCAGTGGGCAGTAGTGTGTCGATATCACTTTCTTATGAGCAAATTTGAAAGAAGATTATGTTTAAGCTCGGAATAGGCGTTCTTTAATAATTACAAGGTAAATTATTTTAGAAAAATAGTCATAATTGGAAATATGAGAAGTGATATAATAATAGCTGCGGATAAGAAAATTAAACATAGTGTTACACCATCATTCTTCCCAATTATGTAATATAAGCCCATATAGAAACGTTGGCACCTGTATAGTTAAAATCTTTAATTCATCATTAAGAAAAAGTATTTTTTTCAAATAAATGGAAATGTGTTAAAGATGTTCCTCTTCCCAAAGTTCAAGGTCTCAAAGGCACCGAAAATTTTAGGCCAATTGTCATAATTGACTCTTTTGGGAAAATATTTGAAAATATAATACATAAATATATCAGTTTTCAAATCAATTTTTAAATAAGCTAACATGAACATGGTTTTATAAAGAACAGGTCCACAACAACTAATTCAAGTGTGATCACAGATTTAATAACTCAATCATTTTTTAACAGGAGTCAGATAGATGTCTTATATTTGGATATAGGAAAGGCCTTCGACTCTGTACATCATGAGATATTATATTAACTTGCGTTTTTAGATAGTTATTGCAAATGGTTTAGAAACTACGTTATTGACAGAACTTTTAAAGTTAAAATTAACAATTCTCATTCAGAAATAAACAACATGGTGTACCGCAATGGCCCTAGGACCACTATTATTCTTGTTCTAGATAAATGATATGAAATATTTTGTTTCAAGTAGCAATCTCCTTTATGGTTAGGCCGTCCTTTGAATATACTTGTCAGATATGGCATCCATTAAATTTCAAAAGTAATACATTTTATACAATGCTAATTGAAAATGTTCAACGCATGTTTTGTAGATTTATGTACCTAGGTATAGTAATTTTGAAATGTATCATGTCTATTATGAATACAGTAACCTAGGTAAAAAAAACTTAAATTATGTAACCTTGAATGCGGAAGAAATACATTCTGTCATCAGTATATAGAAAATATCTTAGCACGTGTAATTGATTGCGAAACAAATCGAGAAAAACTATGTGTGAAAGTGCCTCATTGTAATACTAGAAGACATCATAATGTAATTGCAGTACAGTCTTGAAATCTAACTTTTGGATGAACAAATTGGTAACGCTAGTGGGGGCAAATGTTCCAATGTATAGAAATGATATTCGACAATAATGTAGGCTAATTTAAGAACAATTATCTCTTAAAATTTATTGATCTTTTATTAATTTCTGACTTATGTATTGAATGTATAAGCCTCTTATGTAGCTAACCTTGCTCTGTAAAATAGTCTTATGCATGCATGTATGATAAATACAAGGTGGTGTATTTGTAAAGGTGTAAATATGTTTACAACAATTAAATAAATACATTTCAATTTAAATTTTATAGCTTCAAAATAGCAAAAATAGGCGTGGTTGAATCAAGTGAACAGGAATCCTTATTTCCTTTATGTATATTTTTTACAATTTGTATTTCTTTAATTATTTTCGCTTATGTAGAATAAACATTATTCTCTTAACACCAACGTGGAATCTAACACTTAAAAATTAGCTAATGTGGTTTTAAAACATATCAGAATCAATTAGAATTTTCTTTGCAGTGGCCTGAAGAAACTGAGAGAGTAAGGAAATTTGATTTTCAGAATGAATGAGAATCCTCCAGCCATAATTTTAGTGTTCTCAAGTGCAACTTATATTTAGGTCAAATTCCTAATTATTAAATGCAGATTTCTTAAATTTCTTTCTCGTCTCCACACACAAGAAAGTAAATGCATCAGTTGAAACAAAAAATGCATGAAGTCTGTAGATCGGACTAAATGTTGAAGTGCATCATCGAGAAAGATGCACGAAAGTGGATCACAAACGCGTCAATTGATGCATTAAAGAAATACATCATATGATGCATTTTGGCGTTACCTGTACAGACGACAAGAATTCATCAAACTTCGAAGCTAATACTTGGCAAAAGCCACAAAAGATATCACATAGATTTGATGCATTTAGTTTTCGTGTGCAGTATATCTAATACCTCCTGGTACTTCAAGAGTTTTAAATTCTCCAATAATTTTTATTTGCCTTCTCTCTGCAGATAAACATCCTTCACCATAAGAATAAAAAGGCAGAAATAGAAGCATTATCGAAGTTTTCTCGTTCTTACTTGACAGACGCTTACATTCGCAACAAGATATGTTGCCCAGAAGTTATATAAAGCTGATCTGCTTCATATAGACACAACTAATGTGAATCTTCAGGTAATTATTTCGTAATTTGTCATGTAGTAAGGTTTCCTTGTTGGTGTGACCATACCTATGCACATTGATATTTATTTTGTACTGTTTCACACATAAATATGTATTAAAATATTTACTCCATGCTCTTTGGAGTTTATAAGAATGAGTATCAATTTTAATTTATATCGTGGCAGTTTGTATGTTATTCACCACTTTATTAATATCATGACGTAATACTTGTATGTGTAAATACAATAAAAAGGGGTAACCAGTTCCATAGATTCAGGTTTTTAGTAAAACTTACAGATTGTTTTCAAGCTTACATGATTTACAAGTATTTATAAATTTTAAAAGAAAAAAAAGGAAAAATTAAGAGGGAAATGATAGAAATACACAGAGCAATAGATCAAATAGAGAGAAAGAAATAGGCAGGGAATTTTCTAACAATTCCTGACGAGGGAATCATTTAATCTAATCACCATTCAAAGTCATCGTCGCGATTAGCATGAAGAGACAAAATGTGACATAAAGTAAGGAGAACACAAATACAGGTATTTTGAATCTCGTGGCTTTACACTATGATCTGCGTATTCTGATCGTTGACGATCTTGACTTTGGTACTAGTGATTTCAGGTTTGATTCCCCGTGTGAGAGCCAGAAATATCGAACTTTGACATCGTGAGGACAATTGAGGAGCTACTTGAAAATAGAAAGTAGCGGACTCTGGTTTCGAAAGCCAGAAAACAGCGGCGATGCAACTCGACACGCTGAAAAAAAAAATTACAGTTGCAGAAACCCATTTTTAAAATTCAATCTTCACTTGAAGATAGTAACTGTTAGTGGTAACTAATTACTTCGAAAGAAGGACACACAACAATCTCACGTCTAATTGTATAAAGATGCAGCTTTAACCTTCGAAGAGCTGTAATAGTTGTCTAATACTGTGCATATGCGTGCATACACACACACATGCGCCTCCCGGATGGCATAGTGTTTACGTCATTGCCTTGCAATCAAGGGGTCCTGGGTTCGATACCCGGTGGAGGTTCATAGCACAGTGCTTCGCATCTGACTTTAAACTCTAGGTCCAGCCCGATTAACCTTTCTGTGCTTAAAGTGGACTTAAAACAACAATTCATTCAAGCATATAATCGCACACGCACAGATGTGTATGTATAATCGCTTATCTACGTATTTTGGTTCATGTATGGCATTGAGAATGTAAATTGAATTGAATGTGAATTAAAAAGTACATAACTAAGGAAAAAATATCCATTTCAATTCTCGAGTTTCGAACCTTCGTATATGGCTTTGCTAAATTTATGCTGTGCGGTTCGCCGTCTCAAAACTTCTGTCCATGTACTTATCGTTAACTTTATAAAGTATAGGATATTTGCAAGTCTGTCTTAATAGAACAGTATCCTTAAGAAATTAAAATTGGTGTGTGCAATATAGGCATTACCTTTATTTAAAAATTATTAGTTTACTTTTGTATATAGTGATGAAAAATATTGTTGTTTTTTTTATCGTTGGAAAGTTTTCATACGATTTAACTAGGAACAGCTCAGTATCTGCTACTTGTTATCCGTATGTCAAATGAAAGCTCTTCTAAAATCCTTTTAAATAATTACTGATTTTTCTTTTCTCAAGTCTTAGTCACTTTTTATTGAAAATTCTTTGAATGAGAACTTTTTTTTAAGAAATCCGTTTTTCAATTTTTAATCTTGAACACATTCTTGAAAGTATATTTCATCGTTATACCATTAAGTGCAGCTTGACGAATATTTTTTTATATAAAAAAATGGGTGATATTTGGCTGTAGGCTGAGAAATTCGGCTTGAAACGCCGTGCTGCGAAATAACAATATGTTTTTCGCTATTTCGTTATTTATTTATTGCAAATATGCAGAGGACGTGTAGTTAGTGTTTTCCTTTTTAGCTTCCATTTATTACAGAAAGGCACTATCGGTCCCTCCAAAATGCCGTGTATAGTCAGCAGCAAACTCTTGTTTCATCTGATTGGTTCAATTAACAGCAAAGATAAATGGCAAATTGTCTTACATTCTTTTAGTTCCGCTTTCGGTTTCTTTGTAGTTTTAGGGAATACAAATAGAATTGTACTTGCCCAGAAGCAGAAGATATTCTGTTTTTTTGTGCTTTTGTCTCAATTCTTGAACACATTAGCAAAACAAATTTTAATAGAAAACGCGGAAAAAACAAAATAAATGAACGTGCTGATGGACAATTTGCCTAGTCTTATCTTTACCATTGGCTGTGGCTTTTCCCATTCTCCACCAAATATCGTACGGATAAAGGAAACAAAGTTTGCAAATGAGAATCAATGCAAATTGTGAGAACTTTTATTGCTATTAATATAAAATAACACAATGGTTTCGTATTAACATACAACATAAAAGAGGCACAAATTTGACATAAGATGCCCTCTATACCTAGGGCACGAAACAATTCATCATTTTCTCTCTTTTGGGTGTGATTCAGCGATTTGTGAACGAAGGTCACTGAAGTAGGGACATTGCGTGAATAGCAACAAATCACTCACTCATGATCAATGTATATATATGTATATACATATATGTATGTAAGGCATTGAGACGCATCTAAGGCATAAAGTAAATTTGCATTTTCCTACGGCAAACATCATATAGAAGAGAAGAAAAGCGTTTTGATTTCTATATATTCAAGTAAAAAAGAAAAGCTATACAACACAACCTTCAGTTGCGACTTCATTCTTTTTGATTTCTCTGAGAAGAGGTTTTTTATTTCATCTTTCGGTGAGATGATCCTTCGTATAGGTAGCAAGACATAAACGTACCTCGGAAAAGAATTTCGTGATTTGGATTTATGTTAAAATTGGTCTCTTACCTTATCGTTAAACTCCTCTATAAGTATCACATAATCATCTGACATTGTTGATTTTACTTAGCCATTCCCATACTGTGGCTCATGGTGCGCAGGTCTCCATTTCATGATATGTATTTTGAAAAATCCAGAAAGAGAGAATTTCAACAGTGATTTCAACCATCTTGCACAAACAATCCGCGGAATTCTTCATTACTCGTACACAAAATGCACTATTGGAACAAGACCTTACATTACAGACAAAACAACATGAACTAAAAGTTTTGTGAAGAGTTACAGTTAGTAACAAGTGAAAAAGGTAACATAATCTTTGAAAGTTGTTTGAGTTGCAGTACATGTTTCACTAAACTCAACAATTGTACTTTTTTCCACCTAACACAAGTTTGTTTTTATAAGCTTTTCATATATTTACTTAAGGCAAATTTGTTAATTGCACGATCAGTAGATTGCAAGAAATATACCGGTAACACAAGTATGCTTTGAAATACAAAGTTTTAAAAAATGTAGAGAATCAAGGTGTAATTTATACAGGTGGGTCCTAAAGCAGCACGATCAGCTGACGTCAGTTGGATACACTTGCATTCTTAAGAATAATAATACAATTTTTAAGCGTTTAAGTTAATTAAATTGTTATATATGCGCTAGATTGAAGAAAAAATATAACCCCGAGTTGTTTTTTGAAGATTTCTTATCTCATTCGAACGAAAATTGTAAAGAAAATAAAAAATAATAACAAGAGACGTACGGACCTCCCTGTATATATTCCACCTTGAACGAACAAGTTATTCAGCTTCACATCAATTTCCACACCAACTATCACTATCATTTGAAATTCCTCACTTACAAGTTTACCACATTAAAGCTTCCATTTTAAGCTATTCCATTTCAGAACTAAAGTACGTATTTGCTTCCGATACATAACACCATTATTATTCCTCGTTGTCCATTTGATCCACATGTTTAAGAGTAATTGAATGCGTTGAATGAAAAGTTAGTTCTAAATGTACATACATCAATGATATTTTTGTACTACAATTATGTCGTTACAATAGTTACCGTTTTATTGAAATTCATGTTCAGCTCGTGTCAGTGCAAATCTACCAAACTATGTATACACGGCACCACTATCTAGTTTAATGATTGAACTAGTAGTTAGCCACTATGCTAACCATTCATCTATCCCAGTTCGTTTCCTGTATTGTCAAGAGGCATCGACAATTCACACACTCGATTATATTGGAGCACCATTTTAATGATTATTGAGATGTAAGATTTACCATTTTATTATTAATAATACACACATATTGATTTAGATCCAGGGACGCAAAGCACCATCAAATATAATAATGGCTAATAAAATACCATAAAAATCTTGTGTTATTGAGCAATCCAAAAATTATGTTTATCCTTTGTTGGACAATAGAAATTTATACCACTCAAATTAGATGTCAGTGTGAGGACGTAAGAATTATGAGCAAATAGCGGTAGCAGTGTCTGTGGATGTTTTGAGTGCAGAAAAACTGAACGTTTATAAGTAGCACAAAAAATAAAATTAAAGCAGGTTTATATTTTAAAATTGATTTATCAATTTAGAATAATTTTTATCCATTTTTCATTTTTAAATATGAAATCACTATACTTTAAGAATCAGTTGCGAAAGAAGATATACAACTGCAAACAGTAAAGAAAGCTATGTCACAAGAAAAGTATAAGATTTTACTTTTAGTTCATTTTAATAAATTCAGGGAAAGATGATATGAAAAACCAGATATAGACTTACGTATGAAGTTGAACAATATTACTTTATATATGTTTTAAATTGTTACATTTTTGTTTTACTTTACTTCAAGTGAATAAAACTAATTTATTAATCCGAATTTTCCTAAAATACTATATCAAGCAACTATAATAGTTTCTGAGAACATTTCAAAGACATATTGTGTTATATTTTTAAATACCAAGTTGAATTAATTTTATATTTTACATACAATTATGTTGAATGATGTCGCAAAGTAGTTGTGAATAAAACCACGTTGAAATGAATGCAATGGTGGCAATAAATTCATTACAAAATAGTGGAATATTAGGCACAATAAATTCATGAGTAAGCAAACGAAATTGTCGATATGTGATGATTTGTTTGTATTGAAAGCGTATACAGTGATCAAAAACGTGCACGGAAGATTTTTGTAAAACAGCCAATTTTAAGAGTTATTTCGCATTTCGATTCTTGTAGCATAATCAACATATTTAACGTAAGGAGATGTATCAAAGGTACACGTTGGTTTCTAAACAAAGGTTGTCAAGTTTAGGACGTAAATAAGTACAAGGCAAATTCATTTTTTCCAAAATATATCATCTCTCTTTTCCCTTGTATGAAAAATTTGATTATCATGAGAACTAAAATAGGCAACTGATTGTACGCAAACTGTTGGTGTTATGACATTCATGTCGTCGTTACATTAGCGCAGCATTCGCATAGCGTCGTGCGTTTCCCTGCATTAAGTGTTATTTTCTTTGATCTCTATTGTACTGTTTAATTCATATAGTTTCTGCGCAATACACTTCTGCATAAAATAATCGTGTTGAAGCTTCATCACCATTATTATGATGTGTTACTGAACAAATATGTACATTGCAAATCAGCACAGTCATTTTCTTATTGAACCACGCTCTGTTGAATGAGCTACTTAAAATACCCTTGGACAAATTAAGATAGATTGGTTTTCGATATTGTGACCATCACTAACAGTGTAACTAATGTTGTCGAATCATTGTCGAACACTGGCTTCTTCCCATCTAAAGGATGTTGAAACTTTACACTATTTCGCGTATAATTACCAAACATTGTGCAATAGTGCACACAATATTGTTTAGTTTAGTTCCAATTAATACTACTGATGGGCGTTCCTTACAGCTTTCGCAACATTTTGATCTATCTAAGAAGTTTATACACTGTAGAGGAAAATAATAACTCAGTAAATATTGTCAGTTTTAACACAGAGTTCTTATGAAGGTAGCGCATAATCGGCGTAACAGGTTCACATTGATCTCTTATCGAAAAACTAAGCCTGAAATGTGAGATCTTATTATCAAAGGTAATTATTTTTATTATTATTCTTTCTATACCAAGCTAAGTAAATGCCCTGTAACTTTTTCTCAGTGTCAGAACTTCTTTTTTTTTAAGACAATAGCGGGTCGGCACTGCTTAAAACTCTTCAATACACGGGTTAGGCCTATGTGACGAAGTTTGATTGGGATTACAGTCGTTCCTGTAACACTTCTCAGACTAGCGAAAAGTTTTGTCTTTACATTTTATAGTGTTGATTGCAACACACACGCGCGGTTATACGCAACATATTTTTTGCGTTTCAGGTACAGGGAAAAAGTCATTCTGTCGTAGTGGACGTGTTGCTTCATAGAAGCCACTGCATATAGTTTTTTTCATTATTTTCTTGTTTATTTTGTCTCTGTGGCGTTTCGAGAACTGAAAAATAATAACTACTACACTAACTAACTATTGCACATTCCAAACCTTTCCCCTGAAAGACGAGGTTCTGCAAAATTTATGATTAGGCTTGCAATTCGAAGTGACCAAACCCGCACAGAGGCACATTCATGGATTGTTTTAGGTTAGCTCAGTTACTTCAGGACTCTTCTACGTCCAGGTTGAGACAGTTATGGAGAAAGTCCTCCATGGAATGATATACGTGTTCCATCACTCCTGATAATGTATGGCCTTCATCCGCGTAGTTCTGAAAGAAAACACAAATATATGTATTAAACTATTGGACTCTCATACACAGGCTGTCCGGAAAAGATTGCACATATTTCTTCAAATTTTCTCTAGGTAACCAGTGTGCTGAGAGATATGTGAGAAACACTGATTGTAACTAGATTACAGAAGTTTCACTTGAAATACCCACCGTGTGCATGGGAAGTGTTGGTGCAAAATGGCACTGACCAAACAACAGAAAGGGTCTTGTGTTGTAGTATATGTGGAAACTACGTCTATAATCATAGTTCAATGTAGTTTTCGGCACCAGTTTGGATTTGATCCACCTGATAAGAACTCCATTAAGAGTTGGTATATGCAATCCCTGGCGAAAGTTTCCTGTGAAATAGGGTGACCATAATATTTTGACCCAAAAACTGGACATCCCAAGGAGATCAGTTTACCCCCTCCCTTTCCCCTGAAAAATTGTTTAGGCCTAATCCTAAAAGTATTGTTATTATTTATTAAAGTATGGATCACATAAATGATACAACATACACAATAAATAAAATATGATCTCCCAATGTCAAAAGGTATTAATTATTATAATCGCAGTATGCCTTACATAGCGTTTCTCGTCCTTGATCAACCTTTATGCTTAAGTTGAGTAATGTCGGAAGTATTAGCAGAACTAATTTTCTTGAGCAGCTTTATTCCTCAACAATCGTTCATTAATCTCCCCCAAAACCTTACCCCACATATCAGACACACAACTTTACACTTTCTTTTGAGTTTGTGTCAAGACGCAGGAAATTTAAAATCTTGTTGAAATTCCGAGAATCTGCTCTACAAGTAACGGAACACATAAGAAACAATACAACTTTTTAGCATGAAATGTCTCAAGTTTTGATTTGGTTTTCAAGATAACTCCCAGACTTTTATAAAACGGGACAAATAGTGGCTTTTTAAATACATGCACGCCTCTGAAACGGGACTGTCCCGATCAAAACAGGACGTATGGTCACCCTAATGTGAAGAAGCAAAAGCTTTCCAGCTCAATTCAAGGAACTCATTCTAAAAGCGAACCGTGAATTGAAAATGCTCCACTCTACGTTATGGGATGTGCTTCTTAAGCGTTTTCAACTGAAGGCTAACAAGGGGCAACTTGTTCAGGCACTCACTGAGCCAGACAAAGTACTTCGTTCTGTCTTATACAATGTGAACATACAGGAATAACCACTCTGTCACGGAGGTTGGATGAAAGTCAACTTGTAAACTTCTAACGTATGTTAGAATCATGCTCATATCACATCATGGTGCTGAGAATTAAGGTTTTGAAAAAGCTCTTCCGGATACACTGTATTTTTTTTTCAGGACATAGAAAGACAGAATTGTGTGTGTGACATCAGTAACAAGAATGATATGTTCGTATAATATTTTACTGAGACTTCTTTTTGTCTGTCCTATATAAGCAAAGCCTGGAAAAACTAAACGTGTGCTGGTTGTGCATAGTCACAAGTCAATTGAAGTTAGCCGAACAAATTTGAAATTCTCTCTCTCATAACTATTAATGGACAGACAAGACTTGAACTATTATTAAAACGTATTTAGTTCATTAATTGTACCATCAAATTACTCGGGTCCCAAGGTTGACACCCAACTGGGGCGTGACTTGCTAAATTCTCACATTTTTGAATTTTGGACCATGCTACTGTACACTCACCTGATACCGGAAGATGACTCCTGCGTCAGATAGAGACTTCGCTAGCGCCATTCCATGCTGGTAGGGGGCGGTGACGTCAGCCATACCATGAAGGATGAATAGCGAGTTAGGTGGTATTTGACTCCCCCTTTGGGTGGCGTCGGCCTCCACATAGCCCTTGTAGTTCTCAGCAGGCACTCCTAGGACCCTCTCGGTGAATGCAGAGTCTGAAAATAGACATTTAACTATCATGTCAAGAGAACAGAACAATAATAATGTACAGGGATGATGTTTGAAGCCTAGTTTGACTGACAGGCAGCGGAGTGAATTGTGAGGTCTGGGACAATGTTCTTCATAAGGTCCCTACTCTGGGGCTCCATCTGTCAAATTATATTCCTGTTTGCAAAGTCATCCAAAAATGAAACTTAGACCAAACAGAAATTGAATTTAACTGTGTAACATAGTGTTTCCCCACAAAATTGAACATACATATATATGCAAGGTCAAAGGTCACATGATGTGACCTTGAAGTGAAAATTTCAATATTTTCATATAAATATATTTTTTTATGAAAACTATGCTCCCTTAGCTTCAAAACTAGCCAAAAGATGAAAGTTATACCATAATTGGAAGTAAAGTTATGAATTGTTTTATTTAATCTTGTAAACACTTAAATATTACATTTGTTATAACATGAATGAATACCGTGTAAGGCGTGATTCACATCTACGCTCAAGCGACGCACTCTCCCCTAACGTTCCGCTCACGGTCAGGGGGTATCCACACTAGCGGTCAAGATTCGCCCCGGTCAAGGTACGATCAACGTGAGTCTGGTGTTGGTTTCTTCACAGAGTGCACCGATTTTTCTGTATAAAAAGCTTGCCGATTGTGCTAACTGCAATGTTTAAGAGATTTTCAACGACGGACTTGCCTGTTGCAGCACTGGCGTTAATTAGAAGAAAATGACAAAGAAAAAGAATTGCGAAAGCGGGGATTCATTGTTTTGGTTGATTTACTTCGCTTTTATGACAGTTTTGAGTAATCGTGAGGATGAGAATGAGTGGTAATATGATTAAATTAATGAAGGAACATCACAATGAATATCCATGCCCAGGCCGGAATTCGAACCTGGTGTCGTAGCACGCTGTGCCAATCACTCGGACAGGAGGTCGGCTATTATAAATATAATGCATAGGCGTAGCTACGGGGTGTGCCGGGTGTGCATAGGCACACCCTAATGTGCTGCTTTATCAAAGAGAATTAAAGACAGATATTTCAATAAGAGAGAAAATAAGCGGCATCTTTCTTTTTCCAGGACAAAATTATTAAAAGTAGAGATTATTCGAAATATTGAACTCGCTGAGTTTATCCCCGAATCCAACCCCCTTCCTCAATATTGGTCTAAAACTTACCTATATTTGTGGAAATAGGTTCTTTTCTTTACTGAACGCTCGAAACTAAAAACTTATATAATACAGGGATACAATATGTATAACAATAACAACAATGTCACAGTAACATATTTGAGAAAGAAGAGAGAGAAGATATTTACTGCATTCTACTCTGTACTACAGCGCTTTTCTTCTATACCTGTCACAAGCTGCAAGTGTGAGAGAGAGAGAGCTTTCTCCAAGCTTACCCAAGTTAAAACTAAATTAAGAGCAACTAAGAAGCAGGATAGATTGGAAGCCCTGATTTTGCTATTTGTGGAACAGAAAAAGCTTCATCTATTGATGTAAATGAAGTTATTGATGAGTTTAAGAACATTGTACCTTTTGACAGACGTCTCTTGCTATAGATGACGTGTATCTTGATGAATTTGTTTGTAACATTTATGAACATTTTTGTGTGTGTGTAATTTCTATGCAATTTGATTTTTTTTCTACTACATATATTCAGAAATTTTCAACACTGTCATTTAGTGAAATTATATTCCTTTACAAAGATCAGTGCAGTTAAAGAGCCAATTGATTGTATTGCAAAATATGCTATTGAAAAGGTACAAGACCTCATTTTTCTTTCTTTGTGCACACCCAAATATAAAGTTCTAGCTACGCCTATGATATAATGTTGTTTATTGATGTTATATACTTTGGTTTGAAAGCGGCAAACGTTTATTTGCAACTACAATGTGCAAAACTGTAAATGTCAACAATGGTAACACTACTTCGTCGGTCTAGGTTTGGCATGAAACATTTCGGACTCATTGTTTCATATCGACATTGTTGACCATTTCTTTTATTAGAAAGTTTCCGATACAACAGGTGACAAATATACATCAGGTTGTAAGCCTTTTATCAAGGACCCGATTATTACGCAAATCGTGTGGAACGTGGTCTCCTTAGACTTAAAAAAAGAACAAGAAAATAGGGAGTATTTTGAATCGTTTTCCGTAAACGAAGAACAAGTTCGTTGTTAATCTTGATTCGGTGCTAGATATCAAGAATGATTTTTCCCTTGGCAGAGGGTCGACCACCACCACACAAAAATGACAATCTTGTTGTCCGGGAAAATATGACCTTCAATAGGTTAGTTTTTTGATTTAAGGATTTTAATTGATGAAACGGGTTGGAAAAAGGTCGTTACAACTGGTGTTTATGGATCATATTTGTGGTTAGTCCCCTACTTAATTTTTTTTTCATTGGCTATAATTGTAATTTGGTTGTTTCGGTCAGTTTTGTTTCCTAAATTTCTTTCACTCTGGTTCATGAAACTCATATTTTGACCGATGTTTTATAAACAGAATTGAGAGGAAAATATTGTGGGAATTTTTTGCTCAATCAATTTCATCATTACCCGCCTTTTTCTGTGTTTCAATAGGTCTTTGCCTTCTGACGGCTCATCTTCTATGCACAAAACTGGGTTACGTATCCCCTGCAACGGGGCTGAAGACTGCTACTGAACCGTATCAGACGTTCACATCAACGATCTAGCTACGCAAAATCAAGCTCCGCCCCCTCACGCTCTAGTCAAATATTATTTCCACCCGATCCTGACCGAACTGCGAGCTGAGCGTGATAGAACGAACCTTGACCGGAGCGCCAGGTGTGAATGCTTCTCTTTAAAAATCATTCAACGATGTCTGACTGGACCATAGGGGGAGGGTGATCTGAGCGTTACTGGAGTGTAGTTGTGAATCAAGCTTAACACCGAGGGCTACAATTTTACATACAGTCATGGACATAAGTATTCATACAAAGGTATTGTCTGAATGAAACATGTTATTATACAAAGAAGACCGTAAAGGCAAGTCAAGTCTATAGCACATATGCTCCATTGGAATGGCAAGAATAGAAGCGCAAAGCAATCGTGTGCATACAATTGAAATCGTCATGAGAAATGTGGGTAATCCTTAGATAAACTGCTTTCTGGATGGTCATAAGTATTCATACGCCAGGTTATAAATAAAAAAAAAAGTTCGTGAAACAACCGTTTCCATCATTCAGCAGATATGTGTTTACTGCAGTTGCACCTGTGTAAGGAAGTGGTTGGTTTGGTGTTGGCGTGCTGCAGGAAGTCAAATGGGCCGCAAAGGGAAGGAAACCACGATCGAAGAGAGGAAAATTATGATATCATTATACCACAATAAGAAATCATATTCTGATATCGCAGACATAGTTGGAAGAAGTCGTGCGACTGTGCAAAGTGTCATCAAACGATATAATGACAAAAAAGTGCTGATAAATAGGGAAAGGGTTGGGCGTCCTCAGAAACTTACTTCGAGAGAGAAACAAGGACTGTTGAGAATGATCAAGAAAAACCCAAAATTAACATCGTCAGTAGTGTCGGCACATGTTCACGAACACCTGGGAAAACAAGTGTCCTCAAGAAGTATTAGAAGGCTTTTCAACCGAGCAGGGTACAGAGCTAGGGTACCTAGAAGGAAGCCATACATCAGTAAGATTAACATTTGCAAAGGAGTATGTGAGTAAAAGTTTGGACTTCTGGGATAAAGTGTTGTTTACGGACGAGAGTAAATTTAATATTATCCATAATGATGGTAGAATTTTGGTGTGGAGAAAGCCCAATACTGAGCTTAAGCCTCGAAATCTCTTGGCTACAGTTAAACATGGAGCTGGTGCCGTTATGGTCTGGGGCTGTATGTCAGCCTCAGGTGTTGGAGAACTCGTCTTTATTGAGGGAACTATGGATAGATTTGTCTATTTGGATATTCTGAAGAATAATTTGCAGCAGTATCAATCATTTGGGTCTTGGGAATGATTTTTACTTCCAGCAGGACAACGACCCTAAACATACAGCTGAGATTGTGCGCCTTTGGTTGTTATATAATACTCTCCACACACTCAAAACTCTACCTCAGTCCCCAGACCTTAACCCCATTGAACATCTTTGGAGCCATTTGGAAAACAGACTCCGAAAACATGACATAACAAGCAAGAATAGACTGAAAGAGGTCCTTTTGCATGAGTGGCACAATATTACATATGAAATAACCACGCCTCTTGTTCATTCTATGCAAAAGAGACTGGCAGCTGTTCTCCATAACAGAGGAATGCATACTAAATTCTGACGACATGGTATTTGTTCCTTTCTTGTCTTCAAAGTGAACTTTTATGTTGGTGTATGAATACTTTTGTCCAGCCAAAAAAGCGGGTATTGAGAATGTATTGTATTTTATTTTTCTACAAGCAGCATCTGATATTTATTGTTGTTGTCAATATATCGTTTGGTGCATACATGGTCGCATTAACAGTTTTGACTTCCTAATTGTTTTCCTAGCTGCTGTAATTCGTCCTTTCTTCCTTTCAGTTCCACTGTATGATTACTTTTGTCCATCACTGTATGTAAGTTACTTCATGTCTTCTACCATCCTACCAAATTTCATTTCAAGCTGAAATGGTCGGGTTGAAAAGTTCATTTTTTTGTGATGATTTAGCATATAAATGTACATAAAATTTGTTTAATGAAGATTTATTAATAGAAGCAGTGAGAAAGCAACCAATTTTATTTTTTAGAACATACTTTAAGCTTCAATTTGAAACAAAATGGCCTCATAACTGCAGTGCTTTTAGTAATAATGCAATTTTAGTGACGTCAGATGTTGACGCAAAAAATCAACATTATTTACAATACAATATTTTTTTCTGACTATCAGTCCAATGGAATCTTGATGACAATTTTTAAAATGGAATACACATATGTCTATGAACTTTAGGAAAAAATCAAAGTGAGATGTTGAATTGACCCAGACAACTAACTTTTTCTGTTAAGCACTACGGACCACCACCATGGCCTCGGCAATGACCGATGCGTGCAAAATTCTGAAACTTTAGCCTCCTGTTTCTCAGTAACCATGAGGTCTAGAGAAGAAAAAAATTGCATGTGTTCATATCTTGCTAGTATTAACAACTACACCAAGTTGTGACCTGGGTGATTTGACGTGGAATCAGTCACTGATGTCCGAAAAATATCCAAAAGTGATCCATAGTGTGTCCAAAACATGTCCAAATATAACTGATCGATTACCCAGTCCAAAAATGTTCCACAGAATGTTCAAAACATGTCCAAAAATATCCAGAGAATGTTGAAATCATATCCTTCCTCTGGACGGACATATGGATATTATGGGGATATCCAATGGATGTCTACTGAACATTCCTGGATATTCTATGGATATCCAGAACTTTGACGTCAATATCCAGAAGATTTAAATAAGATGTCTTCTGGATATTTGTGTGCTGTATGAGTTGTGGTTGGAGGGGTGCGAGAAATGAAGTGAATGATGAATTCAGCAAGGTCTGAGAGATGGTACACAGTTGATACGGGTAAGAAGCAAAACTCGGCCATCCTTAACCGTGCTTGAAACACATTCTTTCCATCACAGCGAAAATGTATGTACTCACTGTAGAACATCCAGTCGGCGATGGGGGAAACCGAGACGCCGCACTTGAAGACACTCTGCTGAGAACCGAGCACCATGGCTGTAACGTAGCCGCCGTATCCCCACCCCCACACCCCAACCCTGGTTTCATCGAGGAACCCCAGCGTCTCCAGGAGGTACCTAAAAAGGAAAGAATACATAATGATTACAGTTGCTTGAAAATAAAGTTTGCAATTGAATAATAAGGAGGTTACTGCTCAACATTGCAAAACTGTGGCAAAATGCGTAACTGCACCAGTTTCTCGCCAAAAGAGCAGGTGCGCTGTGTCAGCGAAAACTTACCTCTTGGGCATACTGGGCACCGCCGTTTCCAAAGCTTGCATCACCAATGTTAAAATGGTCAATTTCCTTTGGTGATGTGTGGCTGTACACACAGAAACAGCCCCCGGAACTAGATATTTTGGCACCTTAGGCAGGATTGGGGTTTGGCGCCCCACACCCCGCTATACCAATTACCGACCTTTTGATTTGATTTCATTTGCTTTAATTTACTTCGCTTCTTGTGCCACTTTTGGCTAATTTGCGAAGCTGGAGATGAGTGAAGATATGATGACATTGATGAATGGACACTCACAAATACCTATGCCAAGGATAGGATTCGAACCCGGGATCCCTGGCGTCGTGGCGCGATGTGGTAACCACTCCGCCAAAGGGGTCGGCTTACCCACATTTTATGTGCATCCTTCGATACTTTCTTCTTGTGCCATGGTTTCTGATACTACAAACTTTGATTGATTGAGTTGGTGTTTTAAGTCCACTTTATGTACATTAAGGCTAATCGGGACTGGTCCTACAGTTTAAAGTTGGACCCAAACACTATGTGCCTCCACCGGGCATCGAACCTGGAACCCCTACTACAAATTTTGAAATGAGGAAACAAAAACACATTAAAAGTATAATATTGGTTGTATTTAAATATTCGTAGTTTGAGGTTCTTTTTTAAAAAATTGGATTCACCCAGGGGTACAGCGTTAACACCGCTTCATAGGAGAGACCCCATATACAATTTCAGTTGGGCAAAGTTGTGTAGACGTGAAAGTTTTACCATATTTCAATTATCTAATTCTCCCCATTTTTGTGTCTCTTTTCAAGACATTTTTTCTACAGCGGATGCCCCTTGTAAATAGAGGGGTTGTAGCCCCCACCTCCCCTAAATCCTGGTCTTCTTGTTTATCTGACTTGAAATATTCCAATCTCCCGAATTTATTGTGATGTACACACATTATTTACATCCCAACAATAAGTTTCGTCAATAAATGAGTTACCTGAAAATAATTAAACCTACAACAATTAGTTACATTGTTTACAGATCTAAGTTCTCTACTTTTAGCCCAATTCCACTGTTATAAAACCAGTGGCGTACCCAGGAAGGTTTTCGGTGGTCATAACCCTCACTTTTTCCCAACTTTCCTTAAAAACTGAACACAACGTACATGAGAAGATGACAAAACATAGCATATTATTAAGAATAAGATCTAGCTCTATAATATATAAACTGTATATTTTTTACTTACTCAAGTACAGTTATCTGATCTTGAACTTCCACTCCACCAATCCTCTTGTAAACGGAACTCAAGGACCTCTTGCCCTGGCCCCCAGCCCCTCTTACGTCCAGGCGAACATAGACAATGTCATTACGACTAGACATGTACGTTCCCCAGTCTATGAGAAATTTGTCGGTCACAGACTGGGCACCTGGACGTCCATTTCTGAAATAAATAATTACATTTTAAATTTCTTTTCACAAACATTTAAAATGTTGATCCCATCTGAGTCGAAAACACCAGCATAAGCTGTACATGACTTGTTTCAATACATAAACATTTTGAGTAAAACAGCACATTAGAAATACAGGGTTCGAAAGAATGAACACAGGATATCTTCAAGTTTATTGTCACACGTTGTTAGTTTCAGACGCCGGCACTGGAGGCGCGAGAGTTTGTTTTACACAAGTACCGACTTGGATTGGTCGTGGTGGAACGATTCCGTGACCACCTGGTCGAAGTTGCTGGGAAGAGGGGGAACAAACACACGTTCTTTAATGTAACCCCGTATAGAGAAATCCATGGGACCAATCAGGTGAACGAGGTGGCCACACGGAATCGTTCCTAACGACCAATCCAAGTCTGTACTTGTGCAAGATAAACACACGCTCACGCCTCCAGTGGCGACGTCTGAAACTAACAACGTGCGACAATAAACTTGATGATATGCTGTATAAACCATTTCTGTTACACATACATTTTCTTTACAATTAAATGTTACTTTTGTATAACTAATTTATAGAAACCATGTACATATAATTTCCGCATGTAAATATCTTCTAAAGAGATGGGATGAACAAATCTCAAAGAAGTATATGTTTTAATATGATGAAGAAAATGATTTGAATCTATAAATTTCAAATATAATAAGTTTAAAGATTGTAAACCAAATCGAAATACATAACACAGGGATTAAGATGCAATAAGTAAAAAGAAAATCGTCTCATGCTATAAATTGGGTAATTGTCATCACTGACAACCATGTACAATAGGTACTTTCCTCAAAACATTGCTCTATGTCCACATTTCAATTGAATGTTGATCGAATTGAAAATTATGATTGTTTTAGATATAATCAAAACTCGAAAGAAGCTTGATGAAGAAGACTTCACGTCATGTCATATTCTTAAAGTTGATTCAACTGTTTAGGTTTAGATTTCTGAAATATTATCCTTGCACTGCATGAAATCAATGCTAAAGTTCGGTTTTACGAGTAAAAACCCTTAGTTGTGTTGTACATTACTACAAATGAACATGGACATAACTTTAAAGGAAAAATATAAGCTGGAAACTCAAATCTGATTACTCGAGCCACTAAAGAAGTCTTTCGAAAATAAATAATTAAATACCAAAGAAGTTGGAGCATTCTTGCGCAGATTGGAGAGTGAAGGGTCCAACTTACGATTGCTGTGTAATTATCTTGTCCACTGTTTCTACATCATATGAATCCGCTTCACATATGTGTATAAGAACTTTCTACAGAGTCATGCTCATAAAGCCCACTTTCGACGTTCTAATTTCCCCCGTTTGGGGAGGGGATTGAACTTGCGAGTAAACTTGGGGGGGGGGGGTGCAGAATCAAACTTAAGACTTAACTTCCAGTGAGTTCAATCAAACTTGAGACTTAACTTTTGGTGGGAGGGCAGAATCAAACTTGGGACTACTTAACTTTGGAGGCTGAATAAAACTGTGGGACTTAACTTTAATAGCAGAAAAAAACATGGGACTTCACTTCGGAGGACAGAATCGACAAGTTTTCCATCCCACAAAAATAGTATCCAGGGCTACTTTGCTAAATAGCTTACATTTATGCAATCATGGAAAAATACTCTTTAATACTTTACTCCTCAGATTCCAGGAGATTAGCAAAATTATCCTTCACTTTTAAATTTTGTAACCTGAAATTTTATTTGGGGGGGGAAGCAAGTGCACCCCCTTGCCCCCGCCAATTTACGCCTATGTAACATTTTAATTCGAAGAAATATCTTATGTTTGTAAGTTGGGCTGAATCAGGTTGATTGAATTGCACACACAACCTAAAACGTGTCAATTAACACATATATGTTGACTTGAATAACACATTAACGTGCATAAACTGCAAATGATGCACTGTTTGCTGTGTCAAAATACACACAGAAATGCATATAAAGGACACTTTTATCAGCGTTTTTTTTCGTGTGATGCATTAAAAATGCATCAGTTTGGAAAATCAGACACGATCATTTAAAAGATAACAAAATTTCACTTTTAATGCATCGATTGACACAGCTAAATGTGTATGTTTTTAATCTTTGAAATGAGTCAGATTAGTCAATGTTAACGGCAATAGGCTTGGTGACAATTTACAGACAATGTGCATGATTATTTGAGACTTCAAATTGTTCCAAGATTTTTTCCGGTCTAGCACTAGACACCTGTGATTTGAATCTGCAATAAGGGATGTGGTTCAAAATGGTATTTTGTTTGTGCATCACCCTGTAGCTTATGTACTTACACTTCTACGAGGACTGGAAAGGCCGCATCCCTTAGCTCTTCCCTCCAGCTCGGTGGGAGGAGAAGCTGGACTTGTGCTCGGCAGTTTTGAGGAAGAGGCACCTGGAAAGTTCTGACGGTAGGTAGCGCCAACTCGGAGAGTCGTGGAAGCTTCGCCTTGTTCGTTTGCAAAACTTTCAGGAGCTTGTGGTCGGACGCTGAGTGCATCCCAGATATTGGCAGCCCTGGGCCGTAACACTCCAAAGCGTAGTGTTCTAGCGAAGGGCTTAAGTTCGATGAGTAGTAAGTGCAATTGGTGTAAACTTTATCAGGCGGTTGGCAGGTCACGCACAACGGTTCCGCTCGGTGTGAATCCTCGCCGAAAGGATCCCGCACGATATAAAGATGGCGTTGGCCAGGTCTTGTTTCGTGAGTTCCAATGTAATACCTGTGGAAGAAGAAATGTGTGTTAAATCTTCCTAGATAAACGAAACAGCAATCAAGAAGTGATGTCACTTTGGCTAAAACTTATAGGTAGGATACGTACGGTTGGATTCAGAAATATTTTAAGACATTGCCCATCCATATTTTAATTAACTTTCCTCTTACACGTCCGTCACGATTCAATAGAGATTGAAACAGAGCGTTCAACACGCTCAACAACACCGATAATTGAAAGACGTTGAAGAACGTTTTTATTGGAAACCTTGAGACGGTCTGTAACTGCACTTGTACAGTGTCTCTCAAATGTTTTAGGACAACGACATTTAAAAGTAGGCAACCCAAATTACTTAAGGCGCTGGTAGGTTGCGTGTAGAGTTAGGCTCAATTTCAGGGTTGCCGAAAATAAGAAATACTTTCTGAAAGAAAGAAAATCGATTTTCTAGTATTTCATCGCTGATGAGTCTAAACAAAGGAAAAGAGGAGAGGAAACGAAAAGGAACAACAAATGAGAGGAGAAAAGAGAGAGCGAACGGAGAAGAGGAAAAGTAAAGGAGGGAAGAAAAGATAGGACAGATGTGGATAGGAGAAGTAATGAGGAGAAAGGGAAAACATGCGAGGAGAGATGAGGAAAATAGAGCAAAGAGGAGAATAGATGATAGAAAAAGATGAGAGAAGAGGAGGTTTGAGGAGAGGAAGAGACGAGAAGATTGGAGTTGAGAATAGAGTAAAAGGAAGAACATGAGAAGAACGAAAAGAAGAGGAGAAGAGTGCAGTGGAGTCGGAAATCTAAGACTGGAGAGGAAATAAGAGGAATGGAGAAGAATGGGATGTATACAAGAGGCGAAAACAGGAGGGAAGGCGATATGACATATAAGCAGAGGAGAAGAAGGGGAGAGAAGAAGGAGAAGGAGAAAAGAGAAAGGAGACGAGAGGGAAAATGAGGTATTTGTAGAAAATATCGTCTCAGCGTCAAGAATTAATGCATTGATCAAAATACCGACATGAAACTTTCAATAATATTTTAAAATGAATTGGAGAATGTATTAGATCGGTACGAAATGTCCTTTGGTTGAGTACAGACCGAGATAAAATCTGCTACATAAGATAATTGATTCTGCCTGCGATTATACCAGTAAAAAAATGAATGTAATTTTCATATTTATAAGAATTATTCAATTTTTCTCTACTTCTCAGTTCGTTGAAATGGATGTTTTGTCATTTACCTTTCTCCTCCCCTTATCGTTAATTCCTAACAGAATCATTCAGTTTCACACACAATGAACACAATGGGATATGTCTAAAACTTACGAAAATTTTATGACACCGGATGGGTTTGAACCTACGACCATCAGATTGACAATCTACAACGATAACCACTACCCTACAAACTTTCGGTCTTGAAAATAGCTAGGAGATATTTACCAGTATGGAATATAAATGCAACTCTCTTCCTACATGTAATGTGCAAAGAATACTTGCTTGTAACAAAGAAAACGAAGGTAGTACGATTCGGCGCAAACATTTTATGGAGAATTGCACATAATGAAAACTTTTCATTCGATATTTGCGGAGAAATCCTTGCCTTGAACTGGAGTGGGTAAAGGGGTAAAATTAGTATGTCCTGAATTACCACAAATATAAATAGTCATTTCAGTAATATTTGTCTTTGAAGCAGTACACAATTATCGTTAGAGTATCGTAAGTCATGATCTTTTACATAAAAATATCCCTTTGAACATATGTCAATTCATTTTTTTTAGTAAATTCCAGATGCAGAACAATGTAGCCACCCTACATTGCTATTACAAATAATTTTGCAATGCTCTTGTTTAATAAAAGGAGAATTTAAAAAAATAACACGTCGTAAGGAGACTCGAACCTGGGACCACTAGATGCCCAGTCGAGAACTCTAAGGACTACACCACACCTTTACCTTTGCTCAAACAACAATTTTTAAATATTCAGTCACTCCAATATTGTAAATGTCGTTGGATATTCATGTAGTTGAACTTTTACTTTAATTTTGAATTGTTTTTCTTGTATTAGCAGCTATCTTCGAAAAATATTGTTTGCTGTTGTGAAAATGCGAGATATTTCTTCTAACTTATTATTGCGATTAGCATAGGCGTGCGCACGGCGGGACAAGGGTGGCAAATTCCCCCCTAATCATCTAGCGGTCCCAGATTCGAGTCTCCTTACGACGTGTTATTTTAAGTACGTGCCTTAAGTAATTTGGGTTGCCCGGGTTCGATCCCCGGCCGGTTCAAATCCGGGAACTTTTCTAACGATGGAAGCGGCCCCGGCGCCCACCCAGCGTCGAATAACATGGGTACCTGGGGGAAACCCTGGGGGGTAAAGGCGGTCAGGGGCGTGATGCTGATCACATCACCCCCACTCACGACCGGATCAAGAAAGTGTGGGGCGTTACCCCCACACCCCCTATACGCCTCCATGGCGTGGTGCTAAGCACAGGGGAACACTTTACTTTTTTTTTACTTTACTTTTTCTACTTTTAAATGTCGTTGTCCTAAAACTTTTGAGAGACACTGTACAAGATCACTGAAAACTTAGCCCGAAATAAAGCAGTGCCTGCGGCAATAAAATAAGTGCAGTACCTTCAGTAAAAAAAAGTACCCGGAATTTGGCTGGTAAAAGTCTCACATTGGAGGTATCGAGAATTAATTTTGTCCATAGGATGGCATCTCTGTACTGAATGACCACGCAGAGGAGTAGAGTAATCTATCCATCAGATTGTGCACAGCAGCTGTTTACGTTAGTTGTGTTGACGAGCGTCCTGTGATTTGCAGAATGGAGACAAATATCGAGCAAAGAATTTGTTTGAAATTTTGTGTTGCCAAAGGACTGTCGTGTGCTGAATCGTTGAAAATGTTGTAAAAGGCCTTTGGTGATTCGTGTCTGTCGAGAACACAAGCGTATGCATCAGCTGAATTTTCTGTAAAGTTGCTGAAAACATGATATCGCGAGCCTCTAGTGACAACCTTCAAGAAACGCATCATAACTGGTGATGAGACATGAGTGTATGAGTATGTATGACATGCAAACAGGTCAACAATCTTCGGAATGGCGCTTCAAAAATGAACCAAAACCCAAAAAACCACGCCAAAGTCGCTCAAAAATTAAGGTCATGTTCATGGTTTTCTTTGATTATCGTGGTGTTGTGCACTCAGAATTCCTTCCAGCAGGACAAACTGTGAATAAAGAGTTTTATGTGACCATTATGAGGCGTCTGCGTGAGAATGTTCGCCGAAAAAGACCAGAGTTATGGAAAAACAATTCTTGGATTTTGCACCACGAGAATGCGTCGTCGCACACGTCGACTCTTGCTCGCGAGTTTTTGGCCAAAATCTCAACCCATGTCCTCGCCCAAGTCCCATATTCTCCAGATATGACTCCGTGTGATATTTTTCTTTATCCTCGACTCAAGTTACCAATTCTGGGAAGGCGTTTTGAATCAATTGAATCCATTAAAGGAAATTTGCAGAAGGAACTCAGGGCGATATAGTCTTCTGCGTTTGAAAAGTGTTTTGAAGACTGAGTAAAGCGTTGGCATGTGTGTTGCGTCTCATGGGGCCTATTTCGAAGGCGACAAAATAAATGTTGATGATTAACCACGTATTTTGTGCTATATTCACAAATTCCGGGCACTTTTTGTACGTAGTAGTATAAATGTTGTAAAAAATCACAAAAGATGCAATAAACATTATTTTCACAGGTATGCATGATTTTCATATTGTTAAACTTAAATACAGAGAGCGTTGACGCAAAAATATTTCGTTTTACGGTTGGTTGTCGAATCGAATTTCACAAGCCTTAAAAATATGAAAATCTTTCTAACTCTTTACTTGGGCAGACTATACATGTATTTCTGATAATCACGTTTTTTCTCTGTTGTTATATAATCAGGAGATCCTTGACGGTCGGGATTATAATCTAACTATTTTAATTTATTTATGATTAATATGCCTCTTGCTTACACTTTACAACGTGCCTCGATGCTCTAATAGAGTGCGCGTCAAATCTCCAGCATATGGCGATATCCAATAGTAGCGCACTGCAGCGGTGCCATGTCGAAATCTCACACGAAAAAGAGACAGCGTGGTTGAGCGAAACGCCTTGTCACGGAGAGCACGGCAACGCCGCACGTCTGTGATTCGCTGGTGCTGTTCAGCCGTTCAAGGCCATATGCAGGAGGTTTGACGCGCACTCTAGTAGATTTGCATACCACGGGATCTGATTGGTTGATAGCCTGACTTGAATGAGTATTTCCTAAATAAGAATTACTTAGTATCAACCTTGAATACAAGAAAGAAGGAAAAATTACATGTAATCTGACGCCACTTTCTTCAACGAGTTTTTCGAGTGTAATATGATCGTGTACGGACTGTTTTAGGAATTAAACTGGAGAATGGGATGGACATACTACACATATATTATCAGGCAAAATGTCAATCACCGCGTTCATTTTCTTTCTTTTAAGTATTGCGAGGTTCAACAACTGAAATAAATGTGACAATGAAGCATCTGACAAACTGTGTACCAATAAATAATAATGGTGGCATGACTTCAGACTTCAATAAGAACAGATGATACGATGCTGCCATCTAGTGGCAAGATAGATACTGTATTACGTCTAGTTAAAATGTGCTAAATAACATTGGAAAAGTATATAAGAACAGGAACAGAAAATAATCTACTTACGACTGCATAATTCGTTTGAATTTTAAGTTACCAATTTGCAAAAAGCCGTTTTCACTTACACTTGATGGTGCTCTCCGTCCCAGCCGAGTATCTTGATCACCTCGTAACGCCCGTGACTCAGCACCGCGATGCGATTCTGTTTCAGTGTTACCAGCTTGATGTGGCTGAAATAGTCAGCGTTGCCCTCTTGAATGGGGGCGAGCAAGAGGAAACTCCTGCCGTCTTGAGAAAAAACTGGGAAAGGCTTGATATCTATCCAGGAATTCTCTAAGGCTCTCTCGGCATGAGTCTGTGAAATAATGAACACACAGTGTAAATGCACAGAAACATTATTTGTGAAGTATAGCCTGTACAAACACATACCATTATTTGTGTTTTGTTACCTTCAAGATTTTTCAATTTTGTATGTATGTTTAAAAGTAGTTCATTTATGACTTCATCCAGAATCTTTCCTCTATCATGAAATTGTAAATAAACATTAAAAAGATCTTAAGTATACACCCTATATTGGCTGATTATGTTGCCCAAGAACTGTTTTCGTAAAAGTTCATATAGATCCATATAAACAGTGAACTTTCATACAATACATAGACTAGTAATAGGTTTTATAACATGGAATAATAATGGATGTAAAATAAAATTCAATAGGAGAAAGAGAAGAACAGTGAATATTAATATGAGAAAATGAATTATTTATGATATAGTTAATAATTATTTTAAGGTTTTATTATTATTTATTTAATATTTGAAGTAGGGTTATACGTAAGCTCAAAGTTTACATTACAATGATTCTGTAACTATCAAAACAATTTTTTGCCCTACGTGAATTAATGTACAGTTACGCTATTTGTTTATAAATATGCATAATATGGAATATTACATATTTATATAATTGAAAAGCATAAGAAATAATAGGAAATAAACAGTTTTGCAACTACGTTATGTGAAGGAGCCAATGAGGTAGATGAGGAACGCTATCAGTATTCATAGATTAATGTCGCCGGCCCTCGTGGCGGAGTGGTTAGTACATCGCGCTAAGACGCTAGGGGTCCCGGGTTCGAATCCCGGCCTGGGCGTGGATATATTTGTAAGTGCCCATTCATCAATTTCATCATGTCATCACTCATCTCAATCCTCGCAAATTAGCCAAAAGTGGCACAAGAAGCGAAGTAAAATAAAGCAAATCAAAATTTTAAAAAATCATAGATTAATGTCCTAATCTGTCATCACATCGTTACTACTACTAAGAATAATAGTGATGTGCATTTATCTATTCTAAAAAGAGTGAACCCTCAATAAAATAAGCTTCATTCACTCACTGCCTATTATTTTTACCTGAAAGATAGTTTTTAGACAATTACAAGCTCACACGTGTTACAAAGTAAGTACCGGAAGGCACTTACCTCGATACAAGTCCAGTTGGGTTCCAGGCAGGCACTAATGACACTCAGATTCTGCGCACGGTTCAGCCACACAGCAGCCACCTGGTCGTTGTCATCTCCCACCCAGCCGGCAGATGTCAGGTAGTACTCGCTGCAGGAAAGAATAACAAATGAATGTCTACTTTCGTAAGAAGGATATGGTGCATGGTAAATTGACACATCTAAACTGACTCAATAGATATGAAGAAATTGAGGCCAATTTTCAGATAGGCTATACTACTTAGTGTGATTTTGTTCCCATTACACTCAAGACCCGGATTTATATAAGCTGAGGCCCAGGGGTGAGATTCCTTCATGTAAAATTTTAGTTAAAGCCAAGTTAGGTGAGATGATGTTATATTTTTAATATTTTTACCAACTTTCAAATATACAATATTGTGGCCTCTTTTCAAAGCAAGTTTTTTCCCAATTGAAACCAGAGTCTGTCTCAGACTGTACTGTGTGATCTGATATTGTTAGATGGTATATTCCATTTTATTTACACAGGACGAAAGGTTTCTCATTTCCACACAGTACAACATGTTCCTGTCTGTGCTCTTTTCGATCAACACTTATCTGAATATTAGTGACAATGATTCTACATTAGCATGCAATGTAATACATATAAACCTGTACTATTTTAAAGAAGTTCAAACATTCATATGCAACACATCAAAGAAATAATTATAATTAAAGAAAGAGAAATTGAAGTTTGAATTACTCACTGCCCCTCTAGAATTAACGGCGGTTTCACTTCCCACCGCTGCGTGGCGTTGGGGTCCGTAATGTCCATTACCCAAAGTCTCACTTCTGGATTGGGGGTTCCCGGCTGCAAGATAATTTAAACAATTAATAATGATGGCCAGCTGAAATTTTTTTCAATTGGTTCCGATAGCCAATCTTAGTTTTTAGACACTATCGTAACCAATTGGTCTATTGTCATGTGTTCAATTGGAACCAATTGGTCTATTGTCATGTGTTCAGTTGGAACCAATTAGTGAATTGTGTTCTGTAAGTACTTTACTGTTTTCAATATATTGCTATATAAAAACGCTACTGTTAAAAGTAATGAAGAATTCTTATCTACACAACTGTAAATGCCATGCAGAAACCATGTAAAGCAACTAATATATCTCTGGTAAAGCATGTGAAATTTGCTATTTATGAATACTATCACATACAATCTTTTTTTCAAATATATGAACACTTTTTTTTTAGTCTGTAGCTTCGCACTTATAGAAAATCGAAAAACAGATTGTCTCAGTTATAAAGGATCTACCAATTTCAACGTCAGAACTTTGAAAGAGTGTTGTGGCAACACTGACTGGAATGAAGATATGGAACTGTGACATTAGTAGTCTGTGGCAAGTTATCATGGAGAGATACACCAACAACGCATATAAATTATTCGAATTTATTATCAAAATTCGTGTTCAGTTCGACAGACATTTCGTGCATTGAGAGGAATTTATGGTTAACATAATCGACCGACAGAACGCTATGAACGAACAGACTCAGTAGCAAACGAGCCAACATTTGTCCATCGTCGAGTCGGTCGTTCAGCTGAGAATATGGTTTCGGTACGCCAGAGAGTGGTGGACGATCCAAACCTGTCTGTTTCACAAGGTTCGAAACAACTCGGCCTTTCACAGATGACAACATGGCGAATTTTGCATCACGATCTTCACCTAAAAGCTTATAAAGTGCAACTGACTCAAGAACTCGAGCCTAATGATCATCGTCTGCGTCGGGATTTCGCTAATGGGATTCTACAGCACTGGGATGCCGATCTACATTTTGGCCGTAAAATCATCTTTTCCGATGAAGCACATTTTTTCTTCATGGCTACGTTAACAAACGAAACTGTAGGATTTGGGCAGATGAAAATCCACAGGTGATTCTGGACGTACCCATCATCCTAAGAAAGTGACTGTGTGGTATGGTTTTTGGGCCAATGGCGTCATCGGGCCTTATTTTTTTGAGGACCAACATGGAAATCACGTGACTGTCAATGGGGAATATGGAGGTGCAGTTCTTGTGGCCTAAACTGGCAAATCTTGACATCAACAATGTGTTTTTCCAACAGGACGGTGCAACTTGCCACACAGCTCGCCAAACAATGGAATTATTGCAGGAAAAGTTTCCCGGTTCAGTTCTGTCCAGAACGGGTGATGTGAACTGGCCACCAAAATCATGTGACCTAAACCCCCTGGATTATTTTCTATAGGGTTATGTCAAATCTAAGGTCTATGAAACTAAGCCACGCACAGTTCGTGACCTGAAACGGAACATCGAAGATCCATTGAGGCTATACCGCTGAATATGTGTGCAGACGTGCTGGAAAATCGGACATTCAGAATCCATTCCACCCACCGAAGCACAGGAGGACATTTGAACCACATATTGTTCAAACATAATGCCATTCTTTGCTCTTCAAAAAAAAAAAAAATATATATATATATATATAGCTATATGTCATTATCACTTGTGGTTTTCATTCTATCTAATTTTAAAGATCTGACGTTCACATTGGTAGACCCTATAAATTAACATGCTGTTCTTATATATGCGAAAAAAAACGGTTAAAGAAAGATTCTGATTCACAACACTTAAAAAACTGATAAACAAACAAAACACTGTCGATGTCGACTACGTTGATCAAAAGATTGCTCAGTTTTCTAATTGCATTTCACAGACATAAGAATAATCATGGAAATTCCATATTGAAAAAAAAAACACGATACAATACGAACACTTATTCCCACTATAGCTGCTTTAACGTTGAGTTAGTTCTTAAGGAAGAGTTACTTTTACTTATTAATTAACATAAATCTGACTTCAGTAGTATGTATGCATGAAAATTCAGAAGAAATTCAGTTCAAATGTGCTGTTTTTCCAATGAACTTCTAAATAACAGGAAATGTGGTGTCAAGAATTAAGCTGCCTATGCTCTGAATCAATAAGTGAATTTATAACATATTTATTCTACAATATATAGATATAGCTTGCGCACGTTCGGAAGTTCTCTGGCGTTTCTAATGCGCAGCGTCGTTTCGAGTCTAACACTCCGCACGGAGGTTCCCGGGAGAGGGGAAGTGAGTTGGCGCGAATGTCACAGCCAATCAGCACCAAGTGCCTCGGCACATGCGCGTACGATCATCAGCTGTTCTGCTAGAATGCTTGTAACAGCGAGAGTTGGAGAGGGACAAAGTAGAATACTAGTAATACAGCAGTGCATTTAAAGATAACAAATCATTTGTAATCCAGTATGAGACGTATGCGAAAATGAATATCCTAACGAGAATAAGTAATTAGTAAAAGGTGGAAACTTACGTTTTGGAACTGGAACAGATGTGTGATGGCGACATTGCGGCTCTTTAATTCAATCTTTCGATGTCGCTTATGGAGGAATCTTCTGCTTCGGAGTCACTGGAACTATCACTACATATTTCACTGTCACTACTGCTGCTGTTGCTGTTAACCCTGATAGTGAGGCGCTCTATTTCAGGCTCCAACAAACCTTCAGTTTTGATATAATATTGTTCAACATCTTGCACATGACGGCAGACATCACTCCATTCTTTCGCCCCAATCTCCGAAAATCTTCTTTTGCACAGCTCCCACACATCAATTAATTTGAAAGTGACATTGTGTTGTCCAACCCATTGTTTTACGTTGCCCCATATCTTCTCAATGCTGTTCAAATCTGGATGATAAGGTGGTAAACGTAGGACCGTGTGACCATATTCAGCTAGAATTTGATCTAAAACGAACTTTTTGGCTTTGCCCTTATGCAACTTTATGAGTTCGTAGAGTTCAGTTTTATACATACCATCACCGAAGGGAATATTGTTTCGTAACAACCAGTTTTGCATGTCTTGCTTCCTACTATTTGAGGTTGGGCATTTTTCCTACTGAACATTGTGGTAAGAAGCATTATCTATTACTAAAACAAAGGTAGGTGGCAAATTGGGTAGGAGCATTTCTTTAACCCAGCGAATGTAATTCTCAGAATTCATTTCTCTGTGGTAATCTCCGGTTGCTTGATTCGATTTGAAAATCAAGAACGCGTTGGGAATGAAACCTTTTTCACTGCCGGCATGTACGATAATGAGACGCTGTCCCTTTGAAATAGGCACTTTCATACCTTTTACGCTATCATCGCACCATGCTTTGGGATTTGTGTGCGAACTATGTATGTACGTTTCATCACTGTATATTATCGGTCGCCCTTCCCGACGAAATCTGGTAATGGCTCTCAAGTAAGCTATACGTGTATTGCGTATGTCACTTCTTTCAATGAGCAGTCGTCTGTTGCTTTGAACCTTTTTCCAGCGAAACCCCAGTTTTCGAAATATTTTTCTTAAGCTAGATGATTGACCTTCATATCCAATATCTTGGCGCAATTTCAGCAACACGGATTTCAAGGTAGGAATTCTCTTTTCCTGAATATAAAATTCATTAATTGTTCTTCGCACTACACAGAGATCAAATTCGTCCAAATTTGTGCACCGTCGCGGTCGGTTCTGATTTCTGCACGGTGTATCATAACTGGTTGATGTGCCTTCTTCCACCTTTTCCATTTCTTTCTTTACAGATTTTATAATTTTCAAAGACACACCGGTAGCAGCAGAAACACGTTCATATACTTTCTTTAGTGGAATGGTACATCCATTTTCATCGGCTTTCCTTTGCATGAATTGCAGCACGTTTGCCACAACTTCCCGTGTTTGCCCACGAATCGTCCTGCGGAAAACCTTAGAATGAACGGGAGGCATGTTTCCCTTGAAACGAACGAAGAAACGAATGTGAAATTAACAGCACCCGCGTGAAGATAAACAACCGATTTCCAACTTGTTTCTGCCTGGCCGCCCACGACAACAATATTCTGACTCATGCTTTTCTCCTCTCCCCTCCCCTACCTCGCGCCAGCTCGAACCTTTGCTGAGGCTCGTTGACCAGCTTTCATCCATACGCCAGAGAACTTCCGAAAGTGCTACAAACTTACAATTGGATACAATCATAGGCGTGCGCACGGGAGGGCAATTGCCTCTCCCCTCATCATGGACATCCGCAGATTTTTTCCACGGAGGGACAAGCAAGGTATTTTTCCATGAGGCATATTACCCCGATAATAGTGTTGCCTCCTCAAAAAACACCACTTGAATTTGAAATTATCGCACAATATAAATTACTATGACGGAAATCAAATTATACGTGTTAAATATATCCTTTTAGGTTGACATTAGATATCTAAGGGGGAGGTGTGGCCATCCTTGCTCCCCCCCCCTTCCAGACGTGTACTCTTCAAGAAAATTAAGTATTTTCAAGCCGATTAAAGTTCAAAGCAACTAAGGGGGAAGGGGGTTCAGTGGCGAAACCACAGGGGTGCAATGGGCATTGCCTGTCCCCAACCTTGAACGGAAATCAATTCCAGGGGGTCAAACTTTGAGGTAAAAGAAAGCAAGACTAGGAGAATCTAAGAGTAAAAGGACAAAATGACACTCAAGATGGAATTAGTTTTCGCGTCTTTCTTGCATTATTTCTTCCAGACGGCCAAGAACACCTGCAGAGACACAGAGGGGCAATTGCCCCATCGATATCAAATAAGAATACATTTCGTAAAATTTTCTTGCTCGCTTCGCTCGCAGTTTCTCATTTTCTTACAGTCTTGTCAAATTCAGGGGGCGGCGGGAGTTCGCCCTGGGCGCCGAAAAAAATAATTAAAAATTAATGAAAAGATTTTTAAAGAGGATGCCATGGTGCTCCAACGAATTTTTTGTGCCATATTAAATACCTTTGCAAAAATCTGGATCTAAAAATTATATATATACGTATATGTATATACGTATGTAATGAAACTAAAACAGTGAGATAAAATGAGGTTTAAATCTTTCCCGACTGAAGTTTCATCAAGGCTAATCAGAGGGTCTGCGCACGCCTATGGATACAATTCACCAATTGAAAATTGCCCTGCATTTCCAATTGGTTTCAGATTAGATTCCGATTGAAACCAAGTCATTCCGATACCTTTATTGGGCACCCAATTGAATCCAATTCGTTCCAATTGAAATATCAATTGGAGCCAGTAGACATTTCCAGCTGGGCATCAAATATTAATAAAGAAGTGAAGGAGATCTGAGGTAAAATATCAGACTTACATGTTCTAACGGTTTTCGATTTTACTATTCTTCCCTCCAATGCAAGTTAAACCTATATCCTAGGCTATGATTGGAGAAATGCGACAAAAACTCTGTGTTTGAAGTTGACTGGCGTGGGAGATATTCACCGTAACATATTAACCTAAATAACATCTCCGTAAATCAAAGATTTATAATCTCTTGCATCTGTATTCCTAACCATTCAAACACATGCATCAGGATTTTAAAAAAAAAGTTTAGAAACTCATACATCCGCTCCTCCTAGCTAAGCAATCGAGGGTTTATAACAATTACACCCATATTTCTAAGCCATCAGAGATTTATAATCTCTCATATTCGTATTTGTAACCAATCAGAGATTTAGAATGCATTTGGTACATTATCTTGTGAGTAATATAAATTCACAATGCACAATTAAGTTAGAAAGTAGAAGATATTTTACATATTCATTTATTTTAAATTTTTGATTGTTTTCTAATGTGTCCCATCCGTGACACCAAAAAAACAATTAATTTCTTCTTTAACTCTTACCTTTCCCCTTCAACTCTACTAGAATATTACAAGGCCAATTACCCTCTTTGTCTTAAGTAATTTATTTTTTATCATTTGATAATTCACAGAAATTAAAATAAATTTGATATTAAGTGAAGAGGCAGTGTTTCGTCTGCCCCACACGTGACACAAAATTTTTCACTTGTAACTATAAATCTGGGAAAGTATTTTCAGGGTAGTTACGTTTAATAAACAGTGATAAGTTTCATATTGCACTGAACAGAAACTGTGAGGAAAATGTTGCTTAACTATCAGTAGAATAGTTACTTTAATATCAAAATTGTAGTTTGCGTGTCCCACCCGTGACAATGGAATGCCCCATTTGTATTTCTAACCAATTAGAGATTTAAAATATATTACATTTGCATTTCTAACCAATCAGGAATTTAGAATGTATTACATTTGTATTTCTAACCAATCAATCGTTATTGCATACTTATTTTCAACCACAGAAGGGCACACCGAAGAAGGGGCTGATGTAACTTCAGCCCCCTCCCCTAACTGCACCAGGATAAAATATTTTGAGAAAAATATGGATAATTTGTGGAAATATGTAATTTTTGAAAAGAACAAATTTAACACTTACTAATAGCATAATATTGAATTTCTTTCAAATCGTATTGATAATAATATATATGCGGACAGGAGAATATCTTAATTTGTACTTGAAAATATTACAATTATTTCCTGTATATTTTTAGTTTTAATTCTTCCAAAAATAACATCATTGATACATCACTGAACAACACATATTCACAGTTGGTAGCAGAAGTTGGTTATAGTTAGGGAGCGTAAGTTGATGACCTAAAAAATATAGGTATACAACCTATAGAATGCCCTAAAAAATTAGAAAAAAATGACGTAATAATGCAAGAAAATGACCATTAAATTTGTTAGTTTCAGGTTAAAAATTGAAATGAAAAGGAAATTAAACGAAATGCAATCTTGCTTTCAAAAAAAGGCACCAAATGATACCACATGCACATTCAATTAAAATATGAAACGAGAATTTCCAATGGAAAGAATCAAATAATTTTAAAACAATTTAATGAAAAAGTCGTATACACTGAATGAATTGGTGTAAGATGCATTAATTTCCCAGTTTGCCCCAGACGGACACCTGGTTGTTTCCTCCGACACAGCAAAGACTGTCACCAGTTCAGCATTTCTTTTGCTCGTAAATTGCAATCCTGCGAGATATATACTACAGGCCTATGTTCACCTTGGTGAAAAGACTCAAGAATATTACGAAAATGAAAGAAGTGACAAAATATGACGAAACAATACATCGAATATTGCGAAAATGCCGAAAAAATGCCGAAAATCGGGGAAAATGCCCTAAAACCTGAAAATCGGCAAAAAAAATGCAAAAGAATGCACTTTAAAATTAGCATAACAACTACTTCTAATGAAAAAAGTTAGTTAATATATAACATAGGAATGTCAAACCTAAGTTATCCTTATGGATACTTTTTTATTTTGTGTTCTAGACGAAGTGTAATATTGTGTATATTTAATGGTCATCGTGTCCGAGATGTCAGAAAAAAAGATGACATTTCATCAACTTCCGCTTCCTAGTCATTGTCCACGCGTCCAAGAACTGAAGGAAGCCGCCGCCACAAACATGGGTTGGTAACAGCGGACGAGTTGTTTTCGTCCAATCACACTCAATCTTCAGCCAATGGGCACAGCTGTCATTCTGCTCGTCTACTCCACGTGGAGTCTCAGTCACATGACTGCGGATACGCTGTTGCCGTAAATTGCAACTTCAATGTGGATACCGTGGGAAGGTGCTAGCGCGGGGGAGGGACAAGGTGGCGTAGAGTAGATGTGTGGCAACACTGTGCGTTGAATGTGATTGTTACAGCTAGTGGGCGCGCTCCGTGGACTCCAAAGCCAGCCGGTCGTTATCGAAGCTATTGCGTCGACTATAAAAAGTGATAAGGAAAGTTGAACTAACTTCCTTATACATATTTTAAACCCCTTAGTCCACTTGCTTACCACATGCATCACAAAGCAAAGCTAATTATGCAAACTTACTGTGGGGTATCGGACGGTTCTTATGTCAGGATACTTCGATTTGGTGTTGGTGGTGGATGAGAACCATGGGTACTGCAACGTGTGCACCATCGAGTCGTTGAATGAAACAAACAATAACCTCCTACCATCAGGACTTGGCCACAGTGCTTCGAAGCTGTCGAATATATCCTCTGAAATTAAACGCAGACACGTGTTCAGCAACATTTGAAACAATAAATTTTATACGAAAAAACCACAGCATAACAAATATACAATTTGGTTAATGTAGTAGATCATATTTTTGCATTGATGAGGAGTGTTAGAGTGCGCGCCAAATCTCCTGCATATGGCATTGTACGGCTGAAGAGCACCAGCGAATCACAGACGTGCGGCGTTCCCTAGTTCCGTGACAAGGCGTTTCGCTCAACCACGCTGTCTCTTTTTCGTGTGAGATTTCGACATGGCACCGCTGCAGTGCGCTGCTATTGGCTATCGCCATATGCAGGAGATTTGACGCGCACTCTAGTAGAAGAGTGAAAATTGACACTGATGCGGTTATTACAAAGAACATTTTGGAGATTTCCCTCGCGGTTGTCTGGTTGTCCTACACCATCAGCGCAGTACCTGAAGTCTACAATACGCTGCTATTGGCTGAATCGACAAATTGATGCCCATAATATAAAATTAGGTCCCAAGACACCCCCAGACACCTTACTGATTGATTGGCCTTAAAATTTTGGGCGCGTCAGCACTTGGGCTATATTGCACCCGTCACATGATACAGGGTACAGCCACTTATCTTATCTAAAATATAACTAATAACAGAACTGTAGGGTCGGAGACTAAAATATTCTGACCAATTAAAAGCTGTGGCTGTAAAGTGACACTCACAAGGGAGGTTATCTAAGTGTCCCCCTCCGATTTCCATGAAACTTGGCAGCTGTATAGAGGGACCCAAAGGAAGAAAAACATGTTTTTTTTTGTTTCGGCTAAAAAACTGTTTTAGGGGCCAAACCCCCATCAAATATCAAGATGAGGACAAATTAAAGTGGGGATTTGACCCCTGTGTCCCCCTCCGGTTTCCACGAAACTTGGCAGCTGTATAGAGAGGCCCAAAGGAAAAAATACGTGTTTTTTTGTTTCGGCTAAAAATCTGTTTTTGGGGGCAAACCCCCCTCAAATGTCAAGATTAGGACAAATTGATGTGGGAATTTGACCCCTGTGTCCCCCTCCGATTTCCATGAAACTTGGCAGCTGTATAGAGGGGCCAAAAGGAAGAAAAACGTATTTTTGTGTTTCAGCTAAAATACTGTTTTAGGGGGCAACCCCCCCCCCCTCAAATGTCAAGATGAGGAGAAATTGAAGTGGGGATCTGACCCCGAAACCACGTAAATATGGCATAGGAAGAAACAGGGGGCATAATGATAATGTCGGCAGGGTCCAAAGGATAGCCTAGGGCCCCAAATTTTATAAATTCTCTCCTGAATATTGCTGGGATCACACCGTATTATACTCAGATACTGAACTCAGACACGAGATATTCTTCACTGACACCCGTAAGAAGTTAGAGTATCATCCGTTGAGAGGCACCACTAGCACTTTTGCTTTCTCTTCTCAACGATCATTCAACAATAGATGGCGCTGCTAATATTTCGGTACTACTTTACTGTAACAGACACACCTATCAATGATTTATTTCGCAATTTTTTACATTGCTAACGTACTATTCTGCATTGCGGAACATTTTTTTAGGTGAAATAATGAATTTCTAACGAAAATAATGTATATTTCTTACATTAACGAGTACTTACTGTTGTTCCTTATTTCCCACAAACCATCCACGGGTAGCCCAAAAATTCACGATAGCCCCACGAACCATTCACGGGGACGAGGTATGCCTACTAGGTTAGGTTAGGCCTGTTAGGTTAGGTTCCATTAGCACTCCTTTCGTTCAATTTAGCATATACGGACAATACGAGAGCGTATTGTGCTCTCGTGCAGAAAGCAAATGGCGGCAGCAGCAATAGCGCGTCGGAAATAGATTTTCGTAGAAAACCACATGCATTCGCATTAAAATGGATGAAAACTACATTCCCGAACATCAACAACGCTACAGAAAATGATTTGCGTAAGTACTTTCTCCTGTAAATTTGAAGAAATCCGTCTCGGGTATAGTAAAGTGTTACCAATATTTCAACACTGTGGAGGAAATAAACGCAAGCTAAGAAGGCGGTTTTCTGTTTTTTCAACGGAACACGTGGCACCCTTTTTAGATACCCCATAGATGCTTCAACTTATGTGTGCTGAGATTATTTTCTACAGAATAGATTCTCTAGGGACAAAATTGCGTGCAGGTGTCTGTGGGTATTCCATCCTTATCCATTTAAAATGAAAATAATCAACTGAAAGTGGATATTCGAGGGGTGTGATATATTTTGATAAATACATTTTTATTTTATTTTGTAATTTAAAAGACTACTCATAACTTTTACCACTTGAAAATACACCTTAGGTATGCTGGGATCTTATTTTTTGTAATTTTGAAAAGGCTCTGCAGAAGGTGTAATTGGTGACAAGCGTGTAATGAGTCAAAATATTTCAGAAACTATATTATCTCAAAATATTATAAACAAAGACATAGCTGTCACCTGCAATTTGCAACATGCCTTGAAGGCATATGTGGGGATAGGGAGCCCCATATTCAAAATTTCAGTCGTTTATCGAGGTGATTTAATTCTCGGCTTTGTTAACGTTCCCCTCCCACGAGATATTGGGGCTGAGTGAACCCCGGAGCCACCCCTGTTACAGCTCTCGACAAGAAATTGTCTGTAGTCTACGGCTGTTGTTGCCAAATGTTTCATGAAAACATTGCGACTGACTGTCCTTCGAAAGGGGAAACAAATAATATCAATGATTTATTCAAGCCCTCAGAGGATTCCTACGTGGCGGTTGGATTCTCGTCTTCGTGGCAGCCTAGTGTTAAAATTCCCGCACATGGAACGGCGAGCTCTGATTGGCAGATAACGAAGCACGTGTTGTCTCCAGCGCTCCTCTTAGTGGGTGGAAGCGCTCACGTGGTTGCTGCAAATGTCTTCCAACAGATGGCAGGCCGAGTAGCGGAAACAGTACCAGGATAGGTAGGCCTTCTGAGGTATTGAGCGCCAGAATTCTTTGATCAGACAATACAAAGTTTACTTAGTAACTTGGCAGTAGAGCAATAGAACGCGAAACCATAGATCCAGGTTCGATTCCTGGTTTAGTGACACTGATCATAACTTTTCAATAATTTACAATTGATGAACACACCGAAATATATAAAAATTTCATGGACATGGAATGAGCTGTCTCTATTCCCCGGTTTCACTAAACACTTCTTATGTTGTGGAGAATATAAACAGCATGAATAATTCACATACCTTCATACAACCAATCAGGAACTCCGTTGTAGATGACGCCAGGTGACCCTGTCTCTGTGAGGCGGTGAATAGTGGCTGTGAACGGCGACTCTTTTAAGAAAATGTCGTTCTTCTGCACGAGGACTATGGAGGTGCTGTTACCGATCCACTTGGCGAATTGCAGTCGACTGGGCTGCACTTTCGTCCTGTTCAACCGAATGGGGAGGTGATGGCTGCAACAGAGAAATGTTTAGGTTACAACTCTTCATTACTACCTAACTTGAAAAATTATTGTTTTTACTTAATATATGTATTCTAAGTACGTAGCCAGGGGGGGCTAAGGGGGCCCCCGAAATCCTTCAAATATCTAATTCAAATACTGTATAGTGGTAATTAATTTAACTTCCTTAGCAGGATTAAATATTAGATCGAAAAAAGTTTAGTGTTAAATAGAGGAACCAGGTTATCTTTTTATATTCTACCATTTAATCCGAAGAACAAATAGATCCACAACTCCAAAAGTTCATAGTTTTCTTTGTGAGAGGTCACACAATATAAACTTTATGAGTAAAATTTGACCCTAACTTTTAAAGCTTTTTTTTGGACGGAATGTGTAAAACTTAATAACAAAATACAATAACCGTGAATTTCAGTACACTAACTGTACAAAATGTAAAAAAATAATGGACAACAGTTGTGTTGGATATTCACTCATAAGGGGGATATGGGAGCGAAGCCTTTCCATATAAGTTATAATAATAATAATAATAATAATAATAACAATAAATTTGGATTAAAATTGGTTTATTTCTAATAACTTATAATAATTATTATTGTAAAATTACAATTATAGCCGTGATAATAATTATTATTGCCATTATTATTTCTACTAATCAAGTTTAATACTGGCCTGCCCGCTCTACAAATATTTCGGTGAGGCCTGTGCTGATAAGGGATGAGCCCCCCCGAAATAAAATCCTGGCTACGGGCCTGATTTACGGTTGAGTTTGATTGCGAATAATGTTAAGAGAAGTTGCCCTTGCGCGTTATCGTACATATAGTAACTATAAATGATTTTAAATATGTTTTGAAAATTATACAGCTGAGTGGAACATAGGTTGTACTTACTCGTTCTTCACATCATACACCGTGTAGTATGCAGAGAATGAATGTCTGAACACCTGAAATAGAAAGACAATTTATCAGTTCGCAGGAAATAATAGAACAAAAGATTGGATAAGATACAAAATGAACATTTAATAACTATACAGGTGTTACTGAGTTACTTTTTTTTAAACTAAATAAGTGCAACTCAAATAATTAAGTAATATTTAAAACTAAGTGTGCTATTTTTTCAGTACGTTACTCTGTTTATCTTCAACTAAGTGCAACTCAGTTTTTTTTTTCAGATGAGTAAGTGTAGCTCGATAACATTTTCATCTATGTAAGCGTAAGAGTGCTAGATTTTGATTAAGTAAGTCACTTACACTTCGAACCTAGTAACGTGCTACTCTTAGTTTTTCATCTAAGTAAATAGGAATAAACCTACGTTGTTTATCTCGACTTAGAACAGAAGCGGCTGCTACCTATTCGCGCACTCGCACGTGCACACCCAAATAAATGTGTAATAGTATTAATTGTTATTATGTTTATACATTGAACGCCATTTCTTCAAAACATCAAATGTTCGCGGGCCACATCACCTTCCATTTACTTCCTTACGTCAGCTTTTCTACGTGAGTAACGCGCGTCAAATGTGCATGAACAAAATTGGGAAGTGCACACAGGCTCACACAGAAGTGGTGCTCTCTTCGACGGCGAATAGAGGAAGCAAAAAAGGCTCTTATGGCTTGGATCAGTGTGTCACGGTATCCAGTGACATGTGAAACGCAGTTCGATATAAATTATTTTTGTTTATTGATTCATTTTATGTTCAAATATAAAAGTGTGAGGTTTGATTTATTTTGTGGATAAACTTGTATCCGAGCCAGACGTCGGGAGTTGGGAGACGGGTTTTTCCTGAGTGACAGCCGAACTGTCATTGCGGCTTAGAACATGACATATTTGCACAAACACGGGGCGTCACGGAGAAAAGGAAGGATTATTTACGTCGGGACCGGGCTAGGAGTCGCAGCGGGTGGGCGAACCCATTTTTCACGGATGACCAGGAAAATCAGCTGGAGCCCAAGCCTGCAAGGATCGATGACGCGCCTGGTGACCGCGTTTCAAGACAATGGACAGAGGTCATTTTCATCTCCTCGGATACCGAAGCCAAGCCACTTTAGCGTGCTTCTCAAAGGACAAAATTCGAAAGTGATATAAAATCAAGAGTGCTACGAATCGAACACAGTTTTTACCCGGATTTCATAGAGAGAGCATCTCCGCGCTACACTCTGGCGTGACTATTGTCTTGTGTCCGTGGACTTTGTTTTCTTACGTACCGTGAGCGAATTGCAGATAGAGAGTTACCAGTGTGCGCCTCATTTTGGTGAAGTATTACGCGGTGATTGATTTGTTTTTGCCAAGCGTGGACTACATAATAATGGGCGGCTAAAGGAGATAGAGAAGGGAGTCCGTCGACTTCCCTGACTCCTGGAACGATGCATCGCCATCATCCGGTGAAGCTAGCCAGCCAGCGCCAAAGTTGACACCAAAGCCAACCACTGCCCGAAGCCTGAAGGACGTTTGCAGTTCGACGTTCCAATTGAAGCCCGTTACCAGAGAGAGATGATCCCAGGACGACGCTTGATTGATGCCCGACACTAGAGAGATTCCGGACCGGCGCGTGACCACGTACACCCGACGCTAGTGACGAGAGGAACACCCGAAGCGCTAAGGAGGTGGAAGTACACCATATCGTCGCAATCAACCTTCGTCGCGATCGACCTCGGAGAACAATCTCGCCGCAAAGGAACCGTGTGAAAGTCCCGCGTCCAGGAGTGATGAATGACCACACGATGTAGCCGAGTCCGGTAGAGTATTCTTCAGATGGTCTATGTCCATGTAAACGTGCATTGTTAGTATCAACACCGTAATGTTAACGCCGAAGTCTCATTTATTTGCAAAGTGACTCAGGAACCCCGAACCTAACTTCCGTGTCTGATAATTTTTAGTATTGTTATAAAAAAGGGTCATTTTATGTTCAGATGTTCTAATTTAATTGTCTGCATTACTTTAATTTTTAGTGTAAATTGTCAAAGTGTGCTCCATTTTTGTGTAACCGACCGCCCCGTCGCGCCATTTAATTTGTCAATAGTTGACAGATGAGTCCTTTTTAATTGTGGAAAGCGTAATTTATATTGCAAGGTCGTGAGCGTGAAGTAGTATTATTTATTGCATAGCGGTTTTTGATGTAATTTTTGCTCGCGCCGACGATTGATTTGTGTATTCCGGCAGCTGGAGCCGATTAAGTGTTGCATCACTATGTAATGGTGTAGTTGTTCTCATTGGACGAGAGAGGCTTATGTGTATTACCCCCGTCCGAGAAACTTGTTAAATGTCGTGCTTACGACTGGATGAATACGTTCATTCGAACGAAAGATTTAACCACGCCGACCCAATTGTTTTAGATAACCGCTTTCCGAGGGCTGGCACATAATTTAATTTAAAAGAGCACAGGAGCTGGCAGACAAATAACCTAAATTCACATAAAAGTTTAAAACTAAAAAGGAATGATGTGTTAATGAGATCCATGATTTGTATCTGTACTTCACATGTAAAAATACCTCAGATGTGTGAAAGAGGGAGAGAGAGAGAGTGTGATTGAGGAGGCAACGTAAACAGTTGTTGATTGCAATATTTTTTTTGTTGTTACAATATATATTCACATTCTACCGTTCGTCAGTGTTGTTATTTGATGTTTTTCAGGTATGTGATATTATGCTATTAGTGAGTTATGATTGTTCGAATCTACATATCCAAGGTAAACAAAACAGTGTAACATTTCAAGGTATTTATCTCCGCCTCGCAATAGTACGACAATAAACGACCGTCTCAGTACCGAACTTGAAAACCTGGACCGTAAGAGTCACGACCGGTTTCCCGTACACATAACGACGCTTGGCCCCGTGCCGGGGTATGAATGACACGTCATTTCGGGGACCGTGAGTGCACTCGTTACAAGTGGACTCTCGGACTCGCTTCGCAACAACAATTGAGACACAGCAGTTACGGGCATGCGCTGTGACGGAGTCGAGGATAACCCACGGATCATTGCAAATTGAGTTGTTGTTTTTTTTTAGTTTTTTTTTTTAGAGAGAGAGAGAATGAAAGGGAAATTTCGATCTTTCACCTCTCGGGGTTGAGACGAGTGTATTCAACTATGCAAGGCCCGATGCGATGAGTGGAATACGTTCATACAGGTGCTGGAATAAATAGTTTTAAAAATTGTCAGCGGTTTGAATTTAAAACATTCATAATGTCGCAGAGGAATTGGTGTCATTTAGCCGCTATTACTTGTATTTGGAAGTTCATCGAAAATTTTAATTAATTAGAGTTTAATATTGTACTCTTGTCACAGAACAGTCAATACAGTTTGTTATTCAGTGCATATGAGAATCTGTAAATTGTACTATTACGTCACAGATTTGACAATTTTTGTATAGGTGCATTTGATTAGGATTGCGAGTCATTACAATTGTACACATCTTAAGTGTACGATGAAATGCTTATGTGGCATTAAACTTTGGTTTCTGATGGAACATATTTACATCGAAGAAAGACAATATGCATTATTAAAACACTGTAATTACAGAAAATTCTGGCGATATTATTATCCCTTACAAACAATAGCAATTTATCGGTATAGCGTTGTGAGTGATTTTGTCAGATTGTTGAATGCTGAATTTTCTACAGGTCACGAAAGAGACCAAACAACACATCTTCTCTCGTGATCGATTAATGAAATAAGAGAAACCAACGCTACCCAACGCCCAGACCCGAAACTGAAGCGCCGATGCCCGGAGAAGCAGACGATATGTCTCCCAGCGGACTTGACCTGACAATGATTTCTCCTTTCACGCAGACGTCTTTGGAGAGTTCCGACACGGGTTAAATTTCGGCCCAATCTATCAAAATTATTCTTCGTTTGCTTTTTGTCCAAATTACGGTTGTCAGTCGGAATGTGTAGATCCTACCGTAATATACCTTCGTAGAAGGCAGGATGTACAAAGAATGCCTTTATGTCAGCACTTTATATTTTCCAGTATCATGAGTTGGAGATAAGAAGTAGGGGAGAAAAGGAGGGGGAGAGAGCGAAGGTAGGAGATCGGAGGTGAGAAGGATGGACAGTCGGTGTTTGGCTTGAAAACTGGGAGGAAGTAAAAGAGAAGAGGAGAGAGAGAAGGGAGTACAGTGTTTGAAGCTCAGGAGATAGAAGATAAGCTGTGTGTGTTTTGGTCATTGGAGGTTAGGGTGTATCGAAAAAAACTTTTTTTCGAAATGTTAAGTGGTGTGGGGGAAATCGGTCCGTCAGTTATGGATGGTTCCTTCTTGATCCCAAACCACACCGGTGCGTACTGCTTCATTATGTAGTATGTGTGGTTTGGGAAGGAACCATCGATAACTGACGGAGCCCAACACCTCCGGAATTTGATCCACTTGTCCCGATTTCTTCCACACCAATTGAGAGATCTGAGTAATAGGGTCATTCAACAAAACGCATTCTTCGCCCATCCTGAAAATCTCCTGCTGGCTTTAATAACAGACCAAAACCCAGAGATAAGAAGTCTTGGTTGGCAAACAATTAAGAAAGCAAGAGGATTGAAAAAAGGCAAAATAATTCGCACTTTTGTTTTACCAACCATCAATTTTAATGCAGACCAATACTATGACATGGTTGATTGGGCTTCATGCTCCTTCCACGAGCCTCCGTTGACCAATAATATTACAAATGAAGAAGTAGATGACTACATTAAAAACAAAAAAAATAGCGGAAATTCAAAACTTCCCCTGCCACACACAAGGAGAAAATCATCACAGAGGCTGCTGCTTCCGTTTTCGGCGCCAGCTCACGTAATGGCTACATCAAAGCAAAATTGGAATCTAGAGAACATATGCCGACATTTCGAACAAAAAGTGACTATAAAGTTCAAGGAGAAAACTAGAAGAAAACCTTGGCCTGCCCCTTAGTAAAATTATGTTTTCCAACATAGTTTGGGTGGGTGTTTGGGTGGAGCTCGCAGTCCAGCCACCTCCTCGTGGTGATCTCTGGGTTATTTTCAAAGCATAATAAGCTATGAAAATAAGCGAAGCGCTGGACAGTAATTGAGGAACTGTTAGCAATTAGAAAGCCAAAATATTTTATTTAGTCTGTTATATCGGAAAACTTTCGAATAAAACACAAAGTCGAAACCAATTAGAAACCATCAATAGAAAAAATGGAATTTTTAGCCTCAAACTGACAATTTTTGACCAAAAGCATACGTAAACAGCATAGGAAACCACCCCTGAGGCACGAATGTAACATATTTGCCATAAACAAAACAATAAATTACCATAATGCAGAAAAAAAGACATGAAATAGCCAAAGAATGACATTTTTGTGAAATTGTTGTGCGTGTTGCATAATCAAATCACTATCAAAACTTCAAGGTCATTGCGCGCCACCTAAACGACCTCCAAAAAATCTGAAAAAAATCAGACGTGTTTTTGGTCACAAATGGCCACTTTTCCGCACTAGCCACCTTAACATTTCGAAAAAAAGTTTTTTTCGATACACCCTATTGGAGGTCCTATTGACTTTCTCTTCAAATACGAGACAGGTAATTCCTTTCACTAATAATAACCATGCCGGTTCAGTCTTAACGTTCATTAAACCCAATGTGTGTGTTGCCATTCATTTAAGAGTTGTATAGATTAACATTTCTCTAGGTACCTCAGGAGATGAAGATTTAGCATAAGCGAGTAGCTATGAGCTAACGCACCCTTATGGTTCGATCCCGACACCGAGTGGTGTTCTAGGCTACTAACAATTAGAAATGCAGATAGCCTTCGGGCTCAGTCCTACACCTCTCCTAAAAAACCGATACCTACCTTACATGTAAGGATAGGAACCAGTAGGGTGTAACGAACCTGAGAGTTTAAGGTTTTAAATTTATAAGAAGTTAAGATTTATAAAGTGTTTATTATTTCAAATAATGTGCAAGCTGTCACAGACAACTATAGTTAGATTGATACAGTTTTGTTTGGAACTTGTATATATGCTTATAAATACGTCATAATCTGTTCGTGTTGACGTCACTTTCTCATCTCAGCAGTGGAAGTGAACCCACCTGAATGTTTCTCACCTGACGACAGACTGAGTTTGGAAAACAGGTGAAGGTGAAGAATCAATAAGAACTTGGAAACGGAGAGAATTCAAGTATAGATTTTCGGTTTGTCGAGTTTTCTTCTTGGCCATAAGTTGAAAGTAAGCAATTAGTTATCTAATTTGACTTTCTCTATATGTGAGTGAATTGCCCAACGTTAGTATTGAATGTTCTAGTGTTTTATTGGTAAGTGACTATGAAATATAACTGATTATAAAACTACGTTTTAACTTTGAAAATAATGTTGTGTTTCTTTTCTACCCAGCAAGCCCTGATGATTTGCAAAGATTCTCATGTTTCCGACTAAAGGAGTAGCGGACTAACTTACTGATGACTGGTTTACAACGGAGGGACGTTGCAAGGGTGTGCGAAGTTCCTCCCCCTTCTAACGTTTGGGTTACTAACTAACTAACTAACTCCCTAGCCTTCTTAAACCCGAAGGTTCATGGCTGCAGCAACACAGGCTTTCCATCTTTCCCTATCTTGAGCAAGTTCTATATAGTCCTTTCCATCCCTACCGATTTCCTTTAGGTCCATCTCAACGTTGTCCCGCCATCTTCGTCTTGGCCTTCCTACAGGTCTCTTACCATCAGGTTTCCCAACAAGAATCCTGTAAACTCCTCTTTTCTCTCCCATTCCTGCCACATGGCCTGCCCACCTAAGTCTTCTTGATTTAATTATTCTAATAATTGAATACAAATTATGTAGTTCTAAATTATGTAACCTTCTCCACTCACCTGTCTCCTCACCCCTTTTAGGTCCAAATATTTTCCTACGGATCTTATTTTCAAATACTCTCAATTTATGTTCCTCTTTCAATGTAAGGGACCAAGTTTCACATCCATATAATACTACAGGCAAAATTACGTTTGGGTTCCTAGCACACTAAAATCTAGATGAAGCTGAGCTAATTCAAGACGCGGCCGAGGTCTTTTCCAGCTTGCTGGTTTCTGCTTGGGTCCCTTCTTTATTCTTGTAGTCTTTTCAACTTCTTTCTAATTTCAACCCCTTTTAAACGTCTTCTTTAACAATACTATAAACCAGGTCAAGCAGTATGTCCTGTAGGCAGCATGCCACTTGTGCATGCCTGCATGAAATGGAGGCCTCCCCAAAGGGGCAACGTCCAGCTCAGCCTAGACGTGACTCTCAGGGGAGGACTACGCCTGGGCCACAGGACGACCCCAGGACGATAATGTGCTTGGAGAGTGCATTTGTGTCCTGGCCTAGATCTCACGCCCTGCGGTGTAGTTGCCGGTTGACTAGGGTCGGGCGCCACTCTATGCTGCGAGCTCTTTGGAAGTAGCATTGTTATTTTCTTTTTTTTTAGAAATCACTGGGGTATTTCGAACTTGTAATAAACCTTATTTTTATAAATTTTCATGAAAAATAACTCTGCTGTCGTCTCATTATCAGCAAAAGGTACGCCATACTTGGATTGCTAATACGATTAGCAGAAAGGGGCGGGAATATTTGGGTGGGGGTAATAACACTTCTTCTGGACACAAGGCCGAGGTGCACACCCATAGACCCAGACCACCAGCCGCCACTGACTTAGAACCTATGTGAGAGGTATAAATGAATTATTTTTCAAATAATCACGATTGGCTTATTTTTCAAGTTTGTTTCTGTTTTAGCTTTAAGTCCACTTTATGCACAGTAAGGCTAATCGGGACTGGACCTACAGTTTAATGAGGGATCAGACCCACTATGTACCTCCACCGGGTATGGAACCTGGTACCCTTGATTACAAGGCGACCACATTACCACTACGTTATCGGAGAGGCATAAATAAATAACCTGTTCATGTAAGTGTAACCTAGTTACTTCAACTACATAAGCGTTACTTATTTACTTTGCATCTCTTATTTCTCAACCAAGTAATAATCCATCACTTATTTTCATGAAGTTTCTTTGGGAAGACGGCAAAAGTCTTGGATGCCAAGGTTGAAACTGAGAACTTCAAAGAAAGTCTCTGTATTTCAAGACGATAGAGCGATATAAGAAGTTGCAAGCCTTGCCAAAAAAAGAGACTAAAGGATATTCATAAGAGAAAGAATGCCAGATGAAACAGACTGTTGAGGAGGACAAAAGATATAAACACATCAGCGAGTGAAACAGTCGTATCTCATTGTGCGACCCACAAAGAAGGAAATTGGGCTCGTTTGGCTGATGTAACGGAAGGAAACACATCCACTGCGGACATTGTGTGGAAAAAGAAGTGTGGAAATATTTCCTCTTTTCCTGAGGGAACAAAAGAAGGAAAGGAAGAAGCAGCGTTGATGAAACGACATGGAAATAAATTGTTCCTCACTTCTCTTTGTACAAGGTGGCGCAAAAGTCATCACCTGATTTACTTAGCCTATAGCTTGGGTTTTAAATTAAACAAAGTAGTTTTATTGCGTTAAACTTTTATTGATACTTGTAAGTTTTATGTCCTCAATTTTTAAAGATAACATCCAATAAATGACCACCATTCGAATCGATGCAAATTTGGGCTCTCTTTATTTCGTTTTCCATGGTGTTGGAACTCTGCGGGGAAATGTTTTCAATTTCATGCTGAATATTGTCCTTTAGTTGCTGTAACGTCACTGGCTTATTCACATAAACCAATGACTTCAAATATCCCCAAAGTGAAAAATCTGGAGCGGCCAAATCAGGGGACCTGGCCGGCCATGACAAATCACCAAAACGGGATATTACTCTGCCCGGAAAAGTGTCACGCAAAATTGTCACAATTTTTACACGTTCTTGTGGGGTATATGTACTTATTCATTTTCGCACACAATAAATTTCGTCAGTATATTCTATTTCACTGACAAAACACTACAGATATAAGCAACAAGATGTCAAAATAAAGGTCAGTTCAAATAGGATGATAACTTTTGCGTCAGCCTTTACATTAACACCTACATGTATGAAAATATACGTAGGTATTTATAAATAAATACGATAGAATATTTACGAATAACTCTAAACATAGCCTATTCTGGAAACCAAAATAGGCGAAATATTCCAACTCGTAACATGGTCATGTGATATGATAACTAATATTATTCATGTCATTTAATTTAATGTAATTTAATTATCTATTATATTTATTGTACTCTAACACCAATTGTTGTAGCAATATGCGAAGACACGTATATATAATTAATGATGTTAGAAGATTTACGAATAAACAGTATACCTTCGCTAGCCTGGAAAGGTATTCTGACAGCAAATGTATAGCCCAATATGAATCAATAAAGGGCAACAAAATAATTGAGGCACCATTATTCTAAAAAGAGATGCCCTGGTTTAAAGATTTTAGGAAGCAGGGCATAAGCGCATACCCCTTAAAGTATAAGGGTAGAGAAGGGCTCTTTCTGGGAGTTTTCCCCATATTTGTTTATCTTTATAGCACCAGCGATAAAGCTTGGAGGTAGTACTATTTGGAGACGTGTCAACTGTCACATCTCACGAACTACTGAAATTACAAACATAAAACTTGGGTGATCTAAAGTGCCAGTAATGACTAGATTATTACTACATAAATCATTTTTTCAGTCTGTCCGCCTGTACGTAACAGACAGCAGTCTGTACATGTATAATAAACAAGCCCAAACTAAGCTTTGTTACACTAAGACAGCTTTCATACCGAAGAAACAAGTGGCAAACATAACGTGTCGCTTGGGGAAAAAAACTCTCACTAATAAATGCAACCTTTCGATGCGACAAGCTGCACGTGTTCCTTATAACTTTGCTATCACTGGGACTGGGCCTTTCTTTCAATACGATGGGAAAACCAGAGGGACGTTCCTCTAAGTTGTAAAATTTACAGGAGAGTCGAAAAATTGCCCGAAACGATTTTGACGCACAACATGCGCCGCGGACAATGGAAACAGCCTGCAGCAAGTTCCTGGGGCACGGGCATGCGCAGTAGAGTAGAAACAGACGACACGACTACAACCACGTGCTCGCTGTTCGGACTGAAGCTGCGTCACGACACAACGTCCTGTTATTTGAGTGTAGTTGTTGTAGTTGGTTGTGTAGTTGTACGTGAGTGTTTGTTTTGTGGACAATATGATGTGGTCGAAAGATAAAGTAGTAAAACTTATAGAGCAATATGAACAGGAGTCAGTGTTGTGGAATGTTACCAGTTCGAACAAAACCCGCCATAGCTGTATTGTCCATCTTTACACAAGTTAAATTACCACCAAATTATTACAATACAAGAGAAGAAACACTGAACCACTCTCAAGCACTGCACAACGCCACACTGCGGTCCTGCGCTCCAGTGTTGTTGCGGGCGTATTTTGCAGAAGTAGTTTTGAATTGGAAATAGTGCACTAAATGACGTGCCGGCACATGTTGCACGTCATGAGTCTGGAACTTGTCAGAATGGAAACCTAGCTTTAGGAATATATCTGACTCTTAAAAAGAGTCATTAAAATGGAGATACGACGTGACTCTACCTTACTGCTAAGGATTAGAAGTGTCTCCAAATAGATCTATCGTAACATCCCTGGTCGATATCGTGCATAATCTTGCACAAACTTGTCCAGACCTGTAGCTGGTTTTAGCCGAGAAATGTTTTCTTTCCCCAAAGGAAGTGAGGTGACGCTTACCTTGAGAGGAGGTGAGTGAAGGTCAGGCAAAACCAACAAAACCAGGAGAATCTGGGGGCAAGAGGTCTTTTGATGATTGATTGCTACCAGGTGAAGAGAGAGGGAGACAAGGTTTGCGCTGACTTTTCATATTTTTTTTTGGTAAGGGTGATGTGTTCCTCAAACATATAGAAATTCATATAATGAAGAAACTAAATAAGTTAAGGCACTTTTTAAGGGCATATTTTGGCATATTTTGCCATTTTTGCGTAGCATATATTGATAGGTTTTCGGTCATATTCAGCATATTTTTGTATTTTCAAGAAATATACAGTCACTTTCGAAGTGGATTCGTTCTTAATCCCATGTTTACTAGATAGGTTTTTTCGGACTGTAGAAAAATCTTTTTTCATTTTTATTTGTAAATTTAGAAAAAGTATTAATTGTGCATTGCAGCTCAGGGTCCATACAGTGAACTAAAAATAGTACGTACGTGAAAATATCTCAGCGTTTAGACATTGATGTTTAAAACAGTCCAGTTATAAGGGCATATTTTTCAAATTATAGTGCATCTTTTGTAAAATTTTAGGTTATTAGAGCATATTTTATTTTGCATAATTTGGTGATTTTTAGGCCATAACAATCCTAGTCCTAGTTATGTATCTGTCATTCTCAGTAACAAAGGTCTTTTTTTAATTAAGCTAGATCTTTTACCTCTTAACTGGCTCCTTTCGGGGCCGTAGTGGCAAGCGAGTGGTAGCTACTGTTTAGGGGATGAGCTACTCCCCCATTGGATCGATCCCCCGTTCTACAGGGTAGAACGCTACGTGGTGGAGGTGGAGGGAGTTTGTTTAAATAAAACTGAAAACCAAATTTATGGAGTTACGTTCGTCTGGTCCTCATACGTGCATCGTGTCGCCTTGGTTAGTTGTTCCAGCATGCGCGGTGAATGCTTGCTTCTACACTGAAGGAGCCGTGTATCGCTTCTCTCTTCGTTGTGAAACTCACCTGCCGCGTGTTGCTCTGGTCTGAAAGCTTCGTTATATGTTTATTTGATTCACAGCAATAAATTTGATTGCTTTGGTGTTTTAAGTGTACTTTATGCACAGTAGGCTAATCGGGACTGGACCTACAGTTTGAAGCGGAATCCGAATCACTATGTGCCTCCACCGGGTATCGAACCCAGGACCCATTGATTACAAGGCGACGACTGCACCATCGGGGAGGCCTCAATTGTGACTACAGTGAAAAGCAATACAAGAGGTTCCAATGTGCACTAACACTGGATGTAAACATTAGTCATATTCTATTATATATGACAAAATATAATGTTGAAAATAAAGCATCGACCTCGCCGATAGCGTAGTGGTAATGTTATCACCTTGTGATGAAGGGGTCTCAGGTGCGATACCCGGTGGAGCCACTTAGATCTTCGGATCCTAGTTTAAACTGTAGGTCCCGTACCGATTAGCCTATCTGTGCATAAAGTAGACTTAAAACAAAATATAGGATCCTACCTTTGTCATATACTCTGTCTCGGGAAGCTGTGGAGCAAGGACGCGCATAACGGTAGAGAAGAGGAGACTGCGAGGCCGAAGAAAGGCGCGTTTGTGCAAACGGCTGGTAGCTGAACTAACTTCCCCTCTCACGAGTTCATTGGCCGAGACCTCTCGAGTCATCACTTTGCGCAGAGACTTGTTTCCGTTCGCTCGCTCCATATAGATACCCGGGACAGAATGTAGATTTGAGTTCTTGCCGATGAGTTTGTTTTAAAGCCAATTAAGCACAAAAAGGCTAATTGGGTATGGGCCTACAGTTTAAAGTAGAATCCGAACTAGGGAACCCTTAATTACAATACGACGGTTTTACCTCTATGCCATCGGGGAGGCTGTTATAAATTTCAATGTATGTACAATCATGGACAGAAATACTTCCTCCATACAGTCTTATGAGGGAAGTACTTACATCCACGACTGTACGTAAACACGCAATGTATCTTTTACAGCGTTACATACCAATAGTGTGCTGTTTGCATATGCATCTTTCGGCAAATGGATCTAATATATAACAGAGTCAGTGTAGGCGAGGGCAATTACCCTCCCCCCTTAGTTTTCGCCGCCACTGATCAGGGCCAATGGCTACTTTACAGAAACAAATATTTGAAATAGTAGCCTTCGAAAGTACTTACCTTTTTAACGTTGTGTTTGAACAAAACGAAATTCATGTCGCCAGAAACATCGTAGCCTTGTACATCTAGCTGTCTCTGAAAGATGAAGAATATTCATTTATTCACTGCCTAGAGTTACATGAAGAATCAACAATGCTCTGCTCAACTCATTAATTAATACTATACAAAAATTAAAAGTGGTAACAACACATTTTTATTGCGCAAAATCCATAAAGTTAACACACAATTAAACACAAAATGGCGAGTGTGGTGGGAGGGGCAACAAGGCCACACTCTTTCAATGATAAGTATGCAAGTACTCAAGAAAACACTTAGCGACATGTTACTCGCGTCTCTAAATTTTTGGGAAAAAAAGTAATAGTAAAAAAATGCGAAATTTTCAGGTAAATATAATTCCTTGTATATTTTTCTCAGTAAAAATTGCATTTTTGAAAACAAAAGAGGCTAGCTACAGCCAGTTTTAAATTTACATAATTTTATGTTTGGAGTAAACTCATAATGCTAAGCATTGTAAATTATCTCAATGGATGAGGCTTCATAATGCAAAAACCCCGGTGTAAACATGAATTACGGCTTGCATCTTATAAGCGAAGAAAATTTTGGTTGAGCGACTTTTGAAACACACTGTACATGCTAGTCTGAGAAACAGGGTGCGTCTTATACGGCGATACTCAGTTTTAGATAACTTTCATTTCTGGAGATTTTCTCTGTTCTGAGTTAAACTTAACGCGCACTGATACTAGGAGAAACGCGGAAACAGCAAAGCAAATAGAACTTCTGTTCCCTCCTTCTATATTGAAATCAAATGGTGTAAAGCCCATTACAGGAAAACGCGCGCATCCGAAGCAGGAATTTCCGTGCCAGAAGTGACGAAGAAGATTAAACTTATTTGCTGAAAGCAGACATACGTATCACTTTCTATTTGAAATAATGTAAATTGATTATATCATTTAGTGATAAAGCTTTTTGCTCAAAAACGTGTACAAAGAAAGGAGTCTTATACACTGGCAAATACGGCATAGCTATGTACAGAGTGTCCCAAAATAGTGTCTACACTCTTTGAACGTCAACAGCAGAGAAACTATTAAAGATAACCTGACTGGACTTGTTGTATTTGATGCTGCAATATCTACATTGAGTGTGAGATAGTGTATGGTGGTAATTAATTTTACTTCCTTAGCAAGATTAAACATTAGAGCGAAAAAAGTTTAGTATATAATAAACCAGCTTATATTTTTATATTCTACAATTTAATCCAAAGAATAAATGGATCCACAGCTCCCAAAATTTAAAGTTTTCTTTGTGAGAGGTCACACAATATAAACTTTATGTTTAAATTTGCCCCTAACTTTTAAAGTCCTTTTTTTAACGGAATGTGTAAAAGTTAATAACAAAAGAAAATAACTATGAATTTCAGTACACTAACTGTACAAAATGTAAGAAAATAATGTCACTCCCTACAGTGGATCGAGCAGCAAAGTCTCTTCATTTATATAATTATAATAATAATAACAACAATAAATTTGGATTAATATTGGTTTATTTTTAATAACTTATAATAGTTATTATTGTAAAATTACAATTATAACCGTGGTAATAATTATTATTGTAATTATTATTTCTACTAATCAAGTTTTATTAAGGCCTGCCCCCTCTACAAATATTTCTGGCGATGCCTCTGCTGATAAGGGATGAACCCCCCCGATCCGAAATAAAATCCTGGCGACGCGCCTGCACCAGGCGGTAGGCATTTGTGTACCCAAAGTGACAAGGGTGAGCAATTTTTCTTTTGAGTAATGTAAGAAGTGTCAAATAACCACCAAGATATCCCAATTTAACAGGGTTAGATTTCTACCTCTGGGAAACTGAAGAACGATGCTTACCCCACAAAGCCATGGTCACTAGACGACATGAAACATACGATTGATGTACCTGCGCTTCCGTTCCTGTCGATCTGTTCTGTAGCATTGCAGACAAATTATTGCCGCCAATGAACATCTCTAACTTTAAGGTATGTGACACGCAAAAAAATTCATACTTGCTGTTATTATAGTGTTCCCATGGGCGTATATAATAGTTCACGTAAGGAGGGGGTTCAACTTTTGGTATGATTAGAGTTGTTATATTTCATAAGTGAAAATCTGGGACAATGCTGACCGGAAGCTTTTTGGGGAGCAGGGGGTACAGGACCCGACAAAGTTGTATGTATGTACATATCCATTTTCATATTCTTTACACTTCTTAAAAAAACAACAGAAAACCACTTCGAAGTATATCATTAATCTTGCAACTCTTTTCGGTGTCGTAATGAACTAAGCTGCTATCACACAATGTCGAAACTTTATTTAAGAACTGCGGACTGAACAGTGCGGACACCCAAGCACTGACTGTTTACAGTAAACAGCTTAGTATGTAATGGAAGAGATTTGCAACTGAAATTCAGTGCTTCTAGCAGACGGCGGCGCTATCGTGAAGTTTGACTTTGCAGCATTTTCTTGTAACTCGTTAACTCTTGCATTATCGAGAGGGAGCGGTTCAATGTACAGTTCGATTGTTTAGTAAAATGAATATTTTGATATTACGCATAGAGGTAAAAGTGGTATTATGAGCCATTCATGTATTATGAGCCCCCCAATATCTGTTGATGGAGCGCGCTCAACCTGGCGGCGTCGATTTGAACTGTTAGTTTAGTAACTCCTTTTGCCGCCAGAGAGTTCTCGTTCAGTTGCAGCTGATAGTTTATGAGTGAACGTGTTCTCTTTGTTTTCTCGATCTGAAAAACTTTGAAAGGTAAGTGTTTTGCTTTTAATTGCAGTACTTATTCATTTAGACTCATCCTAGTGCATTATTGCATTGGATAAAGCATGTTTAAAATATTGTTTTTGTGTAGATACTATGTAATTTTGCAAGTAACAAAGATTCGTTATGAGTGTTCCAATTCCAATATGGCGAGGGTTGTAAAATGAGCCCCCATCGTGCTTGGTATATGAGCCCCCAAATTTTAAGGGGCTCATATTATATACACTACAGGAGTGGTTTCAACTTTGTCTTTTCAGATGCCACGAAAAGTACTAGGTCCAAAAAACAAGACCAAAAGAAACAACTGGAATACTGAAGATATGGTTAAGGCGATCAAGGCTGTAAGAAACAAAGATATGGGATTGAAAAAAGCATCAAAAATGTTTCTTGTTCCAAGACCTACTCTTCAAAGACTTGTTCGAGTTGACAAACCACCGGAAGAAGCCGCTTTAACAAAATTAGGGAGAAAAACCTATAATAGGCGAGGAGCTGGAAACAGAGTGAGTCGAGTATTTACTTATCATGGAAAGTAAATTCTATGGCCTTACCAGACAAGATGTTCGCAGAGTAGCTTAATTACTGTGTGAAAGAAATGGAATTAATCACCCATTCAGAAGAGGGGTTAGCTGGTAGAGCTTGGTTCGACCACTTCATGAATCGTCATAACAATGTTTTATCTCTTTTGAAACCTGCTGCGACGTCGTTTTCAAGAGCAAATGGCTTTAACAAAGAGGCAGTCGACAATTTCTTTGATATCCTGGAAGCCGAGTACGCCAAACACAACTACACGGCGGATAGAGTATTTAATGTCGACGAGACAGGAATATCAGTCGTTCAAAGCAGAATCCATCGAATCATTGGGTTGAGAGGAAAAAGTCAAGTGGGAGCTATAAGTTCTGCTGAACGAGGCTCTCTCGTGACAGTAGTCTGCTGCATGAGTGCAGGGGGAACTTTTGAACCTCCTATCTTCATTTTTTCCAGGAAAAATATGTCTGAGCTTCTCATGAAAGGCGCTCCACCGGCGGCAATTGGTAGATGTAATCCGTCCGGTTGGATACATTGGTTTCTTAATGACCCTTTTAATTCATTTTTAATGATCCTTTCCATTGGTTTTGTAATGATTTTTTCAATGATTTTGTTATGAACTCTTTTATGGTATTTCAGATCATAATATATTTTTTAAGGTTTTGTCATGAATAAAATGTTGTTTGTATGATTTAATTTGTCATAAACTTTTCTAAACCAGTTATTCTATTATTTTTTCCTAGGGGCTCATATTACCAGCACAAAACTTTTTTTTCCACAAAATGACTTGTTTTGTATTTTATTTTTTTTCATATCCTTAAGATTGCTCAAATTGGTTTATATATTAGTTGTAGTTAAAGTTATCATAAGAATCTGAACAAAAAAGATAAAAATCAAATTTTAAAAAATACAAAACAAAATGGGGTCTCATAATACCACCTTTACCTCTATAAATATAAATAAAGTTGAGGAAAGTATAGTCTTAATCATTTCTTCTTTCCCACCCGATTCCAGGACATTTGTACATCCCGAAGAAACTATTCGGGACACCAGGACAAATGATATCATTACGGGATTGTCCCGGAAAATCCTGGATGTATAGCAAGCCTAAATATGATCTGGCTATCAAAATCCAATCTATCAACCAGGCTATCGAACATTTTGATACACTCTTCCAATGAATGAGGGATAACCATTTCAAATTTTTGGAATAAGTTGCAATTTTACAATGTGCTGACTGTGTTCAGAGAAACGTGAGTTCAATTTTACTGCAAAGTGGTTATAAAGTGGACAATAATAGTTTACTTTGTAATATTCTTTTGTGCTCTCAGCTGGTGCATTATTCCCTCCTATTTGACGGCTGAGTATTCTAGGTCTCTTCATTTCTTCATCATAATCTCTAAGTAGTTTCTCTGCTTTGGAATACATTTCATTAAGTTCTCAGAACCCTCTCTTAGATTTTCTTAAAAAAATATCTTGACATGTTCAAAATATTGATCAGCCCACTTTTTTGAGGTGCACAAAATAATGTTGCACTGCATAAAGCAATTTAGTTAAAACAAGTGGCAATATTTCAAGCACCACACAGATTACACACTAAAGAAACTGAATAACTTGCTGAAATATTTCTCTTGTACTGATTGCAAAGCCTCTAAAGTTTCTAAATATCCACAAATCACGCTACTTTATTGATACTTTTCTGTCCATCTTGTGTCAAAGAACTTGAGAATGTTACCGTGTTTCCTGGTTTTCTTGCATTAAGTTTTTGAGAAACCAAATCCCTTTAAAGAGACTCAAGGGAAAAAAATATAACTTTTTGGCATTCCCAATGCAGTTTCTTACCGCAGAATTTCCAAAACTATCAGACAATTGCAGACATTTGGTTTGCAGCAACATCTGGTGTGTGAAATTACGTAATTTCCTTCCCATCCGTATCCCGTCCTATACGTCTCTAATTTAGGAGAATAGTATACGTCCGAATTTTTTTTTATGAACAAACAGATAAAACAGGTAATCTGGTAATTTTACTGAACAAAAGGGGCGGGTTGGATCTGTTGAACCCCCCCTTAAATACGCTCATGAGTGTTCCCATTATTAACGTTCAAAGAGTGTAAACACTGTTTGTACTCTATTTATTTTTTCCGTCACATTTCAGTCACTTTTGGCTAATTAGAACGAACTAAAAAGTTAGTAGTAGTATTTAGCACTCAGAAAGTTTGTTTGAATCCACTTTATATTCGGATAGACTAGTCTGGACTTGACTTACATTTTAAAATAGTATTAAAAAAAAATGGATAACGCACCTCCAGAATGGATCGAACCTGGGGACCCCTTGTTTACATGGCTGCAGCGTTAGTACTGCGCCTTCTAGGAGACACATTTGAATTACAATGCATGTGGTGATAGATTAAGGGCATATACTGCCAAGTATTTTCTTCATATATACTCCCTCCGTTCCATAATATGGTATAGAAACAGGATGAATGCGTCTACTTATTGCGCATGCACATCCGAGTAGTGGTCGGATATGAGTGTGTGTGAAGTAGTGAAGCGATCCTTCATCCAGCCAGACGTTCGCTGTGCAGAGCGTACCACAAGCCGTGCAAAGGAAACAGATACGGAGCTGAGTATGGACGTCAGTGAAGTGGGTACCCGTTGTGGCGTTCAAGGACGAGGAAACACACCAGTAACCGATGCAAATGTGCGTAGAAACACCAAAGCAAAACAATTAACAGTCGAATGTTGTAGTGCCATTCTACAATTCCTACTCCAATTCAAGGAAAATGGAATAAATAATGTGGAATAAAATGCATTATTATCACTATGAAAGTGTTAACGACATTGTAGCCTATACCTAACATACAGCCTAACATTCTAATGCTTTACAATGTAACATATCTATACCATATTGTGGAACAATATTAAAATTTAACATATCTATACCATATTGTGGAACAACATAAAAGGCCTGTTTTTATACCATATTATGGAACGGAGGGAGCATAGTTTTATTCTTGAAGCTCTTGCTCAAAGAGTCCTATGAGCCTAACCATGTCGACATCTTGTAATAACATAAAGAACATTTGTATCAAAAAGCAGATCTGTTAAGTCAATTATTTTGAATGTCACGACTAGGCAACTTAAGATGACGCCACTTAAGCGATAAGTGACACTTAACTTCCCATTCGGAGCCAATTCCCCGCTTGGAGGTGTCAATGGTCCTCCACTGCGAAGGGTACTTGAGGCTGGTGCTACGAACCCCCTACCCCCCATTCAACCTTTCTTTTGCGAACGATTCCCACTTCTCCAGCACAACCGGAGAAATAATTGGCCCGTTCAGATCGTAACGAGACGTTTCTCTTGAAGTCGACCTCTAAATGGAAGAAGATAACGTCGAACTCGGTGACCCGACTTCTTGGACTTGAGCCAGTTGAGACTTCGTCATATTGCACCATAAACGTCCTCGTGGTTCTTTTATTTTTGTGTTTCCAGTCAGAATATATCTTGTGAGAGAGCGACTACCTCTACTGGCTGAGCGCTGAATAGATTTTATTTGTCACAGCAAATACACACTCGGTACCCAGGACCGAGTTTCGTGGGAGGGATTGAAGTCGAAAAATATTAAATTTTTTTCAACCAATTCGATTACAGCTATGAAAGAAAGTCATCTTTTTAATTAATATAACTCGGGTGTGAGGGATCCCCAAAAAAAAGTACTTCCCGATTCACGACATTTCGGTATCCCGAATAGTCGGGAGGTTCAAAATGTTCATGTTTAAAAGTGACTAATTCTCGATGATTTCTGCATTGCAAGTATCTGAAACTTCTCTGAAGTTAAGTTTCTATTCTGGAAATGCAAATACAATCACTTAAGTGTATAATAGCGTGTCGAATTCGAGATTTTCACAGCGTCGGAAAATTTGGAATATTTAAATATTTAATATTTATTAACCGTCTCGACCAAAACAATTCTCTCCCACACACTCCTAAATATAAAGCAGCAATTGGCATATTGCATACTAACTACCCGACCGTCTTATATTATCTACAGGGTGTCTAGTAAATCACTCCCTATTTTTGAATGGTGAAAACTTCTTTATTTTCTAACCGCTTCTGTTGCAACTAGTGGGCTAGAGAAATACAAAAATAATTGCTTATAATACCAAAACTGCTCCTTGTATTGTCTCGTGGTGAAGCTCAGTTGATAGACCATCGATTCTAGATTTCAGTAGCCCGCTTGTACAATCAGTCGTGCTGTTGGGTCACGCATGCGCAGAAAGTGCCTAGCCATCTAGATATCCAGATCTGATACCATTAGACATTTTTTGTATGCGGCTTCATACAAGAGAAAAGTTCACGATTTTGTGATTTGAGACAGCGTATAGTAGCGCTAATTTCGTCTCAAATGCTGGTCAACACTTGGCACGAGCTTGAGTGTCGTTTGGATATCTGTCGAGCTTCAAATGGTACCCACATTGAAGTGTACCAACGTACATAAAAACTTTCTGACTTACTTTGTACAAAACGTTAGTAATAAACTTTACAGATGGTAAAATATTTGTGTGTATTTTTGTATACCTCTAGCCCGGACATCCTGTATAGTCCATTCATTGAGCTTTTGATTGACATGACGAAAGATGGACAACATTGAGGACAGCCTTGAATGTTGCCATTCTTAACCCTAGCAATACTAAATGAGGGGGGGGGGGGGCTCTCAGGCTCACCGATTCATTTTTTGCGTATTACATGTATATCCATCAATGTAAAAATTCATAAGAAAATAGTAATTGTTCTTTGCAATATTTAGAATGGCATCGCGTGATTTTTCCCAAAAATGTTCATTAAAAAGTTACTTTATATTCTTTATGGGCATCAAAGGCACCCTCCTTGGTAATTCTAAGGAAAGATTTCGCAATGATGTTTTAAGGGTATTTCAATACATGAGAGTATATATTCAATTGCTAAACTATAGTAACAATTTGAAATAATGAAGGTATGGGCAGTAGAAAAAGAAAAAAGAAAGATAACTTTGCTAGAATTTTGCACAGTTTAAGCATTGTTCCAAGTATCAACATTGTAATTGAAGAAAAGTAATAAATGTTGCAATGATTTACTATAATTACTTAAAAATCATTATGTAATTTATCTTTCATGTATAATCCATAACAAAACATGAAAGTAGTGTCTAATTAGTTAACTTATGTGTACAAATGACAGAAAACACACATCAGTCCAGTTCCATTGAACTTTCATTCATGGGCCTCTGAGACCCTTGGTAATCCGTGTAACAAAAAATACCTTGGCATTGCTAGGGTTAATGATATGCTTACAAAGAGCCCACAGAAATCATGAAAGTGATTTATTGATTGATTTGGTTTATTTTACTTCGATTTTCTGCTATATGATGAAATTGAAGGGACACCACAAAGAGCACTTATGCCCATGCCGGGATTCGAACCAGGGACCCCTGGCGTCGTAGCGCGCTGTGCTAACCACATCGCAACGAAGGTAGGCATTCACGAAAGTAACTTCTCACGTTATGCAACTGCAACAGTTCTCATTAAAATCATCTCTTTCAAGACATCCACATCCTCAGGACTGTGACAGGAGGATGGAATTTGCAGAAAATTCTCTGTCATGGCTTGTTGAATGGTCAAAGCTGTTTGAAAACGTTATGTGGTTGGATCAAGCAGTATTTCATGTTGAGGGTTTTGTTAATGGTACAGGATATAGGTGGATGACAATTCTCATATTTGTCTTGAGCAGTGCTGGATCTACAAATCTTGGGCATCCCCGCAAAATATTACCAAAGGCTCCCTCTACCTACCCATTTCAGAGAAGAATCCTGCTTAATTTCCCACCTGTTGTGTGCGAAGTTTCTGTGTGCAAAGGTTATGTAATATGTTGAAAGTTATACATTGGGAACCCTATCGGTGGGGAAGGAGGGGGGGGGGCAAACTGGAACTGGAGAGGCCCGGGCCCACCTGGCCCCCTGGTTTCGACGCCCGTGGTGATGTCATATATACACACACACACACACACACACACACACACATACATATATGTATATATATATATGAAACTGTTCTGTCACACCTGGAAAATGATACATTTGTAACAATCATACAGTCATAACATTTTCCTGGTTAAAGATAGATTTAAGAAACCTTCACCACTGTACTTCTAGTGAAATTCTAGCCTGATTTGATCCTAGTCTGGCTGCCATGAGGGAGACCTGGGGTGGGTGATCTAAGGTCGGAATTTTTCTGGCATTGTTCCCGTATAAAAGGGCTACAGGGCCCACCCAGTCTCAAATCAAATGGTACCGGGTGGGGGTAAAGGCGGCCGGAGCGTAGTGCTGATCACACCACTTCCAAGATGTCCAATATGGAAAATATGTGGGCCCTATCCCCACATACCCTAAATGTGCCTAAATGGCAGGGTGCTATATGCATATGGAACTTTAACTTTACCTGTACATATTGCATTAGTTTCTGTACCCCTGAGTAACTAAGTTTATTTTTGCATACGGATGTTCGAACCCTCTACTATGTCAATGGCTGAGGGACCCCTAAAGGTTTACTTGTCCCCGTCATGGACTTTGCAAAATGGGTGTGAACTCTCATCTATCAACCCCACACACATACCTATGTTGCTTTTTTTAGGCTATTTGAATTGATTGCATTATGCACACATGTAGTCTGCTCCTATCATACATTTTTTTTCGCTCTCTGACAAACAAATGTTAGTGTCAACTGCAAATTTTTGTCACGTGGTTGCATACATATGGGTTAGAAAATGCTGTGCATCAACATTTCGTAACAAAATGAGCAAATTTCTCTACCCACCCTCTCCCATACACCCCCCCACACACACAGTGTATAATATGAGAGAAAATTTATTTAAAATTCGCCAATGGGTCTGCCCCCCTCAAAAAAATTCTGGGTAGGGGCCTGGCTTGAAGGTTTTATACAGGGTGATTCTAAAGGTATAGTACAAACGAAAACCACAGATACCTCCCATGAAATAGAGACGAAAGTTCCCCTTCCACTTTGCCGAGAGATGCCTCCGTGAGGAGCTAGACAACGCCGAAAACGTGTGAAGATGAACTTCACACCTCTGTACAGCCAGCACCAGTGAAGATAGAAAGGCGGAACAAACGAAGTCAAAAGGAACACCAAAGTCGCCCATCCGAAAAACACTAGGCGGCAGCTGCGCAACGCATGCTCATGGGGTTCCACAAAGGAAATAGGAGTGTCCCGCAAGACAAGTGAAGGGAAAGGGTAGCGATCGACAACGGTAGGGAGAAAAGAAGCAATGAAGCATGAAGTAACAATTGCACAGCGGGAAACAAACACATGCAGCGCGTGGGGAGTCCCCAAACACAGTGGGGAGACACCGCAGGAAGAACAAAGCACGGTGCAACAAAAGAGAAAGAGGACCGGACGGGGAATGGTATCTGTCAAGGAGACAACAAATGCGGGACGAGGGATTCCCCGTAGCAGCACCGAGGGGATGTCACACAGAGGTCGTGCGCCAGCAGGACAAACACAGCAACTACGGGCACAGGAGGTTTACTGCCACGCAAAGGTGCACTTACAGATAGGAAAAGTACGTAGTCGTACCCCGGACTGACGTTGTTACAAAAGTTGCTCAAATTGACGACCACCACATTCAATGCAGGCATTGCAGCGTTGCAGGAAATTCTGGCGAACCCTATCAAAAATCCCTGGCATGGTACACACCTCGGCCGATACTGCAAGTATCCGCGCTACCAATGTTTCCTGGTCAGGCACCGGGGTCTCGTAGACGAGTGTTTTCACATGGCTCCACAAGAAGAAATCCATTGGTGTGCGGTCAGGCGAACGGGCGGGCCAGGGGACGGGGCCCTCTCTGCCGATCCAGCGCAGTGCGTAGGTACGGTGCAAAAGGGTTCGCACTGTGCCATCAAAATGTGCAGGCGCTCCATCCAATTGAAACCACATACGATGTCGCACGTTGAGGGGTATATCTTCTAGCAGCTCTGGAAGGACTGATGCAAGAAAGGTGCGATAGAGGCGGCCATTTAAACGTGGTGGCAGCAGGTATGGAACGATAATCTGTTCATCGATGATACCTGCCCAGATATTCACTGTAAACTGGGTCTGATGGTGCACCTCGACTGCTGCATGTGGATTTTCATAATCCCACACATGGCTGTTTCGGCAATTGAAGATGCCCTCACGGGTGAATGTTGCCTCGTCCGTGAAAAGCACATGGCGCATAAAACGGGGATCGTCGGTACAAAACTGCAACAGTCGTTGACAGAATTCCACACGTCGTGGGTAATCCCCAGCCTGCAACGCGTGGACTCGCTGTGGATGATAGGGACAGCAGATCATCATGAAGGACACGCCACACTGTCGACTGTGATACTCCCACTGCACGTGCAATGCTACGGGTGCTAGTGGACGGTGTGTCGTCCACGCGAGCAAGTACGTCCTCCTCGACCGCCGCGGTGCGCACATGTCTTGGGTGACCGACATGATGGCCTGCACGTAACACACCCGATTCACCAAGGGTACGGTGCACGTTCGAAAACAACCTGCTGTCGGGTTGTCGCCTCTCCGGATACCGTCCGCGATAAAGGCGTGCAGCTGCTCGGACATTGCCATCTGCAAGGCCGTAGACAAAATGCATGTCCCTCAGTTCTGCAAATGTGTAGCGTTCCATGGTACGGTGAGGATAGTGCCAATTATGGAATACTGTACTGTAGTGCACAGGTTGCACACACACACACACTGGTCACAACGGCTTCGAAACAACGTACTCAATTGTCGTACGTCAAGCACACCACCACCGCACCGGCTCTTTCACTGACACGCTCCCTGACGCTGCACTTCCAATCAGCCCACACGTCCGCACGGCGCTGTGGTACAATCAGCTGACGTTCCTGAGCCACCCGTGCCTGTGCTCTTCACTATCTGACCACTGCCGTCAGGTGGGGCCATGTACTCTGGGGCCTTGTCATCGTGGAACACATGTAGCGTCCTTCATTCTTGCCCCATTCACCCACAACACGTACTTCGTCCGTCTTGCTCGATCCGACGGGGAGCACTACGTACGATAGTGTGGTGTTTGTGTACACCAATGTGGAGTAACCCAGCAGTTGAACAGACGTGCATACCCCCACGTAGCTTCATTACACGATTGTCCCACGCAGTTTATCTGTCCAGCCTTGCTCGGCCCGGTCTCACACCCACGCGGCAGTGTGCGGCTGCGGTGGTGTGAGGCCACGCTTGGTTTCGGAGCGGAAGGCTGCGGCCGAGGAGGGACTCGAGTTGTTCGGCTGGGGTTGCGCTCGGAAGCAAGCAGCCGCGTCAGGTCTGGGAACGGTGGACCTGGTGATCGGGATGGAAACATTCCGACCTCGTCCATTAGTGTCGTCCACCGTACGGAGTGGTGGGGTCCGTACGACACTCCAGCAGCCTTTCGCCCGCTCCCACCCAGCGATGTGCCTCCGGCTTCATTTCTAAGAGGCTGATTGGGCCCCATCACGACGTTTGTTACAACGTCAGTACGGGGTACGTGGTCCTATCTGTACGTGCACCTTTCATTAGCAATAACCTCCTGTGCCCGTAGTTGCTGTGTTTGTCCTGCTGGCGCACGACCTCTGTGTGACATCCCCTCGGTGCTGCTACGGGGAATCCCTCGTCCCGCATTTGTTGTCTCCTTGGCAGGTACCATTCCCCGTCCGGTCCTCTTTCTCTTTTGTTGCACCGTGCTTTGTTCTTACTGCGGTGTCTTCCCACTGTGTTTTGGGGACTCCCCTTGCGCTGCACCACCAGCGCCGCCATTTCTGCCCCGAACCATGTACGCGTCTGTTGCCTGTCGAGTGTCACGGACCATTCTCAGTGTGTTTTTACATCCTACGTCGTCCTCCCGTGGTTCTGCAACCCCGCACTACTTTTCTCGACTGCACTGCTTCAGTCATGGTGTTTGTTTCCCGCTGTGCAATTGTTACTTCATGCTTCATTGCTTCTTTTCTCCCTACCGTTGTCGATCGCTACCCTTTCCCTTCACTTGTCTTGCGGGACACTCCTATTTCCTTTGTGGAACCCCATGCGCATGCGTTGCGCAGCTGCCGCCTAGTGTTTTTCGGATGGGCGACTTTGGTGTTCCTTTTGACTTCGTTTGTTCCGCCTTTCTATCTTCACTGGTGCTGGCTGTACAGAGGTGTGAAGTTCATTTTCACACGTTTTCGGCGTTGTCTAGCTCCTCACGGAGGCATCTCTCGGCAAAGTGGAAGGGGAACTTTCGTCTCTATTTCATGGGAGGTATCTGTGGTTTTCGTTTGTACTATACCTTTAGAATCACCCTGTATAGGGGATTACTTGCTCTGAATATTTTCACGAAGAATGTAACATCACGTATCATGGAAACCCAGTGTCGAGAGAGACAGAAAACGTTCCAAATATACATAAAAAGATGCGTGCCGCAACTTACCAGTGTGTGGTTGGTGACAAGAAGCGTGATGGAGTTGTTTTGCGTGTGGAACACTGAGAGGCCGCCGTCATCGTTCTGGAAGACGTAATATTCACCTGCGAATAATAATAATACTAATAAAATCATGTCATATATAAAAATATAATTGTACAGTAATGGATACTTCTGGGTTGTAATCATTCCATTGAAAGTTAATGGTAATGTTACATGCCGGTTGTTTTATTAATAAAAAAATAACAATTACTGTGTTGTTACATTTGAATCATCAATGTTTTTCATGTGTGATATTAACATCTGCAACATTAGTGTGTAACGTTTTCGAATATGTTATATTCGTAAACCTTCCACAAAGAAAATTGAATGTTAATATGCTCATGGGTTCAATTTTCGGCCATCAGATGGCGTCGCCCCTGATAGCTCCCCATGTGCTGCTTTTAGCGGCAGATTCTAAAATTAGCCCGCTTGCCGTAAATCTCGGCACACAGTCAGTCACACTCGATCGCCAGGAACGAAACGGCACACAACCAGTTTTTGCTGCCTCTACACCTCTTTCCTCGTCAGCGAGAGACGTACCTAGCCATGCTGCCTGTTGAATAGAAGCCAGCCGTTTGTGCCACTTGTGAGATGGGACACTGCAAAAGGGTATAAGGACTACAAATGGAGCACGGTGTCATATGGTTTTTGGGCTGAACATTTTGTTAGGTACGTAAACTCAACGCTGTGCTATAGGATTGCAAAAACACATTGCCGTACATTTGCTGTATTTAACGTTCCTTTTATCTTACATTAAGGCGACGAAACCTTGTTTTTTTTCACCCCCCCCCCCCTTTGTGCATTGAACAGAACAAGTGTACCTATACCAGTTTTACACCAAAAAGGAAAGAAAGGAAATCGGGCGCATATATGTGTGAACTTGAATTAAATTATGTTTACCGGTCCTTATGTTAAAAATGCTTATTCTGGCTATAAATTTGATGTGCACGCATAAATAATCTATGAGCAGGCGTAAACCAAATTAATGAACAGGAAGATCCATGTTCCTCGATCCTGCAGTGCAACGTTTTTTGCGTATTAATTTAACGTTTGTCCAGTGATGCAAAATCGCAACTAATTGAACTTGAATTTGCAAAAAAAACAAAGTATAATCCTTCTTCAAACCTGCCAATTTTCACAGAACTGTTCATTCCTATTAACGGTAGCATTAAAAATGCCATAGAATCAGAACAATAAGTGGGATATGTATGTACCAAAAGGGTACTAGTCAAATAAAAGGAAACTTATAGTGCATATGAAACACGTACGAG